>NW_019394260.1:0-535206 GCF_000612105.2 Orussus abietinus | reverse complement strand
GAAAGGGTCATTCTATATACCAAACCGTCAAATTATTGATACAACTTATCTCCAAATTGAGTGCACCGAATCATTTGAAACTTCGACACGTGATTATGAAGGCCCTAAGGAAAAATGCGATGCTCGTGAAATGTCATTTTTCAATAAAACATTTTTTTTCATGTGGCCCAGACTAGAATAAAGATCACATTATTTATTATTATTATCATTATTATTATTAATTTATTAAAAATGAAATTCCACTAGCATCGCGTGCTTCCTCAGAGCCTTCATAACCACGTGTTGAGGTTTAAAATTATTCGGTGCACCCCCTTTGGAGAATAGTTTTATAAATATTTGACGTTATGTATATAGAATGACCCTTTCATATCACCTTAAAAGCTTGAAATCGAAAAGGAAGACACTCCACGTGGGGAATATCGAAAGAAGTGGAAATGATAAACGCGCGCAGTGGAGTTCCTGAACATCTACCATAATTGCTCCTTGGGCCTAAAGTCTCCAAAATGGTGTCGTCGATAAAGCCGTCCCGGAATGGCCGTTAATTCGATATCGTTCCCGGGGATGAGTCGGTCAGAGGGATTTCTTTTCCACCCCCCTCGGAGAGCCCTGAATTCGCGATTCCCCCTGACCCTGTGGAGCCGGCCAAACGCGAGTCGGGAACGAGTTTCTCCGCAACGTGACTTCACCATGGGGCGGTAATCGATTCGCCCCCCTGGTCCAGGTTGCCCCGTTGCCCTCGGCCTGCACCGAAAGTGCATGCGCGGTGCAACTGGGGCACCGCCACCCGCGCGCGGGATCGCGTAGACGAGCTCCCCTCCCGACTGCACCGGAAGGTGCACTATGGCCGGGCGCGTCTGTGTGCATCTGTGCACCTATGCACCTATGCACCTATGCACCGAGTGCACCGCCGGGCGTCGCGACGGCGGCGCCGCGCGGTGGGGAGGTTACCCTCCCTGTCAATGCACCAAGCACCGACCTAGTTCACGGAGCAAGGCTACGTCTCGCGACTCTCGGCCATGCTCCGGGAAATTGCCCCCCCCCCCCCCGGATCGTTGCCCGTGAAGTTGACTCCGGTAAAGCAGTCTACTCGACCGATGCATCCGAGTCTTATGCACCCAAGGGATGCGCTTCTCTCACGGACGTGAGATGCATCGATACTGCCGCGCGCGCTGCAAATAGGTGGAGGGGCTAGACAATTTACAGAAAATCGAAGATGGAGACCGACTTTACGTACCCAGGTGCATAATCATGAACTTATTCCGATGACCGAGTGGAAAAGTGCATGGGAGAAATTGCACGCCCAAGGGAATACCTCCACGTTGGGGTAATGGAAATTGTCCGCGAAGAGGATTAGGCCAATCGGTGATTATCCGCACCTTATAGTACCGGATAATTGACTGGTCAATTTAATAATTGAAAGTACGGCCGCGCGGTTTCTTATGTTCCTTGGGTTCTCCCTTCTATGAGGAGTCCCGTGGGTTTCTTTGGTTACTGTGAACGGTGAAAACACCGTTAGCTCGGTGTTTTCACGTTTCGGGGTTGGATGGCGCCTCGGGGAACGGAAATAGACACCTACGCGGATGCATTTGGACGCGATGCATCGCCTGTGCAGCTGCTCGGATAAGTCCTCCCCGGGTGGAGGCGCCTTCCTCGGGGAACGCCGATTTTTGGCCCGCGCCAGGAACCGCCAAATTGGGCCGCCGTCCCGGGAAAGATTCTCCCCTCTGCTCTCGGTATCCCCGGGATCCTCCGGGAAATTGGGCGTCCAGGGATTCTCGCCGACTTCGTAACTCGATTCCGCCGAGTTAGGTCGGAAGGGAGCCTCTCTCTCGGGGTCGGTCGAGTTCGCCTGCTCGAGTGTCGCGGGTATCGAATGTCTTCGGGCCGGGTGAAACGGGCATTATGTTCCCCACGGCCCGACAAAGCGCGACACGCGCTGGTCGGCTCTTTTCATCTGGTTTCCTCCGAATCTCGAGAAACGAGGATTCACGATTTCGAGAGAAGCCCCCGAAGCATCCCCCCAAAAAAAAAAACACCAAAAAACGCACTCCTACCTCTTATAAAAGTTCCTCTTACTGCACTGCAGAGCAATCGAAATGAAATCCCTAATAAAGTGACGTACGAATTTACAGCGACAAATTAAAAAAAAAAAAGAACAAAAAACGCACTCCTACCTCCTATAAAAGTTCCTCTCACTGCACCGCAGAGCAATCGAAATGAAATCCCTAATAAAGTGACATATGAATTTACAGCAACGACAAATAGAAAATATTATCGGTAGATGATTTTCGTCCCAGTAAGGAGGTTATCCAGAGTAGATAAGCAGTACCATTTTCACGGTCTATCAGAGAGATGCATTTCGCATTTCGCTTAAACGTTTTACCGTCGCTTAAGGGAGTAAAATTTCCATCCCTACCAAGAATTATGTTTTTCTTTCCGCGTCCAGAAATGAGGACGTCTCCCCGGCGTAGTTTCTGTCGTCGATTAATCTCCTCCATCCGAGAAGAATCGAGCATCGGTCGGTCCGCGCGCGGAGAAAAAGTCGCGGTGATAAAAAGGCCGCCGATAATGCTTGGGGGAGAAAATGGCGACGCGGGCCGAGGAGCAGCATTGAGATTAATGGCCGACGATTGAGTTCCTACGTTCTCGAGCTTAATTACCCTGCCGATCCCACATAGTATCGAAGAGCTTCGCAATTTCTGGATCCCAGGAAAAGGACGACTTCCCGTTGGGGCGACATCTCTCTTGCGGAGGAGTCCCGTCCCTCGGAAGACTCCCAAGCCGAGGGTGGAGGGGCCGGGTTATTCTCGAGGGGAAGAAAAGGGGCCCAGGCCGGCATTAAATAACGAGGCTCGGGAGGAATCGCCACGGGAGATAGAGGGAAGGAAAAGGAGAGGACCCAGTAAACGGAGGGCCGAGGTAAAGCGGGATTTATAGTTCTTTAACTCGCGGCTGAGTGGCCCGATACGCGAGTCAATTAGCGCGGCGCATCGCTACGACGTGAATAACTGCATCAAAGAGCTGCAAATCCGAGCCGAGGAGCCCGAAGGAACGCCTCCGCTTATCCCTCCTAGGAGGCTGAAAGGGAAGCCCGACTCGGCGCCATTCGTTATTACGTGAATCCCGTGTCTTGGCCTGCCGACTACGGCAAGACCGAGAATCGGGATCCTGGAAACCCCTGGAAGAGGTCCCGGAGGACTTTCGTAACGTTTAACTAAAAAAAATCCTCGAGGTCTTTAACCCCTTAACGCACAGATTTGTTTTCACATAAAAAAAATCAATTTTTTTTATGTAAAAAAAAACACTAGAACATTGTCTTGGCAAAAAAATAAAATTCTCGATTATATTCGAGGGTGAAAAATTATAGTAGAATTAGATACAACGGGTGGGGTGATCATAAAAAAACACTAGAACATTGTCTTGGCAAAAAAATAAAATTCTCGATTATATTCGAGGGTGAAAAATTATAGTAGCATAAGATACAACGCCGCTCGAATTATCTCGAGTGTGCACAGTTTGGCCTGTTTAGCGCACTCGAATTAATTCGAGCGCAAAAGTTAAGGGGTTAAACAAGACCCCGGAGGCCTTCGAAGAAGATCCTGGACGCTTCTCGAGAAGATCCTTCAGCCCGACGTCAAACTCGGGACTCCATTCCCCACTCATAATTCCTCAAGCCTCATTAATCGTATATATAAAATCCTCCAAAGAATCTGAGTAGAAAAATTTACGAGAAAAAAAAAAAGAAGAAAAGAAAGAAATATAATTCCGCAACGTTTCGGAACCTTCGCGCTCGACGAGATTCTCCCACCGTCGCCGCGACGAAACTGCGAGCGTCGCAGATCCGCAGTTGCAGCTGTGGCCAATTTCTAACGCGCCTCGCGTAGGATATTGCGGAAGAGCCGCGGCCTTGAGTCGCGGTATAGGATGACCGTAGCCTCCCGGAGGAGCAGTTTTCGCCGTGCACGTGCATCCGCAAACTGCAACCGCGGTCAAAACACGAGCCCTCGTCCACTGCGCCAGGGGCGCAGCTGGCATCGACCGGTCTCGGTTAAAATCGCGGGTTAAATCGGCACTTAACGGCGGTTAAAAAAAGGCGAGACGCAAGGAGTCCCCTGCAAACCCGCAGTGTAGGCTGGGTCGCATGACGCGGATGATCCCGAGGGATACTATGTGAAATATATATATATTTCACATAATCATATATATATTTCACATAAATATATATATATACCTCGCTGAGGAGATTTAGTGCTTGGACGCGGGGGAGGAAAGGGGGGGGGACCATTCGCGGAATCCGAGGAAATAGGTTAAACGAGGACGTAACGCAGGTACGACGGCGGAGAGGGACCCGGTGCGACGTCACTTTCGGAGCAGCTCGAGGTCGCCGATATTCCCGGCGCGGCCCGACTAAGCGGAAAGGAATGCCGCAAAACTCGGTGGTCAACGGTCGATCCGCGGCGGGGAGGCCGCCAGAATGGCCGATCTCCGTCGGCGGTCGTTTTCCGGGATGGTGGGCGCGGAAACGGCTCCGGCAAAGTTTACTGCTATCGGGCTGCACGCGCCGCATCCGCGGCATCATTTCGGAGCGGGGATTCCGGGCCGGTTAGCGCGCGGGCGGATATTTACCGCAGGCCGGATTTACCGGACCCATCGAAAACCCAAGGAAGACTCCCGCGCTCGACATCGCGACGGTTTTTGGCACAAGGCCGCACCCGCGACGACCCACTTCCCGCCGAATGTCGAGATCCCACCGGAAGCGGAAGTCTCGCGATTTACGCGGGGCCTCCGCAACTTAGATCCGTAACCCCGCTCTCTTACGGTGAAAATCGAGAATCCCGGATCTACGTGTCCTTGCCTTTCAGTACCCACGAGTACCCTTAACCTCGTTATTAAGAGCGATTTCAAAGTGGCCAATTATTTAAGACTTTACTCTAAAATGAACGCATCTAATCGTTCGTAACCTTATCACCCGAATACGGAGGCCTTAAGGCCTTGGCCCTTCCCCCCCAGAATCTCATGTTTCTTAAAATTTCATAATAAACATTTTAGAATCAAACTTCACAGCGTGAACGCGAAGACCATAAGGAAGGTCCTGGGCCCCATGAGACTTCAATTTTTATAAAGAATTTTTAAGATGCCTATAAGCAAATTTTCGAAAAATTAAAATTTCACGGGGTGTTAAGCCCTGCCTTATAGCCTCCACATTCACGATGCAGAGTTTGAAAGGATTTGGTGAAGAGCTTCATGAACGAGACACCTCTTCGACGGCACTTTCACATCCCCTTAAAACGTGCCATTCTCGCCTTCGGCATCCCTTGCGTCATCAAAATCGCCTTAATCGGGGATCTCGGTGACAAACCTTTAAGGTGAAGTGAAACCCCCTTCAAATCAGTCAATTCAAATACAACAATTTTTTTTTTTAAGGGTATTAGACCAAACCGTCCGAAACTTTGACACATCACTCCTGACCATCTAAGAATTGTCCTGACACATTCAAAATTTGGATATTCTTTTCTTTTAATTTTTTAACTTAGCCCAGACCAGTACAAAAATGGCGTCGAGCTCTCATAATTCGATCAATATACAATTATCGAAGGCTCCGATATGAGAATCGAAAGGGTCAGGACAATTTTACGACAATTTAGAACACTCTGGTAATCGATAAACTCGCATTTGAACGGGATAAAGGCAAAAAAAGTGTTGTATGCGCTTCTATGCCAAAACGATGGGAATACGAGGTCTCGGAGTGAAAATTTAATTGACCTGGAAATCACAGATGGCGCAGGGGGTCCCTCTGCAGTCAATTAGGGCCCCAGAAAGCATGAATCCAGAGGATTTCTGGAGTTTTACTTCGATTTCTTTATAATTATTGTACGAAAACGACAGGTGGAGTATGCCATTTGGTACAATACTCAATATAATTCGACCCAGCTGTCGATATAAAAACCAACGTCGGCAGCGTAGGCACTTAGAAAAATCTTCTATATCGACGTCGATCAAGTTCCTCGACGTGTTTCACTTCGCCTTAAGGGGATCCCTTAATCCAGGTCCTCCCCAGGGATGATGGGCCTATGCAGACGAGACGGGGGAGTGCATCGGTAAAATCCCGACACTCGGTGACGCAACTCGGATGATGTCACGGCCCTCCCGTAATAGAAGTCCGTCGAGGCGAGGTGCTCGGCCGACGGACGACGGCCGGGACAGAAATATCGATTCCTAAATCGACACACTGCCGGCCTCTTGGCCGGGTTCCTCCGGGCGTCGCGGGGCGGGAGGCGCGGAACGGCCGCAGCCGATGTCGCAACTCGCCTAGCCCCACTGTCCCCTCCTCTCCCAGAGGGAGGCAGAAAGGAGGACGCCGACAACCGCGGCAGGGTGCATTGGACAAGGAATCGTCGCCCTCGGCCAGCCTTAGCCTTCTGCCAAGCCCTGTCGTCGGCCTCGGCGACCTTCCTCAAGGAAGTCGAGCACCGCGTGGGCGGGCGATCGGCCCCCGACGCTCGGCTCCCGTCCGAGAGGCGGCGTCGCTCGAGAAGGTCGCGATAATTAGCCGTCCCAGGCGCCGTTGCGTAACCGCCGTCACGTGACCGGCTGGGTCGACGAGGGGGAAACGGCGACCCTCCCCCTCTGAAGGTGGCAACCCACGTAACGATCAATCCCCCCGGCGAATCCGGACGGAGTGACGCGAAGGAGGGCCGACTTAACCTCGCGGATACCGAAAATCCAGCCGGATCGGCTAACTCCACCCTTAACCCTTTCGGTACGAGCGCTCTGTCCGCCGAGACACTCCCGCTGTACGAGGCGCCGCTCCGAAAATGTCCACATAGCGCATGGAAAACAGGCTGTCACATGCACGCCGGATATATCCGGCGCTCGTACCGAAAGCGTTAAGGCGGTAGGAAACCTGCGCCTCGATAGTTTATCACACATTTCTCCCAAAACGAGTTAACCGAATCGCTTGAAACTTTACAACATGAGTATGGGGACTGGAGGGAAGGTCCCGACGCCCGTGGAATTTCAAATTTCAAGGGATTTCTTTATGGACATTGTCAAGAGTCGTCATGAAAGCATTTCTTCCCGGTCTAGGGGGACGTGTTTAAGGGACTGTTTCTCGGAATTTTTTCATTTAGGGGGAGGATTTCTCGATTCCGCCCGTTCAGGGGTGTTCCCATGGGGGACCTGAATTTTCTTCGGAATTTCTTAGCGAGGATTCGCGGGGAAATTTCCGGGGGTCGCGCGCAGGGCCCTCGGCGTCTCCGTCTCGCGCGTTTCGCCCACGCCGAAGAGAAGGCGGGATCGATAGAGTGCAGCCTTACCTAGTGCGCGTCCACTCGCGCTTTCAAGGGGAAGCGGCCCGGGACGGCGGCGGAGAAAGAGAGGTTAGGATCGCCGAGTCCCCGGGACCGGTTTCCGTATCGGCGCCGTTACGGAGCCGCGGTATGCAGGCAGGTTCGCGGCCGGGGTGCGCGCGCACGCGCGGGAGGCCCCCCGCCCGCGTCACTGGGCATGGACCAATGCGTACTCCTGTAACGTGTACGATTGTACGTATCTCCTTGCACCCACACCCGGGTACCCCGAGAAAAGAAAAGAAGCAAAAAAGAAAAGAACATCCAAGACGAAACGTTGCAACCAATTTATTCGAGTGGAATAAGTATTTTTGGAATAAAAAAATAATCCCTTATCGATACCATTCAAAGAAATATTTCTCCTGAGTAATTCTTTTCGGTGTACGATTTAATGCACCGGGAAGGAAAAATAATCCATCGCATCAAAGTAACGTCTAGTCAATTCCGTATCAATTACTCGACTCGGGTGAACTCACGTAAATTGTCATAATTTCGTAAGGATGTGCCGGCATTGAATTAATCCCACTTTATTCCAGTGAAATAATAATTCTTTGAATTAACGAGATATATCTTTGGTTAGAGGGGGTTTCTTTTTCCCTTTTTTCTTTTCTTATCTCTTTGCGATTCGACGTATCTACCTTGTACCCGCACCCACGTACGATTGCACCTATCTACCCTGTGCTCGGTACAGGTACATAGGTACGCATACAGGTATATCGGCCGAGTCGCCGGCGCAGTGAAAGGAGCCCGATTGATTCCTCGGCGGGCGTCGCGGCGCTGAAAACCGGCCGTAAAAAAGAAGGCGCCCCTGCCAAGATGGCGGAAGTCGGGAGGGAAAAAGCGAGAACTCTCCCCCTCTCTCCGGGAAAATAGGCCGACTCGGCCGGGAAACTCGCGCCGCGACGCCGAGGCGTCGGGCTTATTTATTCGCGGAGCCCTCGTCTATTTCCGCGGCTCGCGAGGAGTGCGTCGAGGCCCCGACCTAACCTCGAACGATCGATCCTCCGGGGATAGCTTCGTCGGCGAAGCTCGTCTCCTCCGCCGGCTCTTGCCGGGACCGGAAGTCGGGAAACGGACGTTCCTGGCCTTACACCTAATTAGATCGCCCCCTCACACAGAGAAAAATGAGCTACTTGAAATCAAATAAATGTGCACATTCAATAATCTAATAGTTGACTCGAGTGAAATCCTCAATGGTTGAAATAATCACTTCTTTACGGGAATTAAATGTGAAATACGTTCAACCAAACGAAAACTGTGGAAGTAAGTAAAAGTTTACTAGGTTCATGTATGTCTAAAATTAATTCGCCTCCAGTTGTACATCTTTGGTTAGAAACTATTCTGAACACAAGTACAACCCAGGATTTACTTGGAGAAATTTATCCAACCCACTGTCATGATCCTAAGCCATAGGAAGAAAATCTTGAAAATCTCGAGAAAATGGTGATTTTGACGTCTCGGGAGATCTAGCATTTTTCCTTTTACTGTCAAGTTTTTCCTGTTTTTTTTTTCTTTTTGTTTGTTACTCCTGTTTTTTTTTTCTGTTTTTTTTTTTTAATTGGGGAACGAATCGGCAAGAAAAGAGCGCTTAACTTTCCTGTATATTTCATTCGATCGCGTTAAAGTGGCTTGGCGTGCATTCGGCGGTGCATCGGCGTGCATCTGCATCGGCACCGGAGGTCCGAGCGCGGCGAACAAACAAACCGCGTCGGCAAAAGACGCCGGGACAGGCGCGATGCGAGAACGAGGTGAATGCGTGCCCCAAGGACTCCGCTCTATAATGGTAACGCGACGCCGAGTGCAACGGCGAGCTGCACCGGCGCGGCGCACTGCAGGCTGCAGTTTACGCGGAGGACTTTCGACCGCGGAGCGCATCACCGAGGCTCCTAATTGCGTGAACTTTCTCCGGTTCCGGGAGGAGACGCATCGCACCTAAGGCCTCCATAAGATGAAGCATACCAATGAACCAGTCTTGGTCTGATACCTTCAAATAATCCTCTTATAAATTGACCTCTCGGTCTCACCGAGACGCCTCAACTACGATCGGTTAACCCGGAAATAAGTGCAACGAACCGGCGAAAATCAACTTTACCGCATATTATAATCCATTGTTAGATAACGGTCTAATGTCTCGCGGTAAGTTCCAATAGCGGGTTAATTAATCCTCGATTAAGGTGATACGAAACTCAGCCTATATATGTATATATATATAGGAAGTCAAAACGTAGGTTAAAGTATTCTCCGAATAGGGTGTACCGATTCGTCTGAAATCTTACCACGTGAATATGGAGGCTCTAAAGTAGGTCCCGAAACCCACGAAATTTCATTTATCATAAAAAAAAAATATATATATTCATCATGACTGGAACCAACATGGCGTGTTGCCTGCACGTATTCGATCTCTTCACCATTACTTTATTGTTACGTTGCCACTTGATTGTTCAAAATGTCGTTACCACGAAAAAGGGAAGTAGAGTCTTAATTTATCACCCTCGATTAACCTCTTCACCCAGAATATCGTGTCAAAATATATATCAATCGGGCCAAACGTGAATAAAACGTGCGAGAGACGTGTAAGACTTTGAACGTTCATCCAAACCGTGAAATGGTCCGGTGTAAGACCGATATTTTGGTTGTTTATGGCATGCGCCATTGGAATTTAAATCATAAGGCAAGGGGTTAAATTTCTCAGGGCCTTTCACATCGCCTTAAGGATTGGCGCTACCGGCCCTCCGCGTTTCTTCTGCATTCTGCGGAGGGCCGAGTCCAACACTGGTCTCGGGACCAATTTTGGTCGCGACTGTTTATTACAATTAGCGGGGTGAAAATGTGCGACCAATGGTACCATGTAGTCGAACATCGATACCGGGATTATCAGGTGTTCCGGGGGACCTGGACCGGCGCCGTTCGAGCGGCACCAGCGGCGAAAGCCCCTCGGGTCTCCCTCGGGTCGTCGCAAATGGACTCCGAGGGAAAGCGGAAGAAGACTTTGGGATGGGCCACTGACCGAGAGGGAAAGGGAGATCGGGGTCGGCACCGGGGAGGTAGGGCGCTATCGAACGAGCGGACTGTGTAACGTGTACAAGGCGCATCCGGAAAACGGTACCCCGGTGCACGCACACGAAAGCGTAGCCGTCGGTGCCCCGCCACCCCGGGCAATGCAGCCATTACCATCGGAGCCGGTCGGCATATCCACGTCCACCCCGACGCCCACCCTGCCTTCAGCCCAGGGCTCCGTTCGTCATGTAGGAGCGTATTGATTTCAGGGCATAAATAGACCGCAGTCTCTATTATTCAAGATGCGCTCCCCGCCGTGTGCGGCCGACCAGTCCGGCGAATCTGCGAGACCGCGGTCCCGGCCACGTCCACCGAGTGGAGGTTGAGAGAGCGAAAACCAGGGAAAAAAAAAAATATGAAATCCAGAAGGAAAGCGAACCCTTAGCCGATGATACCTAAGCGACCGAGAGGAGATCCGAGGAACTGAAGATTTGGGAATTTCCTTAGAATGACGATCGACCCCGGTCCGAAGTTGACCGAGGTCAGGGAAAGCGGTCTCCAGGGGGTCCCATCTCGATCGGGCACCCGGTAGGTGACTTTTTTTTTCTCTCCCCCCTGACCAATGCGTTCTCCCGTCTGCGTGCGGTTCGCCGCAACGACGGTGCCGCCGCTGCGACTTCGCGTCGGTGCAGGTGGAGGGGGCCTCGCAGGTGAAACCTCGCGATGGTATACCCCCTCCTCGAGCTATTGGGAGAGCTTTGGTTATAGGAAATATGAAATTCGAAAAATCTCGGTGGGGAGTCCATTCGACGGGATGGATGGTTCCTGGGGAGTCGCAGGGAGGCGTCCCTCGAGAGCGACCCGCCTCGACGAGCGACGCCGTTACGGAGCGCGCAATAAACGGCGACGCTAAGAGACGCCCCGCGCGGCGAAAGGACGGAATTTAAAAGGCGCGACACCCTCCCGGGCCGAAATAAACGGGATTGCGGTAGGTCGGCGTCGCGACGCTCCCTCGTCGAGGCCGAGGCGGACGGAGGCGTCTCGCGAGACAGCCGGCGGGGTTCGAAGAAGCCGTCTCTCGTCTGGGCGTTCCCGCTGCGGCACTTAGGTCGCGAGGTGGAAGAAAAAAAATATAGAAAATGCGGGACAATAAGTTGACGCGTTACATTCCGAAGTGTGACTAATGAAATGAAGAAAAATAAAGAGATAAAGAAAAGGGTCGTAAAATACCCCGGGCCAAGATGGCCGCCGTTTGTGTCTTAAGATGAATCAACTAACGTGGCCCCCCGCCGAGATGAGCACATTTCCCGGGAATGTTAAATCACCCGAAATGCGTAAAATGAATGCGCTCGTTAGATTTAGAGGTATGAGAAATGAATTTTAATAATTGGGCGACAAGGGCGAAGACAAGTCTCTGGAGACCAAGATGGCGGCGCCGGACTCGCGGGATGGAAAAAGCGGAGGCGCGTAAAGGCGCGCGTACACTTCTTGTGGAGGAAAAAAAATATAGAAAATGCGGCACAATAAGTTGACGCGTTACACTCCGAAGTGTGACTAATGAAATGAAGAAAAATAAAGAGATAAAGAAAAGGGTCGTGGAATACCTCGGACCAAGATGGCCGCCGTTTGTGTCTTAAGATCAATCAACTAACGTGGCCCCCCGCCGAGATGAGCACATTTCCCGGGTATGTTAAATAACCCGAAATGCGTAAAATGAATGCGCTCGTTAGATTTAGAGGTATGAAAAAGGAATTTTAATAATTGAGCGACAGGGGCGAAGACAAGTCTCTGGAGACCAAGATGGCGGCGCGGGACTCGCGAGTCGGACGGAAAACGCGGAGGCGCGTAAAGGCGCGCGTCCACCTCTTGTGTACCGGGTCTTGCGTTTTGCATCTTGCGTCTCGTGTCGTAAGGTGAGAAGTAACGTGGTCCCCGGCGACACGTGTGGCTACCAACTAGGGTATCGAGTCACCGGTCGCGAGGTAACTCGAGCGAGCGGTTTTTCGCATCTACCCGGCGCGGTTCGCCCTTCTGCGAGGAGCCCGGGGCGATATATCCCCGCGATACAGTCATCGGATCACTAAACCATGGCAATAAGTAAGCCCAGCTCGGACATTTAGCCCCGATCTCCTCGAGCATGCCATCTCGGAAGCCGCCGAGGCGGCAATCGGCGTCGATTAGGATCGGCGCAATCCCCTCTAGGGAAAGTGCGTCACGAATCAACATCCACGGATCGCTTCGATCGACTTCCGGCATGGGTCCGCGTCATCCGGGATGAGTAAGAGTCTGACTAAGCGGAGTGGAGCACGCAATGCGAGGAGGAGAGACACGATCTCCCCGGAGAAGTTCTTTGAAGGGCTCCGAAGAACCCCAAAGGAGAGATTCAATCCACTCCGGTTCCGTCTCATCGGGCTAAAGGCGTCTCGACGGCGGCCAGCCCGATGGCCTTCGACGGGTCCAGCTTCCGGCACCTCGATCTCGGCCGTAAGTTCCTCGATAAGTCCCCGATAAGGTTGCAGTTTCCGCTCTCGGTAGACCCCGGGGTTCGCCCTCCACCGAGAGGGATCACCGGCGATCTTGGACCCTCGTAATTCTCCGGATTACTATCGTGGGGTGATCGATTAATCGTCGCTCCCAATTCCGCCGGCGTAGTGAAAGGTTATCCGGGTCCGCAGATAAGGGGATACCACCATCCGGATCTTGGTCACCTTCGGGTCGATGGGAATCGTGGGAATCGTGGGAACCATGGGAACCACGGGGACTTCGGCGCCCGTGTCCACCGGTGGAGGCTCCAACCCTCCCCTGGGAGGAATCGGACCAATGGTCGAAACGACGTCCATTATCATCATCGGCACTTTTCACCGGTCCGGGGTTGAATCCACGCTCGGTTATCCCGAGTTTCCCTCCACGGGGCGCAATTACGGCCGCCCGCTGCGCTCAACGAAGAGGCCGACTCCAATTAGCCGGCGCGGCCAACTTCGGCGGCGCGTAATCTGGATTTTTCATTCCTTCCCCCGCTCCCCTTGGCGCTCTCATTTGCTCCTTCTCCCCTGGCTCTCCCTCCTTTTTTTTTAATACCCAACCCGCGGCGGATAACGGAGACAAGGACCACCCGCGCCCGGGCAGGCGCCGCGCTGCGGCCTCTCCGCTCCCAGGGGAGGAACCGAGCCGCGAGCTACGAGAACACACACCGGATATGGACTAGACTGCAGCCAGACGGGCCGAGTGGAAATCAATACAGTCTCAACGCCGCAGCCTCCGCACCACCTCGCAGCTGCCGGCGTCCCGACGCTCCCGATGAGTGCCGATCCCACCAGGTTGGCCCGGGTTTCGGAAAGATCCCGATGCCGCGAGATGGATCGGATGCTGTGCCATGAGAGCGGTCTTCCTTGGGAGTCAGCTGGTGACCGACCAGGGCGATCATTGGTACCCAGCTTCCCTAAGAACCTCCTCCCTCGGTAGTCAATCGACGACTGACCACGTGGCACGAAGCAGGGTCCCTCTCTCCCTATTAACGCCACCATAGTTCCTGTAGACCTTTTTGGTACCGAGCCTCCCTAAGAACCTCATCCCTCGGTAGTCGATCGACGACTGACTGACCACGTGGCGCGAACTAGGGACCCTCTCTTCCTATCAACGCCACCATGGTTCCTGCAGACCTCTTTGGTACCGAGCCTCTCTAAGAACCTCCTTCCTCGGTAGTCAGCCGACGACTGACTGACCACGTGGCGCGAACTAGGGACCCTCTCGCCTCCCATCGCCACGTGGCGTCCGGCGACGTCACGGCGATCCAGATATTCGGATCGCATCGAGGCGACGTTCCCGGTATGCGCGGCGGAGGGCGTCGAGATATCCAGGTCACAAAACAAGTGTCGCAAGTACGCGTGTCGCGTGACGTCACACGTCCACGCACGATGCGTGGCGCGCGCGCGCGAATACACGCGAGGCTTCGACCTCGATCCGCGTCCCCCCCGATGACGAAACGAGGGTTGCCCCCCAAAGGAAAAGAAAAATAAAAAGAAAGAAGACCACGTGTCCCACCTGGAGGCAGAATCGCCCGGTCGAGGGAAAACCGGGACCGTTCCCGGCAACACCCGGAAGAACCGAGGCGTCCAAATAGAGGAGACGAAGCGTCGCGACGCGCCGAGTTGGCAGGCGGCACCAACGACGAGGCACGCGTTCCTCGGCCGCGTCTATACTTACGGAATAGCAATGGCCACTCGCGCCCTCTATGAAAAATGCCCTCGGGACAGGGGCGTCGCGAGGCCCGCGGTGAAAAGGCGAAAAGAAACCCAGAAGACCAGGGAAAAAAAAGAAAAAAAATAGGACCAGGAAGAAAAATATGAAAACCTCATACAACGCGGAGAAACTTTCAGATGAGACCCGGAGGAACGGAGGTGGTCGACTCGCCGCCATCTTGGACACTTTCCCGAATTATCCTGAAATTTTCTATAACTTTTTGTCGGAATTTTCTAGGACCTTCAGAGCGTACCTTCGAGATTTCCCCCAGGTGGCAATCTAAGACGCGACTTTTCCTCTGCACGGACCCCGACGACGCGACGTATGCAAATCGTGATAGTAAAACGTAACGGATGCTCGGTTCTCTCTCGAATTCTATTATTCCCGCCATTATTCTCGGCGATGTTCCTGGAGGTGGGAAAGAAATTCCCGGCGCCTCCTGGAGGCTGCGCCGTCCAGAAGAATGGTTATACGCAACGTTGCGTCTCTTGTGACATTATGCTCGATAGATGCTGGGATGGGATCGCTGGACCGAGGAGGGTCATCCCGGGGAGAGGAACCTGCAATTCTACATCTACCCTGGGTAATTAATTATAATGAAACGTCGTTTTATCGACTCTAGTCTTAAGCGGTTTACATGCGGAGCGAGGCGCGCCCAGAAGGGCGCCTACCTTCTAACGAAGATTTCCGTATACGCGAACTGCTAAGTCCGCGGGCTTCCATTCGTATTTTATAGGGCGTGCATCGGGGAGCGTTCGTGCCCGGTGCATTCCCGGTACTGCGCTTTAAAATGCAAATGCAGGAGTCGACAGGCGCGCGGGGAATCGGTCACGTAAGAGCGCGGACAATGGCTGGTCTTCCGCGGCGGCATTTGCGAGAATCGCGCCTCCCCCAGTGCTGCACTTATCGAAACGAGTTGCCTAAAAAGCCGGCCCGATAAACCTCAAAAAAGCAATGGCTTAAAGCATAATATGAAAGTGGAATCGAAGAAATCTCGACGATCTTCCGCGACAGCATTTTCAAGAATCGCGGCACTCTCTGTGCTGCACTTTTCGAAACGAGTCGTATATTTCTCAAAAATCTAAAAATCTTATAATAAAAAGAAATTAAAAGAAAATTCATGGATATCGAGACCTCCCTCGAGGCTTGCGAGTTCGCGCGGTAAAGTTTCCGAACGATTAGGTGGACCCAGTTCGTAGAAAAGTTTCATCAACGCTCTTTCGGTCGCTACTTTCACAACGCCTTAACCACTTCGGTACGAGCGTCGACTATAGTCGACAGCCACGGATGAACGCGTACAGCCGAGCGTCGACTTTAGTCGACGGCCGTGATATGAATCCGCACCGAAGTGGTTAAGGGGATGTGAAAGTGGCATCCGAAAGCTCAATCGTTCACAAAACTTTTCATAGAACTGGGTGTCTCAAATCGTTTCATACTTTAAACCGTGAATACGGAGACCTTAAGGTAAGTCCTAAAACTCGCGAAGTTTCATTTTTTATAAGCTACTTTGAAAATACCTATAAACATGTTTGATAAGAATTGAAATTTCATGAGTTTCAGGACCTTCCTTATAGTCTCCCCATTCACGTTGTAAAGTTTCAAACTATTCGGTAAATCGAGGTGGGAGGAAAGTTTTATAAAGAAAACCTCTTCGACGCCACTTTCACATCGCCTTAAAGATGCGCCCGAACGCTCTTTTCGCCTCTCGGTTAATAGTACCTCGAAACAAGGGGGCAATTTCCGGGCGAGCAGGTGTCTAGGTGTCTCCGGCGGAAGTAGTTAAAGCTACATTAAGGTATCCCGAGAATGACTTTGTTGCATACCTTGATCTCTTACTGCTTGCGGTCAGCTGATCGGGTCGTTGCAGCGGATGCAGTCCTAGAGGAGCACATTCACTCGAAGCGGCGCCTCCTCTTCCGATCTCCTCCCCCTCTTCTCTAGCTCTATTATAATAAATATATCTGTCTGCAGGTACTGCTGTCCTGGTTCGTCCTCGGCTCGTATATTGTTGCCCCGGGTGGATGATACGCGCGTCCCGTCGAGGCGTCGCGGCGTCACTTTAGGGTCGGGGGAAGGGTCGGAATAATTCCGGAGGACGGCAGATGAGGAATGGTAACGGAGACGGGACAGGTAGGGACAGAGAATGACGGAGGATATAGCGAAAAAGAGAGAGAGAGAGAAAGGTAGAGAGAAAGAGAGCAGGGGAGAATATCCGGAGGCGAGAGGAAAGCTTCGGTGGCGGAGCGGTGCAACAATATCGACGCTCTAGCGTAATCGTATTAACTCTGGCTTTCTTTGTAATAACATTAGGTGCGTCTCGGGCTAGGCACTATTGCGCTTGTCAGAGAGGTTCTTCTCTTTTCTTCGAAGGTACTTGTAGGTGTACGTGAGGTATATCTCAAAGGTAGAGGGGTTTCAACGTATCCGCCGCGTGCGTCCCCTTTTTTTTTTTTCTCTCTCGCTGCTCTTCTCAGCATATATACATATGTATATACACGCGAGGATATATATACATATAGAGAAATATATATATGTGGGTGTATATATATATATGTATATATATATTTCAGATCGCCACGTGGCCCTTGTTCGATGCGTTCACCATGGGTAATGTGTCGCCGAGCTCCGAGGTATCGTCAAAGGCTGTCAAAAGCTGTCATCACCTCCTCGTGTTTCCCCACTGAGCCACATCGCCCTGGACCGTCCTGCCGCTCTCCTCCGCCGGCTCAACCTCCACCACCATCTGCAAACAATGAGATACAATTGTTTATGGCGATTCCTAGGCGACCTGTCGCACACCTTCTAAGCTAAGCGCTTTATGGGATAAAAAAAATAAAACACAGATATCCCAACCTTACACTGAAATCATATTCATATTTTAAATTTCGTCCGCAAGAGTCCTATACACGCTTTTACAAAATTATGTGGGATTCATTTCTGATTTCTTGACTGACCCTAGCCTCCTAAAAGTGTGTGAACTATATACTTTTAACAGGGTATATTTCTTTTACATCGAATTAAGTCTTGGGAGTCGCCATATTGGGGTAGGTCAATATCCCGAGCGTCCTTAATGGAGTATAATACACTTGAAATTTCTCCCCGATGCAGTGCATTAACAGGGTACGAATAATCTGAGTATTCTTAACAGGGTGTATACCCTTACATTAGATTAAGTGTTGGAGACCTCCATAAGTCCCATACGATATTAGGGTAGGTCAATGTCCGGAGACTCGCGCGTCTTAGGAGTAGGTCGGCGCCGGGGCGCTTGGTTTTAATTCCGCCGGCGGATGTCTCGCGATCCGCGCCGGAATGAATTTCCATTCCGACCTAGGCGACGGAATGAATTTCCGTCCCGGAGTCAGCGTCAAGGAAGCGGCCGCAATGACGGCGCTGGTCAGCGGAATGTTTCCCGCATTGTTCGGCGCGGAAAGTTATGCGCGGCGCAATCCACTGCGCAATAAGTCTAACCGGAGATTAAGAAGACGGCCGATTAAACGCCAATTAAGCCGCGTGTATACCTCGAGAAAATTCTCGCCGACATGCCGATTGACACCGAGTATCGGTACCAAAAGGCGAAAGTACTTAACGGCGGAAAAATCCAAACGGGCTAAAAGGGTTAACGGGCGTCGCAACCGGGAAACCTCGGTTTGCCGTTACCCGCGCGACATTCCTCCCCGGATGCGTGGACGTTAACGGGAGGGGAAATACGGTAAAGCGATTCCGGTCGCTCCTTACACCGGCGACACTTATCTAGCGTCCCACTTGGTGCAAAGTGCACACACCACTTTCTCCCTCTTTCTCTCCGTCTCGCTTTCCTATCTCGCCCGGCTCGGCGTGTCCCCGCCGTCCGAGTCCACCCACTTTTCCGGGCGGCCGGCCACCTGCACCCCGCCACAATAAATTCCCCCACAGCCAAAAACTCCCTAAAATCGAATCCCCCAATGCCGCGAGGCTCTTCCTACCTTCCAGCCCGAGGAAAAAGTCCCATGCAACATTTCTCCACGACGCACAGTCTCCCTGTAATAATTAATCTAAAAATACCCGACGTCGCACCCTCCTGGATGTTTCCGCCATCGACGTTCGAGCGGGTTATTATTAATTATCACGGGCAAACCGTTAACGGCGGAGAAAAGTTGAAGAGGACTTTTCGATTCCGTCGTTATCGGCGATGATACGGTGAAAAGGGCGGGAATTCTGGGACACCGGGTATAGAGGTTGGCGGTGCCCGGAGAAGCCGTAAACGTCTATCCTTCTTCCTCGCCGGAGAGGGAAAGGAGGGCGGCGAGAATGAAGAGGAAGGGTGCTGGCCCGAATGGCGGCTGGTGGGGGGCACTCGACGGGGATTTTTGGGACACCGAGGTTGAGGCATGCACCGTGTGTGTCGATGCATCACAGGGGCATGCACGCGGTGCACCGAGTGTAGGGTGACGTTGGCGTAGGTCCGGCGCGGCCTCCCTTCCCCGACCTCTTCGCGCCTTACCCATACGAGTCTCCGTATGCTTCGGCACGCGCAATTGCGCACCCGCGTACACACCGGCGTACACACCCGCGGGCGTATTTACGCCGGCGCGCACTTGGCGGTCCCCAGGGGAACCGTCGGGACCAAGCGATGAGTAAGTACACGTACGTACACGTGCTCGGTAATGTCTGCGATAACGACTCGCGAGCCACTCCGGAAAGGTGGACTTCCAAATGGCTGCTGATGAGCAAACTCGGTCTTGGTCTCGGTCTCGTTGCTTATCTATTACCACACAGTGATATGATTAAATGGCCGTTGGTTTGGTCGCCATTCGCTCAACGCCAACAATTGCCGCGAGAGATCGATCTCGGTCAAGACCAAGTCTTGCAATTGCCCATCACTGTCAGACTAGTGAAACAGCCGATTTCTTGTTTGTTCGTCCGTACCCCGAGAGAGAAAAAATGTCATTCAACAGGTATCTCTTCGAACAGTGCCAAAGAAGTACTCGGTGAACTCGTGGAATAATTCTTTGACCAAAAGTCGAATAAGTGGGATCCAACGTTTTTTCGGATTTCCGCGGATTCGTGGGAGTTCGTTTGAGGGGAAATAATTCTAATCCGAATTAATTATTTCTTCGGATGGACGGAATTGTTATTTTTCTCTTTTCGGCGTGCCGATAGCGAGGATCTCGTAGGGAGGCGTCGTTGGCACCTAACCGGAGAATGGAGAGAACTCAAAGGAGGAGCGTCCTCGAGGGTTCGGAGGGGAGAAAGAGTGGCCGTCTCCTCCGGTTTCCCCCGGTGACGCGGCGTCGAATGTCCCGGGGGGCCCGGGGCCCTTTCATCCGGAGGATCCCAGGAGCGGGGACTTTTTGTGCCCGACTTGGCCCGAAAGGAAAAGTCAGAGGCGGCCTCTCGGCCGAGGGCCTCCACCTACGGCGCATTGTACCTCCGCCCTGCCCGGGGCCTTCTCTAGTTTCTTTTGTCGGGCCCCGTCCCCCGGTTAATCGAACCGTAATTTAGCCGTGTACGGGGGCCCGTCTAGACGCCGAAGTCAAGACCCCGGGCCGCCCGGACGCCCCGTTACCTTCCCATGCCCGCGACGTTGCGCGTCCACCGTGAACACCATCGAAAGGGAGGAAACTTATGCCACCGGAGTACCCGGGTCAAGAACCGTCCCATGACAGGGCAGAGTGGCTGCAACCACGTCCACGTGGACGTGGAAATAGCCTGCAGCGGTCGGTGGGAGAGCCACTTCCGGACAGATGTCGAGCCCCATGGCACGACCATGCCGCGTGTCGAGTTTCCGACCTTAGTTCCTCGATTCGGTGCCATGGTGTTTAACCGCAAATCGCCATCTCTGGGCCTCTCTCGGGCAGGATGCGATTCGCGGCAAACTGCCTAAATCCTACACAACCCACTTCCGCCAGGGAGAAGAGTTCGGATCCAGGAACAGGCTTTCTTCCCCGGCGGCCATTTTTAATTCCTTCCTATCACGAGTCCAGCAGAATTTCAGCGCACCCAATCGCGCCCTCAAAGTACCAGCCGCCCACTTCGCGCGCTTCCCTTCACGAGTCCAGCGAAGGGTGCGCAGTACCCACATACAACGCCAAATTTCCGTCATCTCCATTAGGTAGAAGACATCAGATCCCGAAATACGCTTTCTTCACAAGTGAGCGTTTTTATTCCGCACCTACTCCGAGTCCACCGCAATCCGAGTGTCCCCAATCGCGCCCTCAAAATCCCAGTCGCCCACTTCGCGCGCTTCCCTCCTTGGCAGCCATCTTGAATTCACGAGTCCAGCGAAGGGTGCGCAGTACCCAAATACAACGTCAAAGTTCTGTCATCTCCATTAGGTAGAAGACATCAGATCCCGAAATACGCTTTCTTCACAGGTGAGCATTTTTATTCCGCACCTATTCCGAGTCCACCGCAATCCGAGTGTGTCCAATCGCGCCACCAAAATCCCAGCTTACGATTTCGCGCGTTTCCCCTTCCCGGCGGCCATTTTGAATTCGCGCCTCCCGCAAGGAGTCCTACGCGTAGCCGGGTACATACCCGGCGAGCTCTCGCCGGAGAGCGTATGCCGTAGGTATCGTAATACAATACTATTGGCTGAACTTGAGCTACTTATGAATGACCTTGTCTGGCCGAGTACGCACACCACGGGGGCAGAGAGCCCAACACACTTGGGCGCGTATCCCGGCTGCGACGGTCGGGATCGCGCGTGTACGTACACGGTATGACCAACACGCGCGCGCGTGCCGCCCGTTGCACGCTCGCCTTGTTGTGACTACGCAAAGGCCGATTTCCATGGCGCCCGCCGCGGCGTTTCAAGTGTCAACGAGAGAGCGCCACCATCGTCGACCGATAAACCGAGAGAGATCGGGCCTTATCAGCCGAGCTTCCGATCCCGACCTACGGACGAGCAAATTCGGTCTCGGTCTTGCAGCCATGCATTTGCAATCTTTCCGAGACAGTGTACATACACGTATACGGCATCCTTAGCACCTTCGAGGATTTGTTCGTCACCAGGAGATACAGACGAGCATTACAATCTTGCCGTTGATCTCACACCTATTAGGGATAATCTTGGTCTTGGCTCGCATTTCCTCGTAACGTGGTGGGGAGAGATTAAGGTGAAGTGAAACCCCCTTCAATTCAGTCGATTCGAATACGACACTTTTTTTTAAGGGTATTAGACCAAACCGTTCGAAACTTTGACACGTCACTCCTGATCATCTAAGAATTGTCCTGACACATTGAAAATTTGGATTTTTGGACAAAATTCTTTAACTTCGCCCAGACCAGAACCAAAATGGCGTCGAGCTCTCATATTTCGATCAATATACAATTATCGAAGGCTCTGATATGAGAATCTAAAGGGTCAGGACAATTTTACGAGAATTTAGAACACTCTGGTAATCGATAAACTCGCATTTGAACGGGATAAAGGCAAAAAAAGTGTTGTATGCGCTTCTATGCTAAAACGATAGGAATACGCGGTCTCGGAGTGAAAATTTAATTGACCTGGAAATCACAGATATCGCAGGGGGTCCCTCTGCAGTCAATTAGGGCCCCAGAAAACATGAATCCAGAGGATTTCTGGAGTTTTACTTCGATTTCTTTATAATTATTGTACGAAAACGACACATGGAGTATGCCATTTGGTACAATATTCAATATAATTCGACCCAGCTGTCGATATAAAAATGAACGTCGGCGTAGGCATTTAGAAAAATCTTCTTTATTGACGTCGATCAAGTTCCCCGACGTGTTTCACTTCACCTCAAGAAACTAAAAATTAAAATCATTCCCGATAACGACCGGGAGTATGCAAAAAAATCGAGGGAGGACAATCGTCCCGTAAGCGGGAGGTCGTCCAGTTCTCGTTCCTCGGGTTTCCTCTTCGCGTTCCCGGCGGTTTCTCCTCTCCTCCTCCTCCGCCGACGATCGCTCGGGCCTGCCGAGTCTTTCCTCGGAGGTTATGTAAAACCGGTCGTTTCTTCAAGGTTTCCACGCGAGTGGATAGCACGTTTCCACGAGCGTCGCCGCGGTAATCGGTGTCCTCACCGGTACCTCCTTCGATCGGCTCTCGTCGCGTCTCTCTTCCGCCCGTCGAGTCCGGCTAGTCGCGTCCCTCTCCCCTCGATGCTCGGTCAAGCACGAGCGGCTTTTCCCTCTTTCTCCCTTTCGACCGGAGAGTTACGCGATCGGCCGAAGGCCGAGCCGCGGATTTCCTCGCCGATGGTCCTCCTCGAGGCGTGCCTCCCCCTCCTCTCCCCGTCTCTCTCGCGTGCCGGGTTTCGATTAGCGAGGCCATCCGGGAGACTAGTCGACGTTCTAGGATCCCGCCCCGACCTAGGGTCGTCGGGCCATTTCCTGGCGCAAAGAGGGTCTCTTCCCGATGGCTCGTCCTGGTCCAGCCTTTACGTGTCTCGCGAGCCTTGGCGACGTCCTGCCAGGTATTACGATGTTCCGCGAAGTTTCACGATATCTCGCGAATTTCTGACGACGTTCCACGACTCTTTTTTATTTCTTACAAGAGCCTTCGACATCTCACGAAGTCTCGCGACGTCTCATGAAGTTTCACGATATCTCGCGAACGTCTGACGACGTTCCACGACTCTTTTTTATTTTTTACAAGAGCCTTCGACATCTCACGAAGTCTCGCGATATCTCATGAAGTTTCACGATATCTCGCGAACTTCTGACGACGTGTCACGATCTTTTTTTATTTTTTATAAGAACCTTCGACATCTCACGAAGTCTCGCGATATTCCATGAAGTTCCAATGACATCCCACGAAGTTTCGCGATATTCCCCGAGGTTTCAGCGACGTCCCACGAATTTTCAACGACATACCATGAAGTTTCGCGATATTTCACGAGCCTTCAACGACATCCTACGAAACTTCACGTTATTTTATGATCCTTCAAAATCATCCGTCGAAATTTTACGATATTCCATGAAGTTTCAACGACATCCCACGGAGTTTCGCGATATTCCTCGAGGTTTCAACGACATCCAATGAAGTTTCGCGACATTCAACGAACCATCAACGACATCCCACGAAATTTCAGGACATTTCCCGAAGTTTCGCGATATTTTATTAACCTTCAAAGTCATCGCTCGAAACTTCACGATATTTCACGAAGTTTCAACGCCATATCCAACGACCATTCGCGAATCCTCGACGGCCATCTCACGAGACTTCGCGATATTCCACGAAGTTTCGACGACATACCACGAAGTTTCATGGCATCCCGGCCCATCTCGAAAGATGGTTCCGTCTGCCCATCGCTTAACCCAAGCCGGACCCACACGATCGGCCGCGCTGGATCGGCGACGCATTTCTCGAGAAGGCGACCCGACCTATCCCAACGAGTAACCCGCCACGGTGAAGGAAGGACGCAGCCTCCCGGATAAATATTTACCCGCGGTCGAGAAACCGGATATCCTCGCATCGACTTGGCCGGATCCTGAGGGAAGGTCCAGGCAGCGAGCCGACGTCACCGGGCCGGCTCAGCCTATATCTCGTTACTCGTCCCAGGAATTGCCGATTCCCGGTCGGCCGACTCCCAGGAAGACCGATTCGCCGATCGACTTCGGAGAAATCCTCGAATAAGCCACGCGAGCTCGAAGCCTAAGGTCATGGTTCGGCGGAATGCTTTCAGCGAATTCATTTCATCCCTGCTCGTATCGTTAACAACGGCTGCTAAAGCGTACCCATCTTCCCTGTTATACCGTAGGCGCGTTCTAAAAGATGTAAAAGATCGATAGACATGTCCGTGCATAGTTTCCGGGAGTTTAAAAATATGAAGGAATAAAGGCGTACTCGAAATCGCCCTTACGCGCGTTTAACGGGTCGAGCGCGCAACAATCAAAGATGGCGGCCGCCTTTCCCCCGACTCGCGCGACACCCTGCACCCCCGTCTTCCTAGACGCATACTCGAAGCCCACTCCCGACATCGGACCGAGTCGTCTGCATCCGCTTGCAGCGCTGGGCAGTCCACCCCGAAGCCGGGCAGTGTCCTAAAGAGGCGCGAGAGTAGAAAGAGCGAGAGAGAGAGAGAGAGAGAGAGAGAGAGAGAGAGAGAGAGAGAGAGAGAGAGAGAGAGAAAGAGCGCGGGCGACGTCTGCACGTCCCCGGGGCACACGAGGCCCGACACTCCCATGCCATTAGATATTCACCGGGCATCCTAGAATAAAAATGCATCCTCAGCTATTGTCCTGCGGGCGTCCTTCTCTGCATGCCAGGCAGGCACATTCCCGGTGCCGGCCACGTCCGCGTATCTGCGTACCCGTTCCGTCCTCCTCGCACCTCCTCATAAGCGGGTCTCTCCGTCTCGCTCTCGCACCACCGAGCCACTCGGCCTGCCAGGCCACTTTCCTCTGTATCCCGCGGCCGGGCGAACCGGCGCGCGCGGTTTCCCTTGGAGCCGGCCGGCCGGCCGGCTCCCCTCCTCTCGCTCCGCTAAGCCGAGCGCTCCCGAGCTCCGGCGGACCCACCCGAGCGCCGGCCGGCCGACGTCCAACGCGCGGTTAGTAGCTCCAGGGGAAAGGGCGACGCCGATTGGCCGCTACGCCCAGCGCGGAAAATATCGGCGGCCCGCCGTCGGCGTACGGCCACGCACTATAGATGTGGGCTAAAAATGATACGCCGCGGTGACGTCATGCATGCGAGCCGTCTCCTGCGCGCGAGCGAGACGCGCGAAGGGCGGCGCCGATGCGCATGCACGTGCGCCTGCAGGCGAACACACCCGAGAGGAGGCCCGAAAGAAACTCCGAGAATTCGTCTCTCTTTCTCTCTTTCTATCTCTCTCTATCTCAACCATAGGGAAGGAAAAGTAACCGTAGACTGGCAAACCGACGGGAAAAATTCCACGGCAGGTAGATCGCGCGGAGGAGGGGCAAATAAATAATTTCCAAACGGTACGCGTTTACACTCTCGCGACGGTGGATCGTGACGCCCCGCACCTGTTACTCCCCACCGAGAGGCGTCGTGCCATGCTTTGGACTCGCTCAGACCGTAGAAACTAATGTAGGCGATGAAATCGCGGATTATAGAGACGCGAGCGGCGAGGACGGTCCGTGATTTTTCGCCGCCGAAAACGCGTCTGGCGGGCCGCCGTCTTTACAGGTGGCGCGGCCATTGGTCGCTTCCTCCGTTACGCAACCGCCATTGGTGGGTCACCAGTCGCGTCTACGCAGAAAACGGCCCGATCATCCTCGGGCGCCGCGACCCGGAGCGAGGATTCTCCCCCTCGACGTGGTGACTGGACGCGAATCGAATATGAATCGAATAATGAATCGGACGTGAACTTCCAAAAGAAAAACCCTCCGCCTGACCGATGCCTACGTCACGACTCGGATCGAAATTAATCCAAACCTCTAATTATAGTCTTTAAATGGATTTTCAAATGATATAAAGAAGGGTACAGCTTCTATAGAATTAAGGCATTGCCTTTATACCTCTCATAAACGGCAGATATCTTAACTTCAACTTGGCAGGTCTGAAGTGAAACTTAATTCGCATCGAACAGGACACGCGAGGAAGAGGGACCCGAAGAATTTGGAATAGAAGCGAGACTATAAAAATTGAAATAGGAGATTTCGCGGGAAAAGTGGCAAAAATCTTCATTTCTTCTTCTTGCGAGTCTAAAGTGGAGTTTAATTCGTATCGAGCAGTCCTCGAGGAGAGGATACAGGTAAAGAGAGACGTGCATGGGTTACTTAGTTTTTTTTTTTAATTTTTCTATTTATATATAAATTTTAACTCGGGAAGCGAAATCTTCATTTTCTTATCCTGCGAGTCCTAAAGTGGAGTTTAATTAGTATCGAGCAGTCCTCGAGGAAAGGATACAGGGAACGAAAGACATGCATATTTTGCTCGGTTTTGAAAAAGTTGAAAAAGGGTAGAAATTTTGACTGGAGAAGAGAGGCGGCCAACGGTCGAACTGGTGGCCCTTCCTTTCGGCTAGAATTTAAGAGCGCGCCGCCCCTCGTCACGGAACGAGGAAGAGCGAGCGATGCATCTCCAGCAAGGCCGCGCGAGAAGGGAAGGAAAAGTGCAGGCTTGGAGCGGAAAAATCGATAGACGGGACACGCGAGAGAGAGAGAGAAAGAAAGAGAAAGGAAGGGAGAGGAGAGCCCCGCGGAAAATGCGCCGGCTCGTTTTTTTTCGGGGCCGGCACGTTTTCCTGGCTCCCCTCGGCCGAAATTCATCTCCCCACGGAGAGAGGGGAGTTTATTTTTTCCTCCCCCCTTAAAGAGCAGGGGGGGGGCGAAAAAAAAATAAAAACGGAGATCGGTATCAGGGATACGGTTCGTCACCCTGGAAGGCAACCGACGGCACGAATTTCCCGTTTCCCAGACCACCCCCCACCCTGCCATTCCTCTCGGGGAAAAATCGATTTCGTCGAGATTTCCTGCCCCTCCGATCCCTGTAAACCCTTTTAAAAATCGGATATCCCCAGTATATTAATCGTAAGCACCACCCTTCAAACTATCTTACCCTAGTCCTACTTCGCCCTACACATTCTAATTTACTTACACTTAACAGGAATTAAGGGAAAGCGGAATCCGAGGAGTCGATCGTCCACGGAGGTTGAAAGGTATTTTATAACGAAAATAAAAAAAAAAGAAAAATTGTTCCCCCGAGGATGTGGGGGAGAACGTGCACAGAGAAGACGCGGCGGCAGGAAAGGACTCGTTAAATCGCCGCGTGCAATTAACACGGTTATCGGTCTCGTCTTGGGACAATTGTTAATGGCGGTCGTTATCGGCTGATGCCCGCCGAAGCACCGCCGCGGATAACGCGGGATGATTCGCGCCCGCCACGTCCGATGGCCGGGATCCAAAAGGCAACCGATTGCTCAACGGAAAGGGAGACGAGCGGATATAATGAAAGGGCAACCGATTTCGCCGGCAGCCACCGAAATTCGCGAAAAAATATCGAGCTCGGGGCCTTCTAATCAGCCCCCAAAACTGTGCCAAACGTCTGGGTCCATTGTCAAGGCTGCCACTCGTCATCCGCTCCAAGGTTCGAGTATGCTCTCTATTGCTCCGGCACTTTCTTTCTCGCTCCCTCCCCCTGAGTCCTCCTCTCTTCCCGAATTTCATTATCAAGGTTAGGCTCGTCGGCGTGGTGGGCGCGTAAATATCGCGACTCGTCGTTATCGTGGTCGGTACACCCGAAGGCCGAGCAGCGACACCGACGAGCAGGCGATAAAGGAAAAAGCGTGAGGCCGGAGAGGCTATGCCACTAGCCGAGGACGAGTCGGTGTCATATCCATGGATTTAAAAAGAACCACCGGTCGTCTAAAACGAGATTTTCGCCGAGGGGACGGCAAACCACGAGGCGCAACGGGAGAGGACCGCGGCGGCCATCTTGGATTGCGACTCTCGCGCGCCGTTTTTGAGCCTCGAGGCAGCGCGTTTATACATTAAAAGATACAAAAGCTCTGAAAGACTCGACTATTGTCACCGGTATTATCGAAGGCTTCGAAATATTATCGATATTCACGAGAATATAACCAGAGTTACCGTCAACTTCCACATTTTCGACGTCCGTTGGGGTCAAGAGAGAACGCTAGGAATCAAATATGGCCGCCGGTCGTTCCTTCCGTGGAAACTTTTCTTCGTAAAACCCTTCCTCCGAGATCCACGGTCAAATCGAACGGACGCGCCCGTTTCGTCGAGAAAATCCTAGGGTTAAGGAAAAATCGTCCGCCGTTTCGCGGTAATCCCGGATTACCTTAAATTTCAGTTAACCGCGGCGATATATAAGAGGCTTAAGAAGAAAACTCCGCGAAGGCGGAGTGCCCGGTCTCATGGCGTGGACACGCGTCGGCCATGGACTAGAGAGTCGTGGGAGAGTGCAGAGGTGCGCTCGCAGGGGGGCGAAAGAGAGAGAAAGAAAGAGAGAGAGGTGTATAGAGGGCGCACGTGCCTGGCAGAAAGTGCGCCAACGTGATCGGAGTTCCAGGCGAGTTCCAGGCGAGTTTCAGCCGAGACTTCGCCTCTCTCGGTCTGCGAACTCGAGGAAGAAAATCCTCGAGAGGCGGCCATCTTGAATTTTCAAAACAGCCCCCTCTGCACACCCGATGGGTGGCGAACCTCTCCCGGTACACATCCTTCTAGTGATCAAAGTTCAAGGCGAACGTCCGGTGAATTTCGCGAGGAAAAAAAAAAAAGACGAAAAAAAGAAATTCCTCAGGGACGCCATCTTGGATTTTCGGAAACTGCCCTATCTATCCGTAACATGGGTGCCTCGAAACTCTCCCGGTATATCTCTCTTGGACTAGACACTGCTCGAAACGCCGTCTTTATCACGGCGATACGGGATCGTGCATCGTCGATTGGCCGATAACCGCGGCCGTGATTATCACGAGGACTGCATACGAGCCGATAACCCCAACCGGGATGCCTCGCGAGAGTAACCGACTTCTAAAAGGCTCCTCGAGATGCACCCACGAGGGATCCGGGGATCCAGGAAGAGACCGTTCAAGGTGGCGGTCGCGAAGCCACATCCTCGCCGTCCACCATTCCGACTTTCCACGGGAAAAAAAGTAATTGGGTCGCCAGATAACGAGAGTGTCGAAACCTTGAGGCCGTAATTACGGCCCGGGGAAGCGGAGAGAAAAAAAAAATAAAGACAAGGGGTTAAGACTCGACGATCCCGATCAGCGCGATTAAATGCAATTTTCAAGTCCGCAAATTGAAGACATGGATATGGTAACCTATCTCCCTCATAAGCGGTCTAAACTAAGCCCTCGATTGTCTAAAAACGTTCTCTCCCCTCTACATAACCTCAAAGTCCCATTAAAGTGCCAAGCACATTCCCCAAATAATTAGAAATTCCCCCAGCTTTATACCCGCCCAAGCCGCGACACCCGAAATCCCCATTTAAAAAAAAAAAACAAAAAAAAACCAAAAACCGTGTACAAAAACAATTTGAACACGGAGACCCTAAGGTAGGTCCTGAAACCCGCGAAATTTCATTTTTTACAAACTACTTTGAATATACCCATAAACAAATTTGAAAAGAATTGAAAATTTCACGACTTTCAGGACCTTCCTTATAGTCTCCCAATTCCCGTTGTAAAGTTTCAAACTATTCGGTAAACCGAGTTGGGAGAAAAGTTTTATAAACAAAACCTCTTCGACGCCACATTCACATCACCTTAAGGCCCCAATAAGAATGTCCAAGGATCGGGATTAATAACGTACAAGCCGTGCGTCGATAAACTTCACCGTACAAACTGTGTACCAATAAACGTCGCCGATATCGCGGCATCGATCTCTACACGTCCACGGGTGGTCAACAATCGAGCTGGTCCCGTTTCGTCGTTGCAGTCGTTGCAGCCGGTTGCAGTCGTTGCCAAACCGCGGATTCAGCGATTCCGTCGCCAAGGAACGCTTACTCGTGGCCGGGGCCAGAGTCGACCTCGGCTTCTCCTCGTGTTTTCTTCGTTCCAGGTCGCGATACCACCGAATGAATGATCCCCCGATCGACGTCTACCTGGCCGGTCGTACGCGCGTCCTCCGTACCCTGGTAAGAAGCGACGCCGAACGCGCGGCGAGCAAGGTACGCCTTCCTCCTGGTCGTAAACAAGGACCCCTGCCCCGCGCGTCGACCCAGCCGGTCGCCTCACCATCAATGAAGTAATAATCATAATTAAATACTCCATGTATGTGCGCAACATTTCGAGCCGGCCGGAAGGGGACATAGAGTAAGGGCCCCGGGATGCAACGCAAATGCGCGTAGGGTAGGGTAGGGTAAGGAAGGGAAGGGAAGGGGAGGGGAGGGAGGGAAGGGAAGGGAAGGTACGCTGCGTACCTTCCCCCTCCCTTCCGGCCCCCGGGGGTAAACAAGGACCCCCTATCTCGTCCCAGCATCACCTGCCGCTCGCTCCATCCCGCTTCCGATGGACGAATCGACGCCGGGCACGAAAACCCCTTCCCAGAAGCCGAAACCCACGAAAATAAAAAAGCCTAGACAAACATCGAGGGTAGGGAAGTCCAAACCACCCTCGCAAAAATATTCGGACCAAGTTTCCGGTAATAAAACCGTAGAATATCATTTCCACCCGGACGTTCCCTTAAGAGAAACTCAAGGGTTGGTAAATCTAATCCGTTATCTTAAGTCTAGATCACGTGGACCTTGAAGTGCTTCATATTTAACTTAAAAATATTTCGGAGGTCCTAGGGGACCGAAGTTCCCTAGATGGATGCATGTTTCCCGGGGTGAATTAAATGGAGGGAACTCTCGAGCGCGGGGGTTATTTTCCACGTCCACCCCACGTTTCCTCCGCCGCGGGTTCCAGTCCGACGAGGACGCCCTCGCGGGCCGAGGAATGCGTCCGGGCGGCGTGGTAAACATCTCGGGGGTAAACAAGGGCCCACCTTCCCGCGCGCTCCCCTCGGGGCGTCTCTCTTTCTCTCTCTCGCCCCTGGCGGCGCCATTGAGTCCGTCCTCGTTTTCGGCGCGACTTGGGTACTCACATAACGATCGTCGCTCGGTGATATATCCAGTCCCGTGGCGCCTGCGGGGGGGCGCGGGTCCTGGGTCCTCGCCTAGGCGTGCGGGCGACCGTAGGAGGGCACACTGCACACTCTCTTGTACACACACGTGCGCGACACTGGGCTACCTCGGGCCCTCCTCTCGTCCTCGTCCGGGTGACGGCGCGCCGACCGGGGCGAGTCCTCTGGGGGTCGCCGAAGGGACTCGCGCGCGCGCGACGCGGCCTTCGCGGGGCGACACACCTTCTGGCTCGAGCCGAGGGCGGCCCGGGCCTTGCGAAGCACACGGACGTCCAGAGAGACACCAGACACTGCGACGAGCCAGCCTCCGCTTCTTACCGCTGAGAGTGCAGGCGCGCGACTGACGCGCTCCGCGGCGGGCGCCCGGCTCGGGCCGCTGGTTCGGACGGGCCCCGCCGCGCGCCGCCACCGGCGCCGCGCCCAAGGCGGCCCCGAGCCCGTCCGGAGACGCCCGAACTAAGCCGAGCGCGGAGAGAGCCGCGCGGCGTGCCCTTTCCTTTCCCATTTCTCCTTCCCAAGGAGTTTCGGACACGAAAACGACGCGTCGCTCCTGATTTCGACTCCAAGAACTCGCAACAATTACAAATCATCCGCAGAAAAGCAAAAAACACGTAATATCCTATAATTATCTCTACACTTAACCTATTTAATTAAGCCATGACCCTGCATTTAATTTTTACCCCTTGTTAAAACCATCGAGGATAAATCGTATATCCATGAAACCGAAAATCCTGGCCTACCTAAAAGAAGTATAAGAGAAATCCCAGTTCCCTCGGGATTGCCCTCTAGAACTTGATATAAAAATAGGAAAATCAGTCGATGAAAATGGCGTCCCCTTTCGCACGTTCTAGAAATAAACGTAGGGACCCAAGATCCGTCCTCGTGATCGAGATTTACCCGGACCAACGCATCCGCGCGTTATATCACGCGCAACGTAATTCTCAGCATAATAATAAGCCCCCTAAGTATAATCGCGGCGAGTCAAAGTTCGCATCGACCCAGAGATCCCGGAATACCGGCGTGGGGTTCGTTGGGAGTTAAAAGCGTGTCCGTCGAGCCGAGGCGGCGTCGGGTCGGGTTGCACGTCGTCTCCGCGGTGCAGGGTTTCCCGGGGGAGGTGCGCGCGGGGGTAGCGATCGATCCCCGGGACGTGGGGCGAGGGTGGACTCGCGGAATTCGCCCGGTGTCGGCGCGTTGACCCAGATTCGCGGGTTAGCCGCGAGCGGAGACCCCGCGCCTCGTCCTCTCGCCGGGACTCGTCTCCTCTCCCTCTCGCGGGATTCCCAGGAATCGGCGGATTTCCTCGGACCCCTCGGGGCGGTCGGTAAGGCCGGTCGCCGGGTTATCGGGACCTGGTTGGGATGGCGGAAAAGTCTCCGAGGCGAGAGGGGTAGGCGACCTGGTCGCATTCTACCGGTGCGATCTGTGGTAGGAGGCATGTAGGACGAGCGGATGGAGAACACCGGCCCCGGGAGGAAGGCAGAGGCAGGGGGGGAGCGGCTCTTGGCCGGCAAAAAACAAAAGTGCATCTCGCCAAGATGGCCGCCGCCTCACCGACTCTCAAGGTTACCGCCGCCCCTCCCGACTCCGGCGTATATACCGCGGGGTACAGTCAGGCGCAGCCATCGGCGGTGGAATGCAAGCCGGTGCACCCACGTGCGGCTGCATCCACGGGAATGCGAGAGCCTCCTCGCGGATTTCCCAGGGTGCACCTAGGCGTTCCCCGTACTCCACCTGCGCATGAATGAGGACGCCGAGACGCCGACCGCGGTCCACTGGGAGCGGTTCCTTTGTTTCGGATGGGAACACCGTGGAAAATATGCATGGCTAGGCTGGGTACACCCTGGACCATTCGGAAGGGAACTCGGAAGACGGCCAATTGTGGTGAGGCTCGATGGTAAGGTAGTGAGGTAAAAAAAAGAAAAAAAAAGTATCCTTGTCAGAAGTGGGATTCGAACCCACGCCCACAGAAGTGGACTGCGACCTGAACGCAGCGCCTTAGACCGCTCGGCCATCCTGACTCGTGCCTGACCACGCGGCTCTACTCCTACCGGCCGAAAAGCCCGGGAGGAGTTAGGCCGATTCGCGACGGCGAATTCCTTGCCGGTGCGAGAGGGCTAAATAAAGCCGCGAGCAAGGCCGAAATAGCTGGCCAAGAAGCGAGCCGAGCCTACTCTCTCTCGAGAGAGAGGCGCCTACTCGAGAGAGGGCCGCCGCTTTTCGATACCGCCAGGCCCGATCGCACCCCCTCAGGGGGCTCCGCACGCTGCGCTCCGAAGGTCGCGCGATCCGCCGTTCAACGTTTTCATTCCTCAAATAGAATTCTATTTCGCGAGTCCGGAGGGGTTCCCATCTGGGTGGGGATAATAATACCATACGGACCGATAGTGGGCCGATTAAACCGCCGAATATATGTACGGGGGTTAATTAGGTTTCCGCGAGTCTCCCGCAAACGTGGGAAGGGAAACCCTCGGCTTACGCGGCCGAGTCGCGCGGTGCAGCGGATTGCAGCTTCCGGTGCAGCGGCGTCGCATTGAGCGTCGCTGCGTCTCAAGGCCGGACCGTCCGAGAGCTAAGGACGCGGATCCCCCTCCACGGCGGGTTCCCTCTCTCTCTCGCTCTCCCTCTCCGCCGGCACCGGCCCTCATCGCCTCTCCCTCTCCCTGCATGCACTCTCCAAACTGGACGGAGGTGCTCCCTCCCGCGGAAAACGGGCTCTCGGCTTCCGAATCCACGGAGAGCACGCTCTATTTCTGCGCAGAGGGAGAGAGAGAGAGAGAGAGAGCAGGCCGCGGCTTCGTTAGGGAGCGGGGAAAAAATGAGGGGAGGGGGCTGAAAAAGGCATGCATTTATTGACTCCCGCCAATCGGCGGGGATTTCATGGGTTCCTGAGATCTGGATGTTAAGATTTTCAGAAAGGGCGGACCATGACGACCGCATATACGATTAGCCGGGGAAGAGGATGTATGAAATTCTTTTTTGCCGATTCTCCGCAGCCAGGGTTGCAATTACGGCGTCGAGGAATTATGTCGCGCCGTTTGACGGGGTCCTTGAGGATTTTCAGATCTTCGGAGAGGACAGATTGCCAGGACCGCATCCATGGTAGCTGGGGACGGGGATGTAGCGAAATTCCTTCTGGCCATCTTCTGCGGCCAGGGTCGCAATTATGGTGCCGAGTGCAGGAGGGACGCGCGACAGGCGCCCACCCATAGAAATTCGGCACAGTTTGGGGGTGCGCCATAATTAATCCGACCTTCGAGGGCGCTCCGGGAGGAACAGGTGGAGGGCCGGAACGGGTCAAGGTGGCAGGTTGCTCGTGACCAAGGTCAGCTAATGGGCCCACTTTTGCCTTTTGCCCAACTAGCCCACTTAGTATCCCGTCTCGTGAGACATCTGCCGGCCGTTGGGCCGCCGCCATCCTTGTCGAGCCTTCGATCCAGGAAGTGCGCCCTGGAGATCGAGCTCGAGGGAGGAGGTTGGCGAGCTGCACTCGCGCGTAAATACTCGCAGCTTGAGCCCACCGGTTCCCTCCCTCCCAGGGGTGGGCGCGATCGATTCGCCAGGAGGCAAGACCCGAAAATTCCCCAGACGCTCGTAAACCACGAATATCTCGGCCCGACTCGTCCTGGAGAGCCGCCATGGCGCTCCCCACTTGCCAAAGGACGGTTTAATCGAACGCCCACGCCGGGTGCGAGTGTTCCAAGTTTCTGGCAGAATCCGCAGAATCCGATTAATACCCTTCCCATAGAAATGCGAAGATAAATCGAGCCCTTACTAGTCAAAGGAGACCCTCGAAATCAAGATACCAGGTTACCCCACAAATTCGCCCAGTTCTCCCTGTTTTTCAATTCTAAACATTCACGGTTTTGATAATTGAAATTTCTTCGACGTTATATACTTCACTTCGACGGATGCTAATTTCAACTTTCAATTTGATCCTTTTCTTTTTTCTTATCCCCCGCTTGAAGGAACGATAATATGACAATTAATACCCTTCCCATAGAAATGCGAAGATAAATCGAGCCCTTACTAGTCAAAGGAGACCCTCGAAATCAAGATACCAGGTTACCCCAGAAATTCGCCCAGTTCTCCCTGTTTTTCAATTCTAAACATTCACGGTTTTGATAATTGAAATTTCTTCGACATTCTTCACTTCGAAGGATGCTATCCATACTTCACTTCGAAGGATGCTAATTTCAACTTTCAATTTGATCCTTTTCTTTTTTCTTATCCCCCGCTTGAAGGAACAATAATATGACAAAGTCTCGAGTATATAAACGGCGGGAATTTCTGGGCCAGCTCGTTAGCTGGCAATATTGTCCAGAATTTCCCGCGTCCCCGTCGACGGCGGAAATCGACGAGAAGAACCGTCGGGCCGGACAATTGTCATGAATTCCGGGGAACGCGAGGAGGCGTCGCTCGGGGTCGTTCAATTTGTTAAATGCACCGAGCGCCGGCCATAACGAAATAACGGAGGCGAGTAGTAATGGCTCGGTCATGGCTCGGCAGTAAATTTACACGTGGAGACCCTCGGAACATCATCATCCCCGCTTTTCCAGGATTCCTTCAGACAGTCCCTGGAGCGGCTCCGAAAGGGAATCGAGCCATTTCTGAGAACTCTTGAAACCTCCAAGAAGATTGAGAAAAAGAACCGAGCAAGGCTCCGCCATTTTGGGACCGCTGCTGGACACCAGAGGAGGATGCTGCGGAATAACCTGGCGAGAAGCTCAGGTTGAGCACCGATAAGTCAGCTGAGTAGAGCCATCTCGTGATCGCGTGTCTGTGGCTTCACACGAGGCTTTTAACGATCCTCTTAAATGCACACGATCGCTTTAAATGCACGGTCCGCGATCGTCGTTGAGAGTCAGCGGAGGCTGCCTCGAGATGGCCGGACAGAGAGAGAGAGAGAGAAAGAGAGAGCAACAGCTTGTCTCGAAATGCAGCAGAGCCCTTTCCTCTCGTTTCGGTCCTGCCAGACGCTGGTTCTCAGGACTTCAATTGTAGGTTCCTCGACCTACGTCAGCACCGTCCAAGGGTGTGGAGTGGCCGAAACGAGCGACCTCCGCGGGCTCGCAGAAAAGAGACAAGTAGATCGCGATACGATCAGTGGAAACTGTCTCGAGTGATCAGACAGTGGCATCTCCCGAACGGGAGGGTCGAAGGGATCATGGAGCGAAGGGACGATGGGATCTTTTTCATTTTCTGCACGCGGAGGAGCAGGAGAATGCACCATTCGGTGGTTCGCGCCAAAGTGGAGCGCAGTTTCTCAGGAGCGAATCGCATACGTAGTCGAGAGGGTCAGGAGTGCTCCATCCTCGTATGGAGTGCACCGAAGGGGCTGGGGGGTTCGGGGACAGGNGGCTAGGGGGCTACGGGGACAGGGGGGCAGAACTGCAGCGCAACGGGCGACACAATATGTGCAACTGCGATCCAAGGCCAGGCGATCGTGACTGGTTTAATGGCATCGCCATTGGCTCGGCTGCAATTATAATGCCCCTTTGGAACGACGTCCGGAGAGTTCCCAGCTACGGCGAAATCTATCCGGGCCCCCGAGACCCTTGCCGAAAGTGCCCCGGAATGCGAAAGGACGTGCACATGGGCCCGGTGCGGTAAGGCCCCATGCCGTCGCCATTGGAAACTTGGTCGATGCATCCACCTCGAGAGGTGCAGGGATTTATTCGTACCCAAGGCCCTTACCGAAAATGCATAAGAATTGTAAAGACGTCCACACGAGCCAACGGCGTCGCCATTAGAAAGATGCATCCACCTGGAGAAGTGCAGGGAGAAGTGCATTCTGACTCCAGAGCCGGGCCAAGCTGCGTCGGGATTCCGAGGAAAGCGCGGAGAAGCCCGGTGCAGCGGCCCACCTATAAGACTCGTCGGTCCCCTCGAAATTCGCGAAAGGAGAGAAACCCGTTCCCTCGGGATCCTGTTTAGGATCCTAAGAGGCCGATGCGGTATTCCGGTTTCTCTCTGCGAGGCATTCGAGCCGACTTGGCCGGGCCCAAGATCGGGATGCTGGCCGGTCCTCGGTGGGCCTTCGGCAGTTCCCTTCAGCCCTCGACGACGTCGTCCCAATTTCGCTCTTCTGCATCTCCAGGACTATAGGAACCGTTCCATCGTTTTCACTTATTTTCCTCTGCCCGACATTCGAGGCAACGCGTTGGATCCTTGCTAGATCCCCGATGATTCCCTTCAGCCCTCTAGCTGAAGGTCGCTACGATATCGCTCTTCTCCTCCCCTACTTCTATAGGAACGACCCCATCATTCGCAATGATCACCGTTCCGAATCCTCTCTTCTGCCGGCCCTTCCAAAAGCTCCTCTCTCTATCCATCCTTCCAGCTTCCTCCATGGTCCCTCATAGGCGAGCTCGCTGGAGCGGATCGTCCACATAGTGGCGAAACGAGAATCGGAAGAAACCGCGAGCGAGTGTGCCCGATTCCAGCTCGCGTGCACCTCGCCTCTGGCCTCGCCGTGGGACATAGAATCCGACTGGTATTGATCAAGGAGTGGCAGCGGGTGTTCTTGAACCGCTGCTCTTGCTCCCGGTTTACGAGAGCCGGAGAGCCAGGCTATATGCGTATTCCGCGACGTATGCACCCGAGCCCTCCGGTGCACCGGCTACACCCTGACCTCCTCAGCCGAGCCATGCTTGAGGGGTTTATCCTCGACCTTATTCCCGTCTCCCAGAGGGTGGAATAGACTCCTCCGGAGGTCCATTCCACTTTCTCGATCCTGGAATCCTTCTCCGGGTCTCTAAACAACTTCCCAGGTCGAACCGAGCTCCCTCCTCGCGCGAAACAATAGCAAGGTCGACGGCGATCGCATCATCGATGCATTCGCGCGATCGCAATCACCGCTCCTCGGGAGTCAAAGGCGTCGCGGCGGCCTTGCCGAGGCGTTGTACGGACGCGTAAACACTCGCCGGTGGTCGAGGAGAGCACCGAATAGCTGGCAGCAGCCAACGTAAACGCAAACGCGAGTCATCGCCACCGCGAGCTGGTGGAGGAGGCCCAGACGAGGATCTTCAAAGGATGGCCAGAAAATAATCTCTCTCGTGAGATCCCCCAGGATGACGAGCCCGTTTCGCGCAAAAGAAGAACCCCATCCAAGGGCGAGGATGAAACGCGATTTCCTCCGGAGCCGTCTGGAGCCTTGGCGACGCTCGATAAGGGCGAGAATAAAATCGGCGGTTCCAAAGAGGAGCCCTTATCGCCGGCGTTTCTAGACGGAGATAGGCGTCAACGGGCGTCGCCAGGCGCCGCGTCGCGGGGGACCTCTCCCAGGACTTTGTTTTTCCCTCAGGGCCAAGGTCCCTCCGCGAGCCTCTGGGGGATGGACGTTAAAAGCGTCCCGGCAATGTCACCGCGGCCCGTCGAAAATACTTGCCGACGCTCGGCGTCTCGGTGCCGATGCTCCGTTCGCGGAATCGGCCCGAGAATAGCCGAAACGGGGGAAAAGCCGCCAGAGGGCGTCAGTCGGCGAGCGAGGGCCCGATTCCTCTTGTGGGGAACCGACTTGGGAGCCAATCTCGGCTGGCAAGGCCGATTCGTGTAATCTCTGTTGACTTGAGAGCCACGTCGCCGACGCGCGATAACGCCTCGAAGACGACGCCGGGCATCGGGGATCGGTCCTCCGTTCGAATACTGCACCTGTTAGCGACGAGCGAGATCGGTCTTTGTCTTACCCGCAAGACTCGTACTTCGTTTCAGAGTAAGAGTAAGATTGGCTGGTGTACAACTTGGATGAGCAAGACCAAGACGGAGACCGCAAGTCAGGTCGACGTCGCTCATTGCTATCCGTTAATATCTTCCAAAGGCAAAAGGATAAGGGATCTAGTTCTTGTTGAGTAGGTTTAGTCAGACATAGTCAGGCAGTTGGGGGAATTTTTTTCATTCCTGCGCTGAGACTTCTTCTACGGCGCAAACAAGATGGCGGTGTCCTAGTAGACCCACGAGGGTGGTTCTCTAGTCGATTTCATCCATTGCTATTCGTTAATATTCTCCAAAGTCGATTGGGAAAGGGGTCCAGCTCTTGTTGACTAGGTTTAGTCAGGCCAGATCAGCGTTAAAGTCAGGCAGTCGGGGGAATCTTTTTCTCCATTCCAGCGCAGAGACTTCTACGGCGCAAACAAGATGGCGGTGTCCTAGTAGACCCACGAGGGTGGTTCTCTAGTCGATTTCGTCCATTGCTATCCGTTAATATTCTCCAAAGTCGAATGGGAAAGGGGCCCAGCTCTTGTTGACTAGGTTTAGTCAGACCAAATCAGCGTTAAAGTCAGGCAGTCGGGGGAATCTTTTTCTCCATTCCAGCGCAGAGACTTCTATGGCGCAAGCAAGATGGCGGCGTCCTGGCAGACCTGCGAGGGTGGTCGGCAAAGCAGGGGAACTTGGGGAAATTGGCACGTCCCTGGTCTACGCACAGCTGTGCGGGTCTTCTCCACCGATGGAGGATAAATTGGATGCGCCTTGGTGCACGTTTCGAGGTCGGGCCTGCCCTCCGGTCGAAAACAACCGGCGGATTCATACCTCGCCATTATGAACTCTAGTTCAGACCTCGATTCAGCGATTCCCCACCGAGATTCGCCGAGAGCCCGGGAGGCGAGTCCTGATGGGCACTTCTCCTCAGGGGTCCTCAACCAACGGAAACGCAGTTTAATATCGGCCCAAAGCCGATCCCGAGGAGGAACTTGAAAAGAAACTCGATCATGACCCGGAAGTTTCGATCGGTGCCCTGAAACCGCGGTCCCTCGAGGCGATGCGATTCCAACTGCGGAATGCTCGGGAAAACTTAAACGTTTCCATAGCTGCTCGACTATTTCCCAGGAATAGGTTCGAGTACTTACGCGATTGCTCCCCCCAGGGCGTTCGAGTGAACTCGGCGGTGTTTCTTTCGGGGTCCAGGGTGGCCGCCTCGCGCGGGTTCCTTACGTCGGGACTCTTCGTAGCGTCAAGTCCGAACGAGCAACCGGGTCTTCGCCGGGAGGCGTCGATCCTGATAGGGAGGACGCGTCGGGACCGAGATCGGGAATGCGGTCACACTCCGAGTCCGCGAAAACGAGTCGAGTTACTTTCCTCGGTTACGTTCCGCGAGTGGAAGCGAGAGCGCCGAGTTGCGGCAGCGAGATTGGACACTTCTTTCGAGCCGGCTCCCCTTGGCAGAAAAAGGCCGCCACCGTGAAAAAGGACCGGCTATTGCTGCACCGAGTTTAACGGGCATTTCTCTCGGCCATCGTAACCACGGTTCACGTGCCGGTGACAGCGTCCGATTTGCAACAGGTGCAGCCCACCATGCCCGCGTCGATTTGTTGCACCGTCGATTTCGAACGGCCAGAGAAAGAAAAAAAAAAAAAAGGTGAAGCTAGAAATCGCCATGGAAAATGGCGGAGAGCTACCAACGGAGCCAGCAAAGCTGTTCTCCATCTCGATCAGATTCTGTTTGTTCTAGGCTCCCGTTTATTACACTTTCCTCAGGGGTCTTGCAGGGTCTTATTTGCAAGTGACGTATTTCACGCGGTAACGCGTAGTGGTTTGTCAAATAGCGACGTCAAAAGCGGCCAAAAATCCGAGTCAACTCTACGGCAGAGCTCCGTTCTGGGATTTTCAGGGGATTTAGGGGATTTTGCTCGGTTGGAATTCGGTCGACATGTATTCTGGAACCAGCGGAACCTAGATTTCGTAGATCAGCTGACCACTGATGGGCGTATGTCAGAAGACGAAGGCTGCTCTAAACATAACTAAGTCTCACGTGGGCAGTGGGTCATCGGGCGAATCCGTGCGGTAAAGCTTGGGAGGTTTCGAGTGGCGCCTATTTTTAATTCTCCGTGAGAAACCGGAACTTGACCAGCAGATCGCTCCGGGAAATAGGCTCCCAGGAGGAGTCGCCTCTAAGGGACATCGAAGCGGGTCGGTAAATTCCAGAGGGAACTCGGCAAGCCCTGGAAACTCCCTCCCGAAGTGTCCACCGATACATTTCGGGAAGCTGGAAAAATCCGAGGGAGCGTCGAGAGGGATATCCAGAACTTCCCTCCCGCGAATCGGCACTTCGTGGAAGAAGCCTCCGCGGGGGGGTGGAAGTTCCATCCCCATGGCAACAGACGCGCAAAAACTCCATTGACACGGCAAAATGTCGGTCTCTCCCGAGTGACACGTCGGAGAGAGAAACCGATATCGCCCCAAGACCCTGCGAGCACATCGCCGGAGGTTCCGGAATCTCCGCAGGTAATCTCGAAACTTTGGCCCACGGGAAAGAGGCGCAGCCCCGCCTTAGTCATTCGGCTGGCAATCGGTTCAAGCCCGAACGGCGAAAGGAGCGACCTATCAACGTAGTTGACTCAAAGTCAGCCGAGATAAATTGAGCCGAGGTGTAGAAAGAACGCGAGTGCTGGTCGACACATTCGAGGCACGTATAACACCGACTGTACCAAAAAGTGACTCCGAGTTCTCCTCCTTTGTCCGAGAAAACGCAGGCCCGAGGAGCGGTATCGCACCCGAGACGAGGATGGTCCATCCCACCTCCCAAGGAGAGACTTTTAACACCCAAGAGCTCGTCGACCCATTTTTTAAATCGCCTGAGAAGTCCGATCACGGACCGCGAATCTGGGTTTCTCACAATCCGCGATCCGACGACTCGGACGCTCTTCAAGATGGCCGCCCTGGAGATGACGCGTCTTCACGGCCCTCGAGCCTTTCGCGCTTTCGGCGGTGTCGAAGGACTCTGGCCTGAGCTATTTCCAGGCCGGACTGCGCGACCTTTCGAGTCGTAGACCCGCGGCGATGTAAAATTAAATTTTGGCAGAGGCCTGATTTAGCGCGTCCCGAGATGTACACATCTCTCCCTCTGACCCGCTCTCTTCGTCTCCCATTCACCGGGTATACGGTCAGGGTCGGATTAATCGATACGTAGGTGCACCGGCAACCGACTTCCTCATCCCACGGACCCTCCCCAGGACGACTAGAAACCGCGCGGTAAATGATGCCATGAAATGCAAAGAACCCTGATAACCCTAGTTACCACAATTTGGGTCCTTCACCAGTAAAGCTCCCTGATAAGTTTCCCTATGTATCGCCATGCCACCCATTCCTTACCACGTATTGCACCAGGTTCCACTTAAAAACCACCATTTCCAACGTTCCCTGATGAAGTTCCCCAGCAATCTTCATAATATCGATAAACCTTACCGCGCATTGCAACGGGTTCCAATTTAAATCCTGTCCCTATGAAGCTCTTCGATAAGGTCCAACAGAGACCGCCACAACTCGGACCGCCTAAACTACGCCTTGTATCGAGTCCCCATAACTTTCCCCATACAAGTAACTGCGCCGTAGTCTGCTACGAAGGGCCACGACGACGCCATCGCGGTCGCCGCCATCAGGGGATAGAAGTGCGCAGCAGAGGGCGCTCCCCCAAATTTCGGGGGGTGGCGAGGGGGAGGGTGGAGGGCGGTTTCAGAGTCCTCTCTCTCTCTCTCCGGGAAGTGCGCAGCGAGTCGTGGCGACGCGTGCGCCGGCAACGAAGCCAATTCACGGCGCGGCCCGGACGCTCCGGGAGGAGGCGTCGAGGTTAGGAACCGAGGTTGTTAGCCGCGGTCCGCGGAGGAGCGAAAGGACGTGCCGTCTCGACGCGGCCGCCCACGAGTTGGCCCCCGGCTGGCCAGGGTTCTCAACCTTGTTTACATAACCTCACCAGGCGCGCCGAATCGCGGGGTAACGCCCTTCCAGTAGGCTCCACCTCGAGTCCAGGGGAGCGCATCCCCCGAGGAAAAGGGATCCAGGAAATCCCCGATAAACCAATTGATCTACCCCATCGGCATAACTCGGTAAAATCGACCAGGGAGTGGACTAAAAAAAGATGAGGCAACCTACCCCCTCCATCGGGAGGTAGATACATCACGGTGCTATTTTCGAAGATGTACAACCTCCGACGTGGGTCCGTCGCCTCCGGCAGGAGGTCTCGAGGAAGGAGAATCCTTGGACGGTGCACCAGCATCGGTGCATAGGTCTTTCGAGCCTTCCCGATTTTCCTTCCTCCGGAGTTCACTCTCTCGGCGACTCGCGCGCCGCGACGCCCGTGGGGCGGGGTCGGGGGCGGCGGGAGGGGGGCGTTCGCGTCTGCGACCTTGGCTGGGTCGCCTCAAGGTCGGAGCTCCCCTCCCCTGGCGCAAGTTCTGCGTACGCACCGACGAGCCTCGTGCTCTGGTGTGCACGGGATCAATGCCAGGGTCAATGTCACGAGCGGCCTGTGTGCCGGTGCCGCTGGTTAGCCGCCCGCGGGCGTCGCGGTCGTCTAAGAGGAGACCCGGAGCGTCGGGACGCGCGGAAACCAGTCCAGGATAGCCTCGTCGACCTGGCCGACGTCTTCCCGAGGTCGGAGAGCGTACGGGCACGGAAAGGTACGTCGGGCACACGGACACCGTGCATCTGACCTTGCACTTCCGTGACCCTATAGGATAGATTTGATAGTGAACCTTGTTCTTCGACTTCCTGGACTGCGTCATCCTCTTAGACACCGTCGAAAGGGAAGGTTTCTACGAAGCGCGAGTCTTTGGAACCCCGGCCACCTCACAGGAGACCCGGAGCGTCAGGAAGCGCAGCAAGCTAAGCCCCATGGAGCCGCGCCATCTTGGCCGACGTCCTTTCGGGGTCAGGGTGCGTACCGAGATGGAAGGGTAGGTCGGGAACGCCGATGCCGTGCAGCTGGCCTTGGACTTCTGCGATCCCGGAAAATTTTACGGCGTTCGTCGCGGGTCTCGGTAATCTTTTTGGCCTTTGTCCTTTGCCTTCTTGGAAATGAGTGGTCCCACGGTGCAAGGCTCTTTGGGGCACCGTCGCATTCAGCGCTGGTGTAGAGAAGGGGCATCGATCGCCCGGGAAAGTGGCGGCCTGTCCCAGGTGAACAGCTGCCAGGAAACGTCCTTTTTCGGGGTCAGGAAGCGCCGAGACCGACGACGAAGGTCGCGGCTTCGCCTAGGGTCGACCTTAAAGCGGGCGGTTCCCTCGTCGTGCAGAGCCCGGCGGTCTCGTGTCGATAATTTCGTCGCTGACACGAATGATGACCCGGAGGCTCGCCGGGAATAACATCTCCCGGCCAAGCTGTCGCGTGACAGTGACATTGACATTCTGGCGGGCGGCGATACACCTCGCCCTCCGCCGGCTCGATAACCGCAGGTTTATCGGTCCCGCAGCCGCCATTTTTAGCGTAACCCAGTGCAGCAGCGCGGATTATCCGCGGCGTTCTGGCTGCATTCCGGCCGCGTTCTGGCCGCGCCTTATCGGCGTCCCCGGTTTGCAGAAGATCGTCGAACTTTCGTGGGATGAGCGTCTCTGGCTTATCGGTCGAGTCGGGTCTTTCGGGTTGCGCAGTGCCGAACACCGCGAGTCTCGTGTCAAAAGCGAGTCCTCGTGGTCCGGAATGCCAAAAGTCCACTTGGCAGGGTTTGACCTGCCAAACGATCGACTTTGACAGCCCCCCGAGACTCCGCTCGACGTGGACCACTCCTTGATGAGGTTCTACATTCGGATCGATTCGTTTTGCAGCGAAACTTGCGGTGACGGAGTACAAATACGGCCGCACGAAGCATCGGGTACCTATCTTATCGCGGAACGAAAGAAAAGGTGAGCTCGCGTCTCAGCGTCCTTCCGAGAGAAAGAATAATACCGCGGATTGCAAATAAACCTTCGGCCGTTTCCTTTGCGCCAGGTCGTTTCTAATCATAGAAACGCCGCTTCGTACATAGATCACCAGTGAGAATTGTCACGAGGGAATCAGACGGTCGAGGACCAGAAGAGGCCCTCGAAGCACTCGCGTTGACAAGAACCGACCAGAGCTTTCCTCGTGCTTTTCAAAATAAGGGGAACTCTTGCGAATGTTCGCATACGCCGACTAGGTACGGCTTCCCTAGTTGTATCGATCGAACCTGTCCGAGACGGTTTTCACTAGTCGAGGTTCTACACCGAGTAAAAAGGGTAAAACTTTTCACCTCAACGTCCGACCCGGAGGTGCTGACCTACACGTAGTTCGGACGTGGTCAGATTTCTCCGCTGGGGGATTCGCGAAGACTATACATCCGTGTAAAAAGTGGTCGTTCCCTCGAAGCGTTCCATCGCCCCAGTAGAACTCATGCACGAAAAATGAAGGACGGCTTTGTGAGACACGGGAGAAGGACGGTGAAAAATTATAAGACGCCAGCCCTTCCCTAGGTCGTATTTTCCGGGCGTCTGCGTATAAATAGAAACGTTCTACTGGGAAGGAGAAATCGGGCGGAGAGCGCTAGGGAGGGCCTGGTCGTTTATACGAAACGACGTGAAACGCGCAGCGAAACGCTGAACAAACAGAGAGTGAGAGCAATCCAGAAGGGACGGAGGAAAGCTGTATCGATCCTCGGAAGCTCGAGTCTGCGGCCCGTCTACCGCACGGACGCATTATGAAGTACCGCGACTGCATCTACTGCGGCGGCCGACCATGAACCACCCTTACTACTCCAGGCTATTTGCTCCTATTCGATAAAATATACAGGGCGAGTTACCTTCCGCATAAATGTACCTTAGAACGAGATTTTCCAGTCCCTGCTATGAGAGTTCATTTCCGGGTGCAGGGGACCCTTCGTCATGCAGCATGTCGAATACACCCCACATCCATGATGTGGGATATGCGACGCCGGTCATCGGCAAGAACTTCTTCCAAGATTCGGACAAGATTTCGCTGCCGCCCGTGTGGCCACGTGGACTCGCGATGGATAAGCAAGGCGAAGGCGAAACGCAAGCAGTAAGAGCACCAAGGCTCCCGACACACTGGCACCGGGTGCAGTGGGCGAAGTGTTGTCCAGCCTCGAGGGCACCGGGTGCACGGGCGACCCAGACAACAAATTCGCTGGCGTATATTGATCGCGCGATGCAAGCTGGGCCACAGCTGGCCGGCTTTAAGTCGCGCTCGCGGCCGACCTCGAGAAGGTTTTCTGGAACCGGGGCAGAACGCGTCTGCCCGGGTCCCAGGCAGGAGCGCGACCTAACGTCGCCGAACGACCCGCTTTATTTTCATGCCCCGATTTCGGGGAAGCCGCAACAGCGACGGCGTTTCCTTTCGAGGCTCCCCTCTGTCCCGAGTTAGAATTACGTGGCTGTTGGGGTGGATCAAGGTGACCTAAAACTACAGGTGCGAAAGACTGCGTCTTCTATCTTGGGGTAAGGAGTCATCAAGGCCATCGACGGATCGCCCAATTAGCCTCGGCGACGGTTTCTATCCTCCCTTATAAATAAATCCCCTTCCTCCGCAAGCGGGTAGACGTGCTTTTCTCAGGACGATGGGTGTCTGCGACTTCTTCCACGTGAACTTGCGTGTGTAACCGTGGCGCTTTTCCGGAGTCGCGGTGCCATTGTCGTCCAACCCCTGCCGTCGAGACCGGAGACAATTGCGGATTCCGCGATTCCAGTGGTGAATTTCGCAGACGGAGCCCGCGTTTAGGTGCGTAACTCGCCCGCGAAATAAAAGCTCTCTCTCTCTCTCTCTCTCTCCCAGAGCGCCTACAATGGCCGCCCCCGCGCCGATGTCTGGCGACGGTAACATGGTTACGATCATCGGTGGATCGTTACCGTCGTTCCAGGAGACTTCGCCGGCTCCTCCCTCGCCGCGTTGGTGTTTTCGCTCTCTCCTTCTTTTACGATGTCACTATTATACCCCACATTGCGCCGACAATGTCGCTGCAGCGCCGCACGAAGGCAATCACCTTGAGCGCCGATGTCGGGACGAAGCGACGCGATAAAAGCCGAGCAAATGGTCGTGACATACAGAGTTTGCCCCGACCATTTAATCAGACGAGGCGACGGTGTAGCGCCCAGACTAAAAACTCTCCCAGCTCCAAAACTTGGTTCTCCACCTAGGATTCATCATCACCCTGATGGACTCTCTTCATGGATCAGTAGAAACCCCACATTCTCGTTCTGGCTGGTCGAGCAAGCATTACAAATTCCAATTCCATGGTAGAAGCATCTATTACATCGATTCTAGACCACCTCTCGTGCACGGATCTTCAGTCGAATGGCTGAGTACACGTCTTCCATCCCGAGGTCCAATGGTACCTCGGCGGATTCTGCAGGCCTGCATACGCGTGCATTCCACGCAACTCTATCGATCCTGGGCTGGTTTTCTGCGCGCCTGGAGAAAGCTTCATGTAAAGCTCCAGCAGGTCGATAGCAGTTGACTGCCCCTCTGTCGGATAGGCCGAAGGTTCCTGCCAACCGGTGCGTTCCGTTGGGTCGCAGCGTGCACCGCGTGATCGTAAACCTCTCCTCCACCTCTCCCTGCGGTTCTCATGGCCACTCGGATCGCGAATTCGTGATCCAGGGATGCTCGGGCACCGAGCACTCCTTATCGAGGAGATAAGCCCGGCGTATCGTCTTCTTCCAGGAAAGAAGCGCGATAATTCGGGTTAAACGATAAAAGAGCCGCTAATCCCGAGGGCGACAGCGATCCCTGCGGTTGGAGCCGAGTCCTGATGGGTCTGCATGCAGGGGCCGACCCGACCGAGAGACGTCTCTCTGTACGGTGGCCTATTATTACGGCGCCAGGGTCGATAGGCTAAGACCTTTCCTGGAAGCCTCGCTTGAGAGTCCTGCCGACCCGCGCGCTAATCAGGGGTGCATGGACCACAGAGGGAGGATCATAATCGCATAATCGAGCACGCAGCCTTCCGAGGAAAGGACTGGCCTCACTCCTGGCCCTTTTTACGGGCTCCTCGAGAGCACTGACGTCAAACGCGCGCCGGCCCAACGTCATCGCCGAAAGGTCAGCGTGCCTTCTTTGGCCGCCTTTCAAAGCGGAAAAAAAAAAGTATCTAAAAGAGGCTCAGCAAGAAAAATAACCCCTTCGACCGCGAGCACGACCAGCCCTTTCGTCCCCACCGGGGACTTAAATGTCAGAGGAGGATGCGTTTTCGAGGGTGACTAGGTCGATGAAGAGCCTGCAGGTCTTTGTAACCAGTCTTGCGAGCCTTGGCCAAGGGGCCAACAGCCTAGATCTCGACCTGGTCTTTTCGTGCTGGGCAGTTGCATTTCCGCTACTTGCACTCGTTCGAGCCGAAGGTTGCCAGAGGTTACCGTCGGCCAGAGACACGACGGATTACATATGCGATGACCCCTTACTCCTTACGCATCGACGTCGGGTAATGCATTCATGCATGCTCATTCATGACGATCGACCGTTCGCCTAACTATCGCGAGCGCTTTCGCCGCTCCGGCCCCATCTTGGTTTGGCGTTAGACCTCGAAAGATTTTCCTCTTACGCTGATTCCTATGCGATTAGTCTCTTCGCCGAGGAAACGGCAGACAGGACGCTTCTCTAGAGGTGAATCTCCAAAATCCTGTTCTTCTTCGGGTCTTCGAGTTCTTAGGACGATGGTTCTTCAGACTCCCGGCCTGTTCGTGTCCGCAGTTCCGAAGCGATCCACGGCCTTTGCAATCCTTCCAAGAAACGTCAACGCAGAAGGCAGTGACCCACATAAAACCAGCTCCCATAAGACGCTTTCCTTTTCGGTCTCTCGCTGAGTAATTAGCGACTTTCTCTTCGAATGACATCGAGAACCCTCCACCGGGCCGAATGCACTTCCCGGCGAAAAGGTCTCCGTTGGATGCGTAACCAACGAAATGTATACAAGAATATCGAAAATCCGAAAAGGTAGAATCGCACTTTTTTCTTCTTCTTTTACTTTATCTTGGGATTCGTTCTCCCTCGTGGTATAAAATAGTATATCCACCTCTGAGCAAAAATCTTCGTATAGAGCGATGAAAAAAAAAAATATCCCTAGTGTTGGTAGTCGCTGGATGGTCTCGGAAGTTCTCGAGGACGGCACCCTAAATGTCAGGGTTGACATGCGCCGAGGAGATACATATTTCGAGCCCTCTTAACGGCGTCTGGTCGACGGGCAGAGGACGTTTCAAAGGTAGGACACAGGTGTACACGTCGGTGTCGAGGTACGCGAGTCTCAGGCTCCGAAAGGCATTGGTCAACGAGCTGTGGCGGGTTCATCGTTAACGAGCAGACAAAAGAGTGACACACGGGTCCTCTCCATCGCTCTCCCTCCCTCGAAGAGGGGAAAAAAGTATATCGGGGACCTGCGTCAGGATCAGCATTGAAACATGCCGGGGAGTCTAGGCGACTCCAAAATGCTTAATGCACGCATTACATATCCCGCGGATAAGAGGCACGAGCTTATTATCACTAAATAAAAATCCCGGATGATGGTTCTTGAAGTCTCCCGAATTACGGACCTCCAGGAAGTCTCGAACTCTCGTTAATGACACTTCTCCTCGGTGCAGCGATCTTCGTGAAGCATCCTCCGAGACCGAGGTGGAGGTGAGAAGCGTGCGATACCATTCATCCCTTTCTGCTGACATAACCTCTTCATCGAACCCAACCGGTGCCGGTACACGAGGGTGCTCTCCGCTGACAGGCTCTCGCGTCGTTCAAATGTCTTCCTTCGCCTGCTTCTCTCTTCCCTCTTCTCTCTTCCAAATCACTGTCCAAAAAACTTCCTCAAACTCCAGGAATCCTCGCGGTGGTCGGCTCGCTCATCGCGCAAAAAGCTGCGAATCGATCACCCGACCGCGCTATACACATCATACGGGATGAATAAAAGAAGCGACGAAAGTTTCGAAAACAAGGAATAAATATACACACTCGAACATATTCCAAGTGGTGCGGCGGAAATCGCCAGAAATCCCGGTGGAAATTCTGGCGAGCTCCACTCGGTAGGTGGGGTCTTTAGCCTTAGAGCCCGCGAGTTACGTTGCGACATGGCGAAAAATAATCGCTCGGCTCGCGCGGCGGGCGGAAAATTGCAATGCCGAGTGGCCGCGGTTCAAGGCCTGCGGCGCGCTCACAATCGACGCATATAATGCAGTAGTTGACTGCACTATCGACCGGGCAACCGTTGCACTGCCGAGGCATGACGTCACCACCACTAATGCCCGAGTTATATAAACCCTGGCGAGTGCGCGCGAGCCAAAGGCGAGGCAGGGCCCGCGACGACAGCCTCCTCAGGTAACGGTGGCTCTCGGCCAGATTCTTTTCGGATGAAAAAACCGCATATCAAAGCCAACCGATTATCTCAGACCTGTTGCCGATCGGGTCCACCAGCAAGCGCAGGGAAAGCATGCAGCACCAAACGGCGGCACAATCGGCACCGTGTGAACAGTTGGGCTGGGATAACAAATCGGTCCGCCGAAACCCCGCAGCTGTGTCGTCGGCCCCGTCTGGGAGTTAAACGCAACCAGCGGCAATACCGCAACCGTCGTCGGAAAGTCGGTCATTCCGTGGCTAGCCAGGACTCGGCGGCTCCACCTTCCTAACGAGTCCCCACCTCGGCTGATGGCAACCTGAAATCATGAGCGACGTTAAAAATCATACCGAAGCCGGGATAAATAAACAAGCCCAGCTCCGAAAGCGCGATCGATGCGGCCGAGCTCGCCCCGGGTGCTCCGCCCACTCTTTCCACTCGTTTCCAAGAGTATCTCCTCTCTCTCCCCCCTTACCCCCTCTAATTGCGAGACTGTCGACCCAGCGAGAAATCGAACATCTCCGGAGCTCTCTCGGAGCCAAGGTCAGCAGTGACGTAACGTGCGGCTCGCCTCGAAGCGGCCGCCGGCATCGCTCCACATCGTTGGCCGCGATCGCTCCGGGGCCAGCGGTCGGTGCATCGTTTCGCCGAGTGTCATCGATCCTCTCGCTCGAAGTCGGTAGTTCCCGTCCTTACCGACTCCTGCACCTCGAGGTCCCGCGGCCGGAGTGGCGCGTCGAGCGCGCGAGCGCGGGTCACGGTCACTCGAGGAGCGCCCTCGCATGTGGGCGGCGTGCATGCGCGCATCGCGGATGCGGCCCCTCTCCGCGAAAACGTGACGCGAGCGCAGGACACGCCGCGTGGGCGGCGCGGTGACCGACAAATCGGCACCCGAGAATATCTCGACGCCCGGTGCCGATGCGTGTCCCACTTACGCGTGAGAAGCTGCGAGCTCGAGTCACGGCTCTCGCGACTCTTTCCGCCTCGACAAAAGATAATGAATCGTTCTGTCGAGGAGATTGTCATGGGATCGGAGAGGTGTTCGATGGGCTAGGAGGTTTCGTACCCCTATCGTACCTGTGTGACTTACTTTCAGAGCACCTGTGACTCCTAATTAAGGTTCTGCGTGGAGCTAGATTCCTCGAGGAAGCGTGGGCGACGGTGACCGAGAAATCCTCCACCAGGAATGCGTAAATGCGTCTCACCAGGTGCTGATCGATGCCATGACTATGCATGGGAAGGGAGTATTAATGTGGTGATTTCTTCAGTGTTGCATCCTTGGTTTGTTCTGAATTAGATTATAGGGATTGATTTTTATATTTATCACGGCTCGAGTCGAAGAGAACTGAACACTGACTAACCTTAGTCGTAGATAAGAACGTGAACTTTACTACTTTCCGCCCGGGAGAGGTTAAGTTCCCGGCGACCTCGTGTTGATACTTTTCGCGCGCAATGGTGTTTTGTAATTTGAGATCTTGATTCGATACCATAAACTTCGATAGCGTCACTTGCGGAACGAGAGGAGACGCCTTGAAATTGTCGGTATATGCGCGGATGGACCTTTATCCATCGAGCCGTTTATCAATTTCAAACGATGCACAGCCCCGAGCGGCAAACGGCAACGAGAACAAAATGGCGGCGCTTAGAGTCGTATCGACGAATGGTACGTGCGGAGACTTTACTCAAGATGGCGTCTCTTTGATACCTTTAACCGATGCAAGGTAACGTCTGAACCTGTAAAAAGAAATATCTATTGTAAGTACAGATTTAACTGCTCAATAGCTCCATCTTAATATCGGTTTAGTATTTAGACGCTAAATCCTAAGTACGGTGACATTGACTAGCGCCGTTATTATCGGTGCCGAGACACCTCGCGGTGGAATTTCTACAGTTTATGTATCCCGTGCCGGAAAACGCGTATAAATTCGAGCGGTCGCAGAAACCCGCAAGAGTTCGACGTATTTGATGATAGCAGCGAAAGAGGTGAGATGGGAGCGTGAATCATTGGATGGTCGGCAAATTTAATGATTTTGTGACATGCTGCTAACCGCGAGCGAAGATGACAGGAGAAACAGCGTTCTGGTGCCTGTCTTGGTCAGCGCGTTCGCTATACCGGTATCCATGCTCTTTTGGATAGTGAACGTTACTTATTCTTTACTGGCCCCAGATTCCGAGTACCAGGCTGATGGTATTGTTGTCACTGTTAATTTACTCTATTATTTCTCTCTACACAGCCTTTACTGTACCATATCTTTAGATTAAGTTACTCCGTTAACTACGTTAGGTCTTGCCATAGCTGCGTTAAGGTGACAGATTGATTCTGACTCTGCAAATGTCTGATAATTTCTTCGGTTAATTATAATAGATTGGTTTCTATTTAGTGTATTTTAAATTGATTGAATTTATGCTATTTAAGGGTATCCTGTGATATCGCCATGGAGGTGGCTAGCTGCAGTGATTATTCCTATATTTATGGCTGGATGGGCACTAAAGAAGAAGACCCTCGATTTATCCGGTGCACTCCTTGGTAATTGAGCTTCAGAGATTTTACATGATCGTTCCCTTAATAAAACAATTGATAGAACTTAGTAAAAGAGATGTAGTAGAAATCCATGACCAATTATATGGTTTACAGGATCTTTTATGGGTTTCGTTCTGACGTTGTCGAGTTTCGCTCATCTGGGATGTTTAATAGCATTCTTCGTGACCTCCTCGAAGGCAACAAAGTTCCGAGCGCATAGAAAGAAGAAAGTCACTGAAGATTTTAAAATAAATTCACGCAGGAATTGGATTCAAGTATTGTGTAATGGTGGTATGGCTACGCAACTTGCATTGTTATATTTATTGGACATAGGCTATGGAGAAAGACCCATTGATTTCGACAAGGACTATAGAAATTCTTGGTTGTCTATAGGGATTTTAGGTAAATTATACAAAAGTGAAAACAGGTAATGAACACTGGTAGAAGTTCGGATCTTATTTCAGGAGCTACCGCCTGTTGTAACGGCGATACTTGGGCTTCGGAATTAGGGACAGTGGTTGGCTCTTCGGATCCTTTTCTCATCACGAGTAGAAAAAGAGTGCCAAGAGGTAACTGCATCCATTGAAGACATTACGTGATAAACTGATAGATAATTCGTAGGTTGGTCGATGTTTAACGGTCAATTAATATTCTATGAATTGATCTAAGGAACCAATGGGGCAGTTTCATGGTTTGGCATACTGGTTTCTCTGTTGGGTGGATTGGTCTTAGGATTGACTTATTACATTATTATTTTATATACCGTCGATCCAGCAGTGCTGCAGTCCGCAGCGCCACAATGGCCCATTATATTTGCTGGAGGAGTCGGAGGCCTGCTAGGTAGCCTCTGCGATTCGTTTCTAGGTGCCACTTTACAGTATTCCGGTAAGCAGTGGTTTCATTAAAGAGGCAAACCGAAGCCATCGAGGCATGGTCTTGGAATATCTAGAACTGTATCTTGGTATTTCAGGAGTCGATGAACAGGGAATGGTAGTTGAACGTCCTGGGAAAGGTGTGAGGCACATTAGTGGGAGACAAATTCTTGACAACCACAGCGTCAATCTGTTGTCAAGCATCTTTACCTCCCTAACTTTACCCAGACTGGCCAATATTTTCTGGCCGCAGTGATTCAAAGTGTTCTTTGGTGGTGCGGAGTCACTCTGGACATCTTTTTGGTCCAACATTGTGAACGAAGTCATGGTGCATCTTCACCACGTTTATATTTACCTTAGAAATAGAGCAAATCAAAAGTTTGTATCGAGGGAAAAGACTTTCCTGCATAGAGCAAGTGCAAACCTCGCATATCTCTCGCGGAGATGGAAGCTAATTTACATTTCGATTAATTATAGAACTCTTTAACTACAGGATCGGAAGACTGCATCTTGAAAAGTCAGAAAGTTTCGTTCCGCCCAAATGTTTGACGGACTTTAAGCGTAAAAGGATAAGCTAGCGCGCGTTCGTTGCAGTCAAGCGAGGCGTGTATATGTATTCGTTGTACGGTTTTGTATAATAACAGACAATTTTTTCTATTTCTACTCCGTGTATCTTCATTTTCAGGGAACGAGGGGGGAATTCCCGCGTTAGATTAAACCGATCGAGGAACAACGCAACGTCTATTATTTCAACTACTTTTACACGCGTCCCCTCGCGGGGCCAGTTTTTCTCTCCGCTTTTTTACACGACTTCGCATCATACAAAGGAACTATTTACACTTTCTTTGTGCAGTGTGTCGTCGATTAAAATTTACGTACACGTTATTTTCCGCTTAAAACACCATTTTCCCGTTTATCGCCTTCAAATGCAACTTGTACATACATATCTTTCTCTTTACACCGATTGCGATAGCTATTCGTTGATCTAGGAATTTTCCTGTTTCCTTACGTCGCATTCGGTTACGATTAACCAACCCATTAGAGTTTTAAACAAAAACTATATATTCATATTTAAAATAACATTTCGAACAAGTAAGGCCGCACATCGAAGATGCATAAAGCAAGCACGCAGAAAATACTTTTCAAGAAGCATTAATGCACCTATGGCTTTGTATATATATCTACGCACATAGGGCAGGTATTTGTTTCATTAAGTGCTTTGTGTTACGAAATAAATTATGCGTGCTTGCTGTATGCATCTTTAATGTGCACTATAATTATGAGGACGTATTGCGTCGTTTTTGTGTCTCAGCACCAGTGTGGCTGACCGGAATTTTAAAAAATCCTTGCGCAACGAGGATACCCCTCGCATGCAAATGTTATACCCGGTATATATATACAATATCATATACATTCATGTATATCGCATAAACCTCCATTAAACGACCCATATACGACTTTCAATATACCCAGAGTCGCAGAAATCTCTCAACGTTTTAGTGCCCGATAACCATGGCAGACATCGCGCGGAATAACATTTGTTTCCTTACGAATCGAACGAACATAACCCGGAGGAAAAAATCATACTCAACATAGAACACTTTGCACTAACCCATGGAATTTTCCCGTAGCCTGGCGAAAGCCGGAAGTGGGATTAAAAAATTGCAGAAGTCGCGATCAACGGCGCGACGCTCGGTCTCTCGCCTCTTACGCTCGGCTTACACGTGAAACACTCACTCGAAGCTTCTCAGTTACAAAGTTATCCTGCTTTGTATAAAAACTACACGCTACGTACATTTACATGTATGTGTGTATGTCGAGTGATATGAGATGAGTATTAAGTGATTCGTTTTCCCCGCGGAGTCCTTTCTTCCCTAAAAAAGGCTCCCCCGACTCCCCCTTATCATCGGCAATAGCTGCATCGTCATTACGCATTTTTCATTCTTACGCTCTTCACATCCCGCGTATACGGAGCAAGGTCGGTCAGTTTTGTACGCATTAACATCTATGTACACTCCTTAGTTCGCAAGAACGTCGTTCCTTTGCCGATCGCGGTAGTAAGTACGTTCTCTTCGGAAACTCGATCGAACGAGTGCATCGTCGCTCTCACGGTGATATGCAAGAAAAAAAAATAAAGGAAGAAAGAAAAGAAAAATAGACTAGCTCCCGGGACGTTGACGGAGGATTAATGGTTTGCGCGGATTGACTTTCAATCTAGAAAACCTCCGAGGTCGGGCCAAGAGGTCGCGGCGCCTCCGCGTGCTGCGCACCAAGTTTTGTACAAGAACAGAAGACTATACGTGTTAGCATTCGACAGAATCCAGCGACATCGCGATAGCAAGACATCCCGGACCTCCTCGCACCTCTACAAGAGAGTCAATTCAAGAAACCAGAGAGTTGCCATCCCAATTCGGAGCGATGCAGCGCGCGAGGACCTTGGACCACACCTGACCGCGAGACGCCTCGATTCGCCACCAGGGAAGAATCCAAATCAAGAACCCTGGTGATCGTTTCCAGGAGAATCTCGGTATTTCGGCCCCGTAGAAACCGATTCGAGGATGCTGCACAGTGTTACAGGTGTACATGGTCCGTGGGAACGATCGAGTCGGTGTCTGCGAGTTAAAGGAACGGTGGCACCGCGGTCGTTCCCTCGAATCGGTTTCCAGCGAGCTCGGCGACGAAGACGCTTAGTACATATGGTGCGACCAGGACGACCGGTAGCCGCGATCGCAAATTGGAAATTACCACTTCGGAGTAGATCTCCGAAGTTTGCGACCCGCGGCTCCGGTACCGGTCTGGGGCGGCGAAGGCTCTTCATCAACACTGGGTCTGATACTGGTCGCAGTCCTCTCTGGACTCGGCCCGTCTGATGAGGACCCTGGCGTGGTTGCTACTCCCTCGGCGAGCGGCGGCTGCCACGACGGGTTGACTTTCCGAGCAGTTGTCTTCCTTGGGGTCCACCGTCGCTGCCGATTGGTAGTCACACCTTCTCCTCTCCCGCCATCGGACCTGCGGTCGATCGGACAAACTGGAACAGTCAAGACCACACGATGGCAGAGATGGGCCGATCACCGAACCACGGCTCTAAGGCCCTTGCTTTCCTTCCCGGCCTTATCAGACAATGGCGAACCACGGTGGCCTCCTTCTCGGCGGCTGTCCGCGGAAAAGGAAGACCCTCAGAGCCTACTGCGAGACCCGTCCAGTCGGAAACGGTCCCAAGCTGACGGAACTCGGGACTATTTGCGCCCATCTCTGCACGATGAACTCGACTCGGCCGCTGCCAGTGGCAGGATGCGGAAAAAGGACGAAAGTTGGTCCTCACGTGGACGGATCTCCCTTCTTTTCTGCAGTAGCTTTCAATTTAAGGAATTTCATGCCTCCTGATTTTTGTGATACTGGGGAAAATCGACTGGGAGAGGGCTTAGATGGGATATAGAGTCGAGTCCTGGGGGATCTGGTGCAGTGATAAGCCTCCTAGGGTTAAACAGAAATGGGCCTAGAAAGGAGCTGCTATCGGACCGACTGCCAGTTCTCGCTATCTGGAAGATAGAGGGAATGGGTTTTACTGTCTGAATACATTGGCCTTATCCAGAGTCCGCATCGTGCCACTGGCTATCAACATGGCGAATCTAGTCCCGATAAGCTCCGGGGGCTTCGTACGCTGCTGGAGAGTCTACCGATTCATTCACAGGGCGCCGCAACTAGTGGTTTTGCATCGGAATTTCCGACGGAATCGAACACCGATCGCAATTTGGTCCTTACAGAAACAGTGGTGGCCGTGCAGGAATTGGCTCGCTTCCGGTTGAACGCGGTGCCCTCCCACTTCCGCTTGAACTGTGCTATCACCTGGAAAGGGTGTAAACGTTGGACTATCAGGTCACGACGACAAAGTTATTCATTCATTGTTAATCCTAAGACGTACTCACCTCCCCGTTGCAGAAGCAAAACAAGATAGCGACGCATAGGCCCTGCAACAAAGGTACAATTGTCACCGGTTGTCGAAGAAAAAATTCGTTTTTTCGAAGTCTCTCCAAGGCTTCCGATAATCTCCCTTCAAGATAGGAGGAGGAAATCGTGGAGAGCGGGGGGTGATCAATTTTCTGCGGTTTTCTTCGCGGTATCCCTAGAATGGGGTATCGACCTTATGCAAGTCGGGGCCAGTGGAGGTCCTAACTAATTTTGCCCGCGGTGAGAACTCATTAGTGCCTCTGTACGGGCACTTTGTCTTACGAGAACGGCAATTACGTTCGAGAAGACACCCCGGCGATAAAAAGTGCGCTCCGGTGCCGGTGAAATTGCCGGACGGCATTTCGGGGTTAAATTCCCGCACTAAACCGAAAAAAAGGGACGAAAAGTGAGGAGGAAGGATGAAACGCGAGATATAAAGCCGGATCCAGTCGGGGTTCCCCGCCGGTTATCTCCTCGCGCTCGATAATCGCTAATGCGAAAATTAGAGGAGAATCTCATCCCCCTTTTAGCGGCGCGATTAAAGGGGAAATCACCCCCCGTCCATGGTGGCGGGACGAATTTCCCCCCGATAAAAGGATTAGTCACCGTTAATTCTCCTTTTAACGAGAAAGTCAGATTAATCGGAACACTTCGGGGATCGCGTGCTCACTTGAAAGGAGGCCGTGAGGGCGGAAACGATTTCGTAGGCTTCCTCCCAGGAGTGCCCCTTGGGCGGTCTGAACGGGATCACCAAGTAGTGCAGTCCCAAAAGCGGCACCAACAGCAAGGTGGCCCTGAAATGAAAATACAATTTGAAGACCCACGTCATAGGGAAAAACTGCACGAGGTAGTACTCCACTTCCGCCAGCTGGAAGCGGAGGAAATAATTTCTTTTTACCGGAAGGCCTGCAGCATCGAGCGGGAAGGTCTGCTGCCGATTGCGGGGCCTGCCCTGAGCTTGGTCAGCAAAACTCGCACGATATTGCAGAGGAACAGCAGATTCAGCAACGTGGATACGCACACTGGATATACCAGCACGTTCATGTAATTGCCTTCGTTGATCCAGCACCTGGAAACGAGGAGATATCTTTAAAAAAGCTCCACGATACCGGGCTTCGAGGTCGAGGAGCCATCTTTTCCCAGATTCCCGATTTTCCCTGGCTGTCTGAAGCATCCTTGGGCACCGAGGACCTTCCGGCTACACAAGAGTCCTCGTCAAGAGGGGACAATTAGGCCGAATTGACCCTGAAATTGACGCCGCTCCCGAGTGCGCTCCATCTCTCGAGTTTATCAAGCCGATGCAGTCCAGCAAAGTGCATCGCTGGCACGCTACTGAATCCGTTATCGCATGTTACTCCGATATGAAGTTCCGTGTTTGGCGTAGAGGTAATCCGAGTCCTTTCGGGATTTTCTCTTCCTTTGAGGGGGGAATTCGAACGCCTCTGAGCGTTCTCGCTAACGTACCTCGCGAGTTGATCGAGCTCCCCTGTTAAGCCTTCCGCAAAGTGAACGAGCGATCCTCTTCGTAATATGCCGATGGCCTCCCGACGGGAGTACGATAATCTAATTGTTTGTGCCTCGGTTTTGATCCTTGCTTGAAAGCCCAACATTCAGCCCGGCTTTGCCTCTGCGCTGCTCGGACCTATGGACCTCCACAAACCGGAGAGTCGCCATAAGTGGAAGTCGCGTCCGCAATTTCCTAGAGTTAGAGGTACCTACCAACGTAGCGACGTAATTTCTATTTTTGCCCCTCCCAAATAGAGGGAGGATAATCGAATTACTTTGTAAAGTAAGCGCCGCCTCTCACCCACGGGCTGGAACGAGAAAATGTAGCTTCTCGTCGGGTTTTCGCCTCAGCTTTTTCAGCCCTCGATCTTCCTCCCCTTGACGCCACTCAATTTCCCCTAAACAGTATCTCGAATTGACGTGTGCTTTCAGGGAAATCTTAGGATGGATTGACCCTCTTTCCGAGGCTCCTCTCTTCCCTCGTTCTCTTTTTAATTATCTGCCGTTCTGATCGAGCAGGACCTAATCTAAGGTCGGGTTAAACCGCCGCGGAAAGAGAGTCCGAGACTTATCTCCGAGAGATTTTATAAATGATTCCGGTATCAGGGACCGACGTGATGGAGGGTCGTCGATTTTTTTTCCCACCCCCAGCCCCCTCCCCCATATTTTATGGGAGAAATGAAGTTAACAAATGCGGCTCCCCCGTATAAAACCATATTTTCCTGCACTCCTCACCCCGAATATCGGCTCGGGGATACACCCTTTCGCCCTCGTAACGTAAAGCCCGCAATACTTCAACGAGATCCCACCCTACTTTTTCATCCCCTCGGGGTTTAACCCCCCCGGGGGCCGGTCAATTAACCCTAATCGATACCCCGAATCGATACGCCGCTAATACGGTTACGCGAGGAGACAATTTGCACCCTGTTTCCCTTTTCGGATCGATTTGCCTCGCCCTTTAAATCTCCCCCGAAACTACCCCTCGTTTCGTTAACCCTAACCCTTGGAGACGTTTACCCCTTTCCTTGGCCCCCTGGGTCTGCGGCACACTTTTTAAAGGTAAGATTTTATGGCGCGTATAAAAGGGAACTTCATCCCTCCTGGACTTGGGGGACCATCAAGAGGGTGCCTTTTAGCGCGGGAACATATTTCCCCCTTTGTTTCCCCGGGCCCGTTTCGGATGTCCTCCAGGAAGTGCAGTGGAATTCTGGGACACGCGATTTCTCATAACGACTCCACCCTACTTTTTCCAGCCCTTCCCTCGAGGCCACTCAATTACTCCTAAACAGCCCCTGGAATTGACCCGCGCGCTGCTTCGGCTGGACTAACCCTTCTGGAACAAGTTCCTGAGTAATTGGGGCGGAAGTAATAAACGCGCTCTTTGGCGAGACGATGGAACAAAACACTTTTTGTCCACCCTAGGGAACGACCGAGACCTAGGGACACGATGAACAAGTGGACAGAAGAGGGTGTTCCTGTTTTAAGGGATGCCGGACGAGACGGAAAGGACTCCTCTCCACCTGATTCAAAGAAACTGGAAAATCCAATCTGACTTTATTTTAATAATGCGTCCGTGTTCTTAGGAAAATTCCGAAACTCGACGGAGCAAGGAGTGGATCCAATGCGTGGGCGGGAGGGTGGGTCCCATCTATTACTTATGGAATGGCAACCTCGTAGGACATTTATGGGGAAACTTGGCGAGAGGAAGATGGCGTCTAAAAATCCCTGAAAACTTGGTCCGAAGTTGGAACGAGAACGAGAATTTCCTCGAGAAGACACTTCGGCTCGACGAAAGGAGTCCTTCTAACACTGTGCGAATCTTTCCGAACGATCGATAAGAAAAACCCCCAGACGATAAAAACCTTATCGATCCCCCCATGAACCATTCCTCAACGTCTCGGGCATCTTCTTCATTTGCACAGCGGACTCGTTTTTTACCTCGCGATAGCGCATGAATAATTCCGATAACGAGTGGAACTCTGGCGAAAATAAGTAAACATACAAATTGGAATGTAAATGTAATGGCGATAAATGGAGGCGTCGACTTACTGGAGAGTGTCGGCCGGGTCGTCGCTGGTCAGCCTCAAGATGGCGTAAATCGTGACGAAAATCGCGGGAGTTGGCCATCCGAGGGCCATCAACAGTTTCACCAATTTATGCTCGCTGGCGAAAGCACTGACCAACAATGTGTGGAGATAGAAGCCCTCGCACAGCATCCAGGCGTAATTCGTCAGCAAGAAGTAGTGGAGGATCACGTGGAGCAACCTGCAGGCGACCTGCAAGTACATCGCACCTCTGGAGGGCCGTATCTCGAAAACGGAGCCAGATACGCGGAGACCGCAAATAGACGATCTCGTAGAGCGTTAAATTCTCCACAGGAAAGGTGGAATAGCTCTTGCTCGAATTCCTTCTCCCGTGGCGAGTATATCGATACGTACCCCGTTGGTCAGAAGGAGCTCCGCGTTGGCGACGATGGACCCGTACCAGATCAACCAAAGTGCATTATTAACGGCAAAGGATGCGAAGAGGTTCATGTGCAGCGTGATCCTGGCGCATCTCAGGGACCTGGGGAAAAGACATCCGAATTTTAGAGACCAAGGACAACTTATTAGAAAGGGATCTGGAGAAGATCGGACTCACCGGAAGTAAGTGAGGATGCCGAGGGAGAGAAGAAGCGCTATCAAGGATATCGTGTAGCCGATCTCGTAGATAACGTTTAGCTTCTGCTGCCACTGCAATGGATAAACTTTCATTAGATCAGCTTTTTTCCCTTCTGTCATTTTTAAATAACTATACAATGCACTTAGAATGCGTTTTAAATTGGCTTGGGAGTGACTTCGCTAGGGGAGGATTTTTTTCCGTCTTCCCGTCTCAAGGATCGACTTCGTCCTTTCGTAGGCTTTTTATCCCGAATTCGGCCCTCCACGGGGACAGCCGTAGATTTTGCCGGGAGAAAATCCGCCGAGACAACGAAATCCCGACAGAGCTCGACGCTGATTAAACCTGACAGACGGAATATCAGGAGCACCTCGTGAAATAGCAGCAGGAGAGCCTGTCCTACAGGATGATGGATGTCCAAGGATCAGGAAGCTGAAGTAGCTGAACGGGACGTCCCGGGTATCCCGGAAGTGAATGCCGAGCCTTAAATCCTTGGCGTTTCAACATCGGCTCCAAATATCGTTAAACATTTGCGATTTCACGTCAAGAGTGAACTGACAATGGCAGTGGAATTAATAAATGCGGCGCATTGAAAGGAACACGTAAGGCTCCTGATAATTAACCCTCGGCTTTTATTTACGATCGAGCTAAATAAGACCAGCCAATCCGGAGTGCGGTTTGAAATCCGCGTTCTTATTCCGACCTCGGCATTTTGTGATAAAATATTCACCCAGCCTGCTATTGGTCGCCATTCTTGGACCTCGTGGAAGCGAAGGTTCCCTCGCTTTCGAGGGTGAATTCGAGTCCTTTAAGGAGTGTCCCTTAGAGGGTTTTAATCAGGAAAGCGAACCGCCAAATTAGTCAAGTTCGGCTCATCTTATTGACCGGGATCAAAGGTGAATGGTACCCACACTGAGGTCGTCCATATTGACGCAGGTCGTGTAATTGCTCCACACTTGGTGGGACTCTGGATGTCGGAACCAGGTGCCATTGGCCTCGCAGTCTTTGTGCGCCTTCACTGTAATCAAAGTTAAAAGAAGACGGGGCAATTAATTACAGGACGCCGGAAATGACGTCCTAGAACGCCCGAAGACGCGACGACGAAGAGGGGCCTCGACTCGTTGATCGGCTTTGAATTATTTTCTCCGTCGTTTTTTCTTTTCAATAATATTAATTAATGCTTAAACGCGTTTCCCGGCTCCTCGGGAGATCTGGGATGAATTGTTCGGGAATTACCGCGTAGAAGGGAGGTTCCTCGAAAGGGAGGTAGAGCCTCCCGGAATTGAGTCCAGCCTCGACCACCGTAATATCTCACCCGGTGAGAAACTGATGGGGTGGTTTTCTTCTTTTTTAATACCACTTCTCATTTTTCCAGGCCCCAAGGGTGGGCATTCGCGGACGAGGGATCGGATCTGGGATTCGTTGATCGGTTCGCCTATCGGAGGGACTTATAAAGTCATCTCGAATCCGATGATTTCCGCGACTTGTTAGCCACTTGGGGTAACAAATGCCACCTCGGAGAAACGGCCCTCCCATTAATTTCCACCCTACGAGGATTAATGGCTAATGGCTCCTCCGATTATGCGAACGCCTCCACCTGTTCCTGCCCTATGACCGTGACCTAGGACCTGCGCTTTGCCGGATAGAATTGTCAAGGAAAATCGTCCGGCGATAACGATTGGATCCGGTTTTTTTTCCCCCCGAGAGAGGAAAATGGAAAGCTCAAATTGGGGCTTTTCGAAAATGCCGATTTTTTTTCGCCACTTTTTCTCCCGAATTTTTGGGTCTCGGTTCCGCCGAACGAACTCGGCTCAATCGTGTCCGAATTAAAATCCCTTCGGCGATCGATGCGTCGAATTCCGGGACGCTCGCGCGATTGACTTTTATTCCCGCAATTCGAGTCTTTTCGAACCGATCGGACAGTGCCCGCGGGAAAACTCCATTTAGGTCCCGACCACTCGGGAAATCTCGTTTTCCCTCAAGGGGACAAAAACCGGCGCACCTTCCCTCGAACGGCCCACCGAAAAACCGGACCGGGTTTTCCCTTGACTCAATTTACATAATGTGCTCGAGGAAAAGTGAGGAGAAAAAAAAAAATCGGCCAAACGTCCCTAAATCAAGGGGAGCTAAATGAAAACCTTTTCACGAGCTGGGAAAAGAATTCCCAGCGTCGAAAACCTAAAGTCCCAACTCTGCGCCGAATTTTCCCTCGATTCAGCGTACGCAAATGACTGGAAAATAGTGAAAAACGTCCGAAAATATCCGAAAAGCGAGAGGAGCTAACCGATAAATGGAAATCTCATCTCCAGTGATGGGACGATGGGGGAAGAAATATTCATCGCCGTTCATCTTTGCGATGAGGAAAAGAGAACTATATCTATTCGGAGTTTGGATTCGAAATTGGCGAGATCATATCGCTTATGGCTTATATATATATATAGACACCTCGCAGTAGGGGTCGCAACCCTTCCGGAAAATCTGAGCCCACCCCCAGGAGGCGATTTACCCCCCCGAATCGTTCCGAGCTTTCAGATCGAGAACGGCATGTCGACGGTTCACTCTCTATTCATAAATATTTAGGGCTCTTTCAGGCGTTTCCGGGACGGCAGTAACCGCTCAAAAGGGAACCCACGAGTCCGTACAATCAGCCACGATTTATCACGCTCCAAATTTCGAGTCCCGACCCCGTATCCGAGGAAATTACACCAAAGACTCGCGATTCCTCCACGGGGGGTGGCTGGACCTCCGAGGGAGGCTTCGCACTTTTTCCCCATGACGGGGAGGGATGATGGATAACCTCTCAAAAAATCTCTCCACTCTTCCTCCCCACTTGCCCACGGTTAATGTACCGTGGAAAGAATAGCAACTCGCCGGAATTTTTGCAAATTTCCTGGAGGTGCCTCGACGTGGTCGGCCACGAAGAGGGACCTATAATAAATCCCGAGGGAATCACCATGCACATCCCGGGGATCTATCACCCCCCAAAGGGCCTTCTAAGGCCGCTGCTTCAGGAATTAAATTACCGGGAAATTTCCATCACCGGAATTTTTCCAACTTTCCTCGAGCCATTCTTGCAGGTCGCAAGTTCGCAAGTTCAAGAGGTCGTTTCCCGGGAACCCGCGAATTTATAGAGTTCCCCTTCCTTTCATTAGGCAATCGAGGATTCGGCTTCGATTGCTGAGAACAGAGGAGTCTCGCAAATCTCTCGAAAACGTTCTTACACCCTGCTGGGGATAAGACGGGGAGGGATTAAAATGCAAATTAGGGACTTGGTATAGGCCAGCCCTCGTAACTTTCTGCCCCAGGTCCCGTAAATGCGGAAATTCCTTCGATTGCTTCGTCTTGATCTTGAAGAGCCGGAAGAGAGGAATCCTACGAGCTGAGATTTGTACTCCAGGCCCACTTCCGGTCCCAGTTGGAAGCTCTTCCGCAACTTCCAAGATGTGGCGCGTCAACGCGGCGAGATATTGCCATGGGGTTTACTGAGGGGTAGTTTCCCCCCGACCCCTTAGACCGCGCGATCAAAGGGGTAGGGAGATATTGCCCCCGGGGACGAGCGGAACAGAAGGAAACGAGATTTCCAAGGGGTGTCCGCTTATCCGCAGATTCCCCGACGATTCCAACCTCACCGGAGGGTGATTAATTTTATTACCGGCTTCAAAACCTCTCGCACCCCGAAACAATTTTTTTCTCCGCACAAGCGACATCATTAGATGCCTCTGGTATTTTTATATCCAACGAGACGACTCACAGTCAAGGAGCGCTAATTTCAAACGAAGGACTTGAATATAATTACGTAATTAATTAATTATATCGCCAGCTTGATGATCTCTTCATGGTACACATTTTTTTCCGGGACAATTACTGTCTCTACTATTTTGGAGTATTTTTAATTTGAGTAATCTCGCGTCGGGTTAAGAGGTATTAATTATGAGAGAGGAAGTAGTGCGAGTGTCACGCATCGCCGAGGCTCATCAGGGCCGACTCGCGGCCACAAAGGACTTCATTGCCGGATAAGAGCCAATCTCGAATCCAGACGAGCCATCCAGATGCGCCGATGGCGTCTTTCATCGGAAGTGGACACAAAAGACGGTTATGTTCGTCCCCGGTCCTGGCAGTATCACCGGCGATTGGCGCGAAACGGTTCGCCGTTATCGCCGGATCGGCAATCTGGCCTCTGATAGCCGCTCTGGGGGTCGCAGCGTCGATTATCGACTATGGATGGCGACGCCAACAACCTCCGGTCAACTGGATTTCAAGTTGGCCCTTGAGAGTCTCACTTCGTCGCGGATGAACCCAGACGCCATCTTGAAATGTGGTTAGCTAGGAACTTCTCGATTTTGGCGCACCGCTTTCCTCAACTCGTCCAATTAATCGGCAGACAACGATGCCCGATACAGATAGGTACCTAAATCAGCACAAAATGCCACTATAAAAGAACTATTCAAAGGTAGATAAAATAGAAATAAGTAAGAGTTTGTCAAACTCTTAGGGTGGCGCGGTCCACCCGACGCGTCGCCATCTTTCGTCGGAAACCGACGCGAAAGACGATTACCGTCGTTCCGGCGGTAACGTCGACGACGCGTGCCGTTAACGACGTCGTTACCCCGTAAAACGACTGCCGAGATTTCATTTGGTGACGATTCGTCCGTTTCCGTTGCCTTTTTATGTCAAAGACGGTCCTGTTGCGTCGAATTCGTTCTCGCGGAGGCCGCGTGTCGAGAACAAGATGGCGGCGCGGCGTCCTTCGGCATGGAGAACATATCCGCGCTGTAAACTGGAATATTCGCGTTCCACGGCCAGGGGCAGAACGGATCTTACAGATCGGGACGTATTAGCGGATATTTCCGTGCTGCTTCGCCCGGCTGTTTGCTTGGCAAACACATTAGTCTGCGTACACACGACATTACATGACTCGACGCGGCCGCCATGTTGGTGGCCGAGTGGATCGCATAAGGGAACGCCGAGACGTTTGCGCGAGACAGTTAGGTTTATCCCCAGGATTTTCGGGAATACATCACGCAAGCCATTAAATTCCTGTAAATGGACCACCGGGCACCGGTCCAACGGAAAGTGTCCCCGATGGGATAAACGATTTACCCAAGGAAAACGGCGTCAAGGAGTCCTCTCGAAGGGACCTCAACCCCGGAGGACGGTTTCTTCACCCAGGCTGCAAATCCGTTGCAAATTTTCCCGGATCCCCTTATTTTCGAAGTGGGAAAAAAAAGGAGAAACAATCCCCGAGGGAATCCTCCGGGAGCATCGAAGTTTACTCCTTCGCGAGAGGATTTAAAGAACCTCGGTCCCCCGCGAAGCAATTTTCCCTCCTCCGGATGGAGAACCCAAAGGCCCCTGACACTAATTCCCCCCGTACGTCAGGAGCACTACCACTCGTTCCCCAAGTCCCCCAAGTTCCCTGGGACCGGGAAGAAAAAATTCGCCCAGGAGATCCGCGGAGCGACAAATAGGTCCGTCATATCGCCCGGAGGACAAACGAGGAATCCTACCAGGAAGAACTTTATTCCAGGGATAAACTCCCCAGAGAGAGAAGATTCGGCCCCCTAGGGAACTTGACTTATCGTCGGGGGGGAAATCATTAATCGAAGAACAAACGACCGTCCAATGCGACCAGATCCTCCGGGAGCGGGGAGTTGCAATTTCTTTTGTCAAGGAGGAGGATTCTGTCGTGTAAAAAATTAATAAAAAATCTGGACCAGCATCGAGGTGCTTTTCCCCCCAGAAGCTGATCCCTGGTAACCTCGTTTCTTTCGTTTCTCGGCCCGGGGGGAATTAACCCCCGAGTGCATGAAGAAACGGGGATTGAGAGGGATAAATCAAGGAGGATCATCGGCCACATCCCAGGACACTTCTGGAGCGAATCCGCGCTCTCCCTCGGGCGAGATCGATCCTGAGGGACCAGACGCGGGATTGGCCGCCGATAGGATCGACCAGGACGGATTGCAGAGTCCTGCTGGAAGCGATTGATGGCTCTCCTGGAGGAATATCCCCTATTCCTCTTTACCCCGTCCCCGGTCCAGGAAAAAGCGGCGGTTTCCCGCGAGTCCGTCGCGATCTGGATTTACGGATCCTACGGGATCCCAAGTGGGGACCAATTGGATTCCTGGGACTAATTGGACCCCCCAGGGGCTCCGACATAACCCCTTCACCGTGCAAATCCCATCCCGAATTGTTGCCACACTTTCCTCCCCTGTCTTGCTCCCTTTTTATACACAAGAGGGTGGCAAGGGAATTAAGGGGATGGAATCTCATTCCCGGGAAGAGGGACTCTCAAAGTCCTAACAGAAATTCCGGATTGAATTTATACGCAGGGCCAAGGGACCAAAGATGGAGGAGATGGTCATCGCCGTTCGCATTAACCTCTTCACCCTGCAAAGCCCATTCCAAATTGTCGCTACACTCTCCCCCCTGTCTTCTTCCTTTTTTATACGCAAGGGGACGGAAAAGCATCCCACCCCCAACACGAGGAGGACCTCAAAGTAGTAAAAGAAATTCCGGAGTGAGTCTATTTGAGGTCCAAGATGGAGGACGTGGTCACCACCTTAACCCAATCACCTTACAAATCCCGTCGCGTACCGTTGCCATCTTCCTTTCCCTCTGTTCCCTCCTTTTTATACACAAGGGGATGGACGAGCATCCTCTCAAAGCTCGAGAAGGGTCTCAAAGTCGCAGAAAAAGATTTCAGATTAAACGTGTATGCGGAAACGCCGAATCGAAGTTCGCGGCGATGGTCACCGGAGAGAGTCCCGTCGGAGGAGGTGCACGAATCGAATTCCCTCTCGCCCTTCTGGCTCGATTTTTCCCGGCAGAGTGCTATCGATCCCTCGTAAAATCGAGCGGGCATCGGGGAGGCGTCGCCCGCCGATAAAGTCCAAAGACAAGAGTTTTATATCGAGCGGGAAGCGCCACTCGAAGCGTTCGAGTGTTATGCGCCATTAGGCTGATCCCTCGACTCTCCGCGACGCCCTGGCGACGCTTCCGAGGGGAAACCTCGCGCCTTCTTTCCCCGGAGTGGATCGGATCGTTTGCGCCCATCCTCCCGCTTTTCCCCTTTCCCTTTATCGGACCTTGCTCGGAAAACGTCGCGTTATCAGGGCGTCACCCGGGAGGCCTCGCGGCCGCTTCCCGAATTCCTCCTCGTTTCCTGGTGCAGACATTCCCGCGCCGTCCCGCGTCAAAGGGGGCTGGAAAACTCCCGGAAAAGTGCGGCTAACAATGCAGAGTTGCGCCAGGCGGTGCATTGTTTTTTTATCTGCAGGGAACCTTCGAGGTCCCGCGACTTTATCTCGCTGTTTCGCCCTGCCGACATTTCCCTGTCTCCCTTTTTACGGGGCAAGGCAGAGCCAGAAGCCCGGGTTGGAAATCAGGGAAATCCTTCCCACGCGCCTGAAACGCGAGGAAAAGTTGCCCCGTGGCCCTCTGCTGGCGGGGAAAATGAAACCGCGGTGTCGTCGACGTGGTCTGAACTTCCCGACCCCAACTTCGGGCTACTTTTCTCTTTGCGGTCCAACCTACGTGGAAACGTTGATTTCTCCCGGACATTTTGGTAAACCTGGGCCGTGTTTCCCGGCTCTTCGTCCCCATTTCCCGAAGGAAGGGAACGTGGAACAGTTTCCGGGCGGCGGACGCGAAAATCGAGTCGGCGACTCCCAGAAGACAAGGGAAAGGACTTTCTCTCGGCAGGCTCGATCTCCTGGGTGTTATCGTATTCTTCGAAGTTCCTCCCCAACGGAGGAGCCGGGTATCAAGGAAAATAGGTTATCTCCATGCATGCCGTCGCCTCGGCGCGGCCGCCATATTGGATTCCCGTCCGAGGAACTGCAGCCGACGCGGAAAAGAGGGAAACAGGACGCGAAACGAAATCAACACTCTACGAGATACTTCACGGGCGACGCGGCGCTTCCCTTAAACGCGGTTATTCACTTTGTACCCAAGATATGCGGAGGAATAATTTCATATGCAAATTCCCGGGGAGAAGGTGCAAGCGAAGTGGCTCTCGAGGGGGTGGAAGAAACCGAGGGAAAAACACCGAATGCGGGGGCGTATGATGCGGTCGCGTAACAAAGTTTCCCCTGGAGTCGGGCGCTCATTGGGGCCCAGTTAATGCGAGGGCTGCAAATGGCTACAGGGGGCATACTTCCCTTTGAAGCACGCTAATTGGCTCGCTGGCGCAGGGCCACGCACGAGCCAATCCAATTTCTCCATGAACCTTGGCACGATCGTTCGATGGATCGACGAGGTTCCGTCTTTTTGACCGAGTCGATAGTTTTGCCGAGGAATCTACGAAAAAACGTAAGGAGCATATAGTTAACTTGGTTATGGAATACTCGCTAGCCTTTTCTCTGTAGATCCATGGCCCCAGTTCGACGCGAGCACGTGATTGTTCTCCAAACGCGAACGGCGGCCATCTTGGAAAAACTGTCGACCACGGTTTTGCGACCCCAAGGAATGAAAGGTTCTTTCGGAAAGCTGGAGAAAAAGGAGGGAAAGAAGTAAGAAATACCTGCAAGCGAGTGGAAGGGCGAAAGGAACGCTATTTGGCCGTTCTTTTCTTTAGATTTATAACCCTGGTTCAGCGTGACCACGTGGTCGTTCTCCAGACGCCGGCGGCGGCCATCTTGGAAAAGCCGAAGGGTTTGCGACTCCAAGGGATGAAAGGGACTTTCGACCCCTGTTCTTCTGAAAACTACTTCGAAGAAATGTTACCGGAAGAAGGAGGAATGTCTGCAAGCGAACGGAGGCCCGAGACGGACACTATTTCCACGTCGGGACGCGGACGGCATTGGAGATGTGCGACAAGCATTGCGCCTCGGAAAATGTCTGAAAAATGCATTACGCCAGCATAACGCCCGGCATAATGGCGTTTCCCCCGCAATACCTTCGCCCTGATATTAAGCTGAAAGCGAGGCTCCATTAACATTTGTCCACCCCGGTTTTCAGAGGGAGGGGCGCGGGAGAATTCGTTTTCGGGGAACGAGAATAAATGAATTAAAGGGGATTTCCTGCCGAGCCAATGGACACCGTTGACATTTGTTCGATGCGTTTTGACTGGGAAATGGAGGTGAGTTTAAAATGAATGTTTGATTAAACAAATGGAACGGAATTTCGCTATCGAGCTAATTGACTCGGTGGATCGACTTTGAGTCCCTAGCTTCGTGCCGAAGGGTTGTCCCTATTTCCCGTTTTCGGCCTTGTTTTCCTTTTTCTTTTTTTCTTTCCGGAAAAATCCGACGAAAGGAAAAGTTTAATAACGAGTCCGCCAGCTGACGAGGTTCCCTCGCTGGCGGGCAACAAAAGAGGGCAAAAAGAGGGAGTCAGAGCGGGGCGATTAATAATCCCGGCCCTCCTCTCGGCACCTAATTATGATAAACAAATTTTTCCGCCCCCGGGAACAACGAGTTTCCCGGCTACGAGATTACGAGTAATTACGAGGGCCTCTTTCGAAAGTGCAAGCTTCGGGGGGAGAGGCCCCCTTAAGGCTCGCAAGTTTTTCCCTTAAGAGGTTGTTCCGGTTCTTGTTTTCCATTTTTCAACTCTCCACCTCCCAGCAGCACAGATTGGCCATGGTAACTTCCCGTAATCGAGTTGAACTTGCAATTGGCTTCGGCGTAAAAAAAATGTTTCTTTTGTCAACGTCGAGCGGGGCGCAACTCGGCCAAGGATGACGCCAGCCCTCGCAGGTTCCCCGATTGTTCCCAGGGCTTGTTTGTTCCCAGGAATTGCATCTGCAATAAAGGATATTACATCACGGCGGCAGGGAAACAGAAAAGAGAGGCGTCTTTCAATCAATGTTACCCAATTACTCTTCAAGTGCGCCCTGTCCTTTGCAGTTAAAGTACGAGATGAAAAATTCCCACAGACTTCCGCCCCCTAGAAACGCCTCCTTCCTTATCCAAGCCTCTTGGAACGCTGCATTTTCCGAGATAAAAATTAGATCTACGCGTCTCCTTGCGCTCTGCTTTGGAGAAACCTGCGACGAAAAATAATTGTATCATCCCAGGATCCCTGGAGGATGGAAATTAGTTGCCAATTAGCCGACCTTCAGTGCCGGGAATTAAAAAGCCCACCCCTGGAGTGGCTTCTGCCACGCCGACTGCGTCTCGCACCAAGTGCAACGACTCAGCGCGCTGGCCGCCCGAGTTTCTTTCCGACAACGATCGGCCGGGTATTGATCTCTCAATTTCAGGCGCGGTTTCCTCGAGGATATCCCGCTCCTGGGGTGGTTCTGCGACACGTGCGTGAACTCGTGGAAGAGGACGCCGAAGAGGCTCCTCCCGCTTCCGGTTTCGGGCGCCCTTTTGGGCGAGTATCCGGCAATTCATCATTCGCATAACTCCGCCCGTGCATGCCGGGGAAAAAGCGCTCGCTTTTACACGTCGCCGTCCCGAAGGCTTGATCGATCTGTCGTCGAATAATTTGTCGAGAGCGACCAGCCCCGCTATACATCCAGTTTCCTCGCCGGACCATCGGATGGATTCTGCGGAGGAGCGAATCCTCCCCCCGGGGGGAAGAATCCTCTCGAATTCTCGCCAAGGTGATCCAATAATCCCGGTCGCAAATCGCACGAAAAAGAAAAAAAAAAAGAAAGAGACGGATCGACAAACGGGATTAAACCGCGCGTTCCTAACATCGGTCGCGTTTTCCGGATACCTACCTATATCGGTTTAATTCCCGCGGGAATTGCACGTGGAAAATTAATTAGCGAACGTTTAATTTATTTCATCCCGGTGAAAGGATTAGCGCGGCCGCGTGGACGGGAGGCAGGCCGCGAGGGTGGAGGAGCCGGAAATAAATTCCCGGGCGATCACCCCGGGCCTTCCGAAATTCCATTTAAAATTCAAACAAGCAGAGCCCGCCCGACGTTTTCCTCGGCACGAACTTCCGGGACGAAGCCTCCGGCCGCGAGAAAACATTCGCCGGATGCACCTCGGCCGAGATTTCCGCGGTTTATCTCGGACCTCCTCCTCGAGGCAGAGTTTGAAGGGTGGCGTAAGAGCCTTAGGGGTCTGTGTCAACAGACGCCATGTCCCGGCTGTCGGAATTGGAATTTAAGATGAGGCCCAGTACCCCCCTGCTCTTCGAAGGGGTTAATCAGCCCGAGGAGGAGTGGCCTCAGCCCGGGCTCGAAAAAGGGAAAAATCCCCCGAAGGGGCGTCGTCTCGAAGGGACTTAATTGAATTCCCCCCGGGGAGCTCGCAACCCCTTCGGAAGTCCTCACTTTTGCGATCCTCCGTAATATCGCGGCCGCTATTTGCATTTACAGCACTGAGGGTGCGCCGGTAAATAGCCTCGACCTCGAAGCTCGCCACGTAAACCGCATCGCGCTGCTTTGCTTATCGAGGGGTGCAAAGCAACCCCCTGTGGCCAGTAATCGCCATTCTTCGTTCATTGCGGCGCGCCGCGAACAATGGGGAGCGAAGAGAAACACGAGTCGAGTCGTATAAATCTCAATGAAGACGAGGAACTCCTTTCCCATCGTTGAGACGATCACCCCCGGTGTACTTTAACTCGGGAGAGTACTTCGCCCTGAATCTATCGACATGAAATCCCGGTCTCCACCTTCTCGGTAAACGAGTTATGCAAAATAATTCTAACTACCCGAGCGCGGTCAAGGCTCGACGCAGGAACCTCGTTGACGTGCCTTACGGGTTATTATTTACGAGCCGCTTGAAGAAAGGTCGTCTTATCGGCTTTAAGCGGTTGAAAAGAGGTTGGAAAGAGGTCTGCGAGTCCCCGACCGTACCTAGAATCCAGGAAGCGAAATAAAAAGAGTCTCTCGGCTCCAAACGGGTAGGCGACGCGGCAGCCGGGATTCAAAATGGCGCCCGCGGCATCGAAATCGCCGAAAAATTCGGCGCTCCCGGTGAACTCCCTCGCGATGACAAAGCCCACACCCCTGGGGATAATTCTCTAAATGCGAGGAGCAACCGAGTCGTTTTAGGACTGTGACGTAAAGGGTGCTGAAAGAGTAAATGGGTCGCTTAATGCTAAAAAAAACTAGGGCAGACGGGAGCGTCGGCTTTTCTCGAATAAAAGATGCACGGCGAGTAAAATCCTCGCTTTAAATCGAAGAAAAAATATCCGGACGCATTTATACTGGATGTGCGCGCAGTCAATTATTTATCAATGAATTGACTCATCAAGAACTACGTCACTTGTCGATAAATTATCGCTAACTTATCAATGTATTAGCATATCAATAAGCACACTTCTAGTTTGAACGAGTCATTATCCGCGTATTCGATTTAAAGAAAGAGAGAGAAGGAGAGGAAAACGCTGAACGTAGTGGGAACTGGTTTGAGTTTACAAATAGCGGCGATTCCACGACACGGCTAGGTTTCCAAGATGGCGGACACGATCGTGCGGACGCGACTGGAAGACTTGCGTGGCGTTTGTCGGGAGAGCGTCTACGGAGCGAGATATTTCGCCTTTCTGGGCATTCCTTTTGCCGAGCCACCGGTCGGCCTGCTCAGATTTCAGGTCAGTTTCTCTTTTGCATTTCTCTCAGACTCTGGAGCCTCGTAAATACGTTCCTCACGTCTCGATTCCGCACGTTGTCCAGAAGCGCTGCCAACATGACGGACGCCAGCGGTCACGTGGCCCAGTCACGTGGTCGGGTCACGTGACGCGCGCGCGAAAAATGAACCGAAAATAACGAGATATAATCTCCCGGGTAGTATTTTAATTAATCGCTAGAAAAAAAAAAAAAAGGACTGGAACGAATGCGCAGAATTCGTTTACGTAATTTATCCTTGCGAATTAGGACCCAGTGCCGAAGAAACCATGGACAGGAGTCCTGAACGCGGGGAGCCATGGTGGAAAGTGCGCCCAACTCGACGTAAAAACTGAACAATTCGAGGGAGGTGACGACTGTCTTTACTTGAACGTGTACAAGCCATTGACGAGGAGGGTTAGATCACTTCCTGTGATGGTGTGGATCCATGGTGGGGCATTCACCTTCGGCTGTAGTGACGAGTTCCTTTATGGGCCTGACTTCTTCATGGACAAGGATGTGATCCTGGTTACCGTCAACTACAGGCTTGGGGTGCTGGGTAAAAATCCTGCAGTCGTGGAGGATGAAGACAATGGGTATGAAATCAGTATTCTGATCGTGGAGTAACTCGGAGCGCCTTCCAGGGTTCCTGAATCTCGAGGACGAGGTGGCCCCCGGGAACCAAGGGCTCAAGGATCAGGTACAGGCTCTGCGATGGGTCCAGGAAAATGTCTCGAATTTCGGAGGCGACCCAAAAAATGTCACCATATTTGGAGAGAGCGCCGGGGGAGCTTCCGTTCATTACTTAACCCTTTCTCCCCTTGCGGAAGGTACGGGACTTCCTGTCTTCCCAGTCTCGGCGGATGGAGAGGGTGGAACTCCAGGATCCCTGAATGGTTACAGGTCTGTTCCACAAGGCCATTTGCCAGAGCGGGGTCGCCCTGAATCCCTGGGCTTGTGGACCGAGGGAACCGAGACGATCCGCCCAGGAAATCGCCGCCATTTTGGGCGAGGTCAGCACCGACCCAAGGGTTATCGTCGAGTTCCTCAGAACCGTCGACGCCAAAACGCTCGTCGAGGCCCAGGAGAAGATGACGACGCCAGAGGTGACTCCGCCAACTTTTCTAATCCAACTTTTAATGGAAAGAAAAGAAATAAGCATACTCCCCCGGAGAGATCTGCGGATCCTTGCCCTGATACAAGTACCTATGTCCTTGCACCAGGTTCAAGACCTCCTAAGCCCATAAACCTCTCTCTCAAACTAACCAGAAATCCTGGGATAAGAAAATCTCAGTTGAAAAATTTCCATCGTCGATTCTGTCAGAGGAGGATGCAGACCTTCACTCCTTTCGGCCCGGGGCCGGATCCTTGGTCGGCGAATCCTTTTTTGAGGGTCCCCATTTCGATAGCTGCGCAGAACGGGATCAAGGTCCCTCTTATCATTGGCTACAACGACCGCGAGGGAATCATATTCTCGAGGCGTAAGGACTCTGTAAAAATACCCAGTGTCCAGATGTAGAAGATCCTTGAGAAGATTTTAAGGTCCTGGATGTGCAGATTTACAGGCCGGCAGTTTGCGGCGTCTGAACGCCGATTTCGAGGGTACTTTAAATCCTGCCATCTTGGAGTCGCTCAAGGATCAAGGATCTACGAGCAAGGACCTTAGACGTCTCTATTTTGGGGACCGACCCGTCACGTCGAGGGACGTAGACGAGTTCGTCGACATGTTCAGCGACCTGAACTTCCTCGACGGCATCTACAGGGTCGTTAACATCCAGCGGAAGGGCCTCGCGCCCACCTACCTCTACAGGTTCTCCTTCGACAATGGGGCGTCCTACATGAAATTGCTAATAAACAGCGACATACCCGGTAGGTCGTTGAGGAACCAGACCCTCGCAAAGCATCCGTCGAGACAAGATGCTAAACTTAACGGCGGATTGCTGGTCCACGTTCCAGGAGCCTGCCACGCAGACGAGTTACCCTACCTGTTCCTTGCCACTGGTCTAAACGAGATCCTGGGTGTCGAGGCGCCTGAATTTGGCGCCATCGGGCACACCATCGTCCAGAGGATGACCAAAATGTGGAGCGACTTTGCCAGGACGGGGTAAATAGATAGAAAATAAAATCCCTGGTCTCAACCCCCTATCAAAGGGGATATATCCTCGCAAGGACTCGGACCTTGCCATTTGTTACATCCTTCCTCGACCTGGGATGACCACTCGGGAGATGGTATCTCCTCGCAAGGGATGCTGCGCCGTCGAAAGCCAAACCTGCCCCCGAAAGCTCCACAAAATTCATCCACATTTGTGGATGAATTTTGGACCTCACCATTTTGGACGGACCTCGCCATTTGTTACATCCTTCCTCGACCTGGGATGACCACTCGAGAGACAGTATCTCCTCGCAAGGGATGCTGCGCCGTCGAAAGCCAAACCTGCCCCCGAAAGCTCCACAAAATTCATCCACATTTCCCCGGACGATCGATCATTATTCAACCGGATGCATCATTTTCCTCGTTGACGTTTTGTTGTCGGCTTCTGCACTCGTCTACACCTGTATAAAGCCGCCTGCAAAATCCTGATTGGATTGTCGGCTGGCCTCTCGCATCACCGGCGTTTCCGAGACGCGAGCGAATATAAATTCCGGATTATGAGGCTGCGGCCGAATTTCCGATTTTGCGGAGGTGTGATTAAAATCGAGTCGGTGATTGATGGGGTGCAATTTATGTCATGTCTAGGAACCCGACTTGTGGGACTGCGGATTCGCTGACCATTCCTTGGACGCCCATCGAGGAGAGTACATCTGGCCTTAAATGTTTGAACATCGACATCGACCTCAAAGTGGCGACCATCCCAGAACGGGATAGAGGTTTCGCCTGGAAGCTGAAGAAGCTCAGCAAGCTCTAACCAGGAAATGGAGAAGAGATTCCTACGTGCGCTATACCACATATCCAGGCGAGATTCACGTCGTCACTTAACGCGTCTTATTTATCCGGAAGCGGCGCGATAAGCCGAATCAGGGAAAATCCTGCAGGCTTCACCGACGCCATTTCCGCTCCTCCGGGCGAGAACCCACCGAGGTTACCTTCCGAGACGTCGCCGTATTTCCGTATTCCCGCAATTCCGTACTTTCGTATTTTCGTACTTTCATATCTCGTTTACACCGGTGCGCTTTCCAAAATGGAGACAAACGGAGGGAGAGAGAGAGGGGGAGGAGGGAAGTGAGAGAGATGGTCCCGAGCCAGCGGAAATATCTCCTAGAGTTTACCCTTCTAAATGGAACCACCGATCCTGGCCGAGAAGAAAAAAAGGAGCCGTTCTATTCCCGCGGGAAATAAACAAATTATCCACCGCGAGAAAGATTAACGGAGGCCCCGTGGACGGAAGAGGAACGCGAGCTCTGCAGGAGGCCTCGAGGGCGCACTTCCGGCCGAGGAATAATATCTAAAAAAGAAATGCCAAACTGACTTCCACCGCTAAAAATAAGTCGACAACGTATCCCAGACACATGCTCCGAATTGTCTATCCAGACATTTACATATTTAAGCAAAATGTCGGCCGAGAAAGAAATTATTCTTCCCGTCCCGACTGCGTTCCCACATTTCTCTCTGCCCTTCCCGAAGTCTTCCCGGATATAAGGTCCTCTAAAAAATCGCAAGGGTCGAAATTAGGCGCCTTAACCTTAAAGGGGCCCTCGTGGACGCGCTTCCGGCCGAGGAATAATATCTAAAAAAAGAAAAGAAATACCAAACTGACTTCCTCCGCTAAAAATAAGTCGACAACGTATCCCAGACACACACTCCGAATTGTCTATCCAGACATTTACATATTTAAGGGAAATATCGACCGAGAAAAAAAATTATTCTTCCCGTCCCGACTGCGTTTCCACATTTCTCTCTGCCCTTCCCGAAGACTTCCCGGATATGAAGTCCTCTAAAAAATCGCAGGCGTCGAAATTAGGCGCCTGAACCTCAAAGGAAGGGTTCAAAGATATTTCCAGAAAGGGAGTGGATTTTCTAAGCGATCTAGAGTTTCCCATTCTCTCGCCATTTCCGCGGAGAGAGAGAAAAAAATAGAAAAAGAGCCCAAACTTACACCCTGCCCTCGACACGCTTTCCCTTCATGTTTTCCTCCCTCTTTTTCTTCCTCCAGGTTCCCGGCGCGATTCGCGACTAAAAATGTCACCTCGGGACGCTTAGGTCGTCAAATAAGCCGGCCCCTCTCGGCCGGGTTGACGGGAACGTCGGATGCACTCGGAATTAAAGCAACAAAGCTGACGGGGATCGATCCCCGTCAGCTTTGTCCTCCGGTAGGCAAAATATCGGGGAATTCGGTTATCCCCGGGGAAAGCTGCGCGGCCTTCGCGTCCTTCCGCCGAGAGGAAAGCTTCGGAAAGGGGGGAAAAATCCTGCGGAAACAAAATGTCGCCTCGCAATGCTGACTGCGGCCTTTGCAGAGGGGGGAAAAAAAAAAGAGAGAGGAAGAAGAAAAAAAGCGCAAACTCGCGAGTCGAGTCGTACGTTGATAACTCGTCGGCGAGGGGGGAGGCCGAGGGGGGACGACGGATAATCACCACTAAACGCTATACGTACGGCGTTATACGACGTTATCGTGTTGTGTTCTCGATGTCTATATACCGATGCGGAAAGTACTTAGCGCGACACACGGAGGCCTTTCTTATACAGCCGAGAATTTGCAAAGTGTTCGTGTGCCGAGGCGAGCGTAAACGCGAGAGCTCGGAGCGTCTCTTTTGTGTTGCTCGTCGCGGTTCTCTCACTATAGAGGAGGTATAAATTTCGAAAAGCCGGGGAAATCGAGGGAGATCAAGAAGCCCTGGTCCGATTCTGCCGGGCTCGCCGAGCAGTTTTGGAGAAACATTCGCTAACGCAATCCGCAGCTACGTAAATTGTCAGTGACCTGACGCGAGGTCGACCTAACCTCAAAGCCGCGCCCAGCCCGGGTCTGCGGCGCGGATAAGACGAACTAGGCTCGAGGTATCGGTATTTTTCGCACTGGAGGACTGATAAATCTCCGGTAGATTAAGGGAAATGTGTCTAATTAGGCTAGGTGCCCTAGAAACAGGGAAATTTTCTGTGATAAAGCGGTGTTTGGAGAACGCAAGTCGAGCGAGTTGAAGTTAGGGTCGGGTTTAAGGGAACGGGGGAAGAGACTTGGGTTTCGATTTTAGGGACTTTTTAAGATGTTTATGGGTTTTGTGAGATTTTTATTTTTGGTACCGTGGAGGCCAAGGTGAGGCTGAGAGTACTTTTTGTCGTTTCAGGTGGGACTTGAGGTGGAGGATCTCGGGAATCGGGGGAAATGGAGGTTCAGCTTCCTTATCTGCAGGCGATTCAGGCGCTACCTGGGAGTACACCTGCGGATAAGTTCAAGGCTCTGAGGGGCATCGCCAAGGGGATCACCGAGACCGTCCCTTCGCCAGGTGATTCCGTCCAGGTGACACCTTCGGCAGAACTGCCGGAATCGCTGGTGCCCTACGTCAGGTTGGAGATCGGGAAGATCCTGAAGAGCTGCGACGAAGTCGCGGCTGCCTTGAGGTCGGAAATCGAGATCGTAGTCAACCAGGCCCTCCAAGTCGAGTGGTTCTTCGACGGTAGCCACAGGGAGTACACGAACTTCCAGTACTTCTCCCAACACCTACTGCCGTACGTGTCCTTGAGCATAAGGTGTAGATTAATAAAATGTCTAGCGATCCATTTAAGCAAGGAGCAGCGTCAAGTAGCCGAGGAATTCTTCTCCGGATTCGCGAGGATGTACGGCACCCAGGAGACGCTGCCTCTCCTCGTATCCTGCAGCGAGAACTTCGTCAGACAGAAGATCGTCGAGTACCGAATCGTCCTCTCCTGCAAGATCCTTGAAAATCTCTTCAGGATCTTCCCCGACCTAGCGATATGGTACCTGAAGCTCTGTAAACCGAGAGAAAGAAACGACACAGTCCGCGACCTGCACAATATCAAGATGACCGACTACGTCAAGTTCCTCCCGAGACTCGTCAGAGATCACTTGGATGTGTTCAAAGAGCTGGTCGAGTTGCACAAACCGGGAGTGCAGCTAGGTAGGAAAACGGGGAAGATGTTCCTTAGGAAGTCCCTGCAGGACCTGATAGATAAACCAAAGATCTACCTAACGATAGTGCCGATGAAATTGATCGCCGCGACTTTGGAGAGAGGTCAGTTGATCACCATGCTGCGAAATCTCTATCCCAAGGATCTGAAGGACTTCGACTTGGACCGGATGCTCGGCTACTTGAACGAGTTTGTCAAGACCGATAAATCGGAAATATTGCTGGAGACCTTCAAGGAAGTATACGGGGACGATCTCTTGAACCATGGTAACCTCGTTACCAGCGAGCTGTTGCTGTTGCTGCCAACGGAGGAACGAGTCAGACAGGCGAGGCTCAAAGTCAAGGATCAAAATTGGAGTCACTGCACCTCGAAGCTCGCTTGGATATGTTACTTGCCGACTGCGGAATCGATTCCCGTGTTAAAGGAACAGGTAGCCAAGGCTCAGGACTCCGAGGATCGCGGATCGTTGCTGAGACACATGGTCTACAGTTGTACGGTCAACCACGACGAAGAAGCGTTGCTGGAGTTCCTGCAGTACTTCTTGTCTCGACATAGAAACGAAGATGCACGGGTCAAGTATCTCGTCTTAGAAGCCTTTCTAAGCTGGGTCGACTTCGACCACCTCCGGAAGGACCACTGGTCTTTGTTGGAAAATATAGTCGAGCTGCTTCACGTCAAGAACGAGCTACAGTTCAGGGCGACGATCGGCGTGAACATCCTTGCCCAACTAGCGTTCCACAAATTCCAGCAGAATCAACCGGCCGATGTCCCCCTAGACCGCATAATAGAGATGAACAAGACGATCTGGTACAGCAGGTGGAACATGCTGGAGAAACATCCCGAATGCGAGAAGAAGTGCCTGGAGTACTTCCTGAAAAACCTCGAAAAAGCTCTTCCAGAAAACGACAAGGTCTTGGCCCTGAACCTGGTCACTTCTCTAATGGAAGGGATTTATGAATTCAACAACCGGGTCCGGGCGACCAAACGAGCAGAGAAGTTGACAATGACTGTCCGGAACACTCCTTGGTTGGTGGACCTCGTGAAGGCCACCTTGAACAACGCCTACAAACAGGCCTACGAAGAACATGCCTACGAACGCCAGCGAATCGAGATCACGTTGCAGAAGAACGAGAAGGACCTCCTGAGCACCTGGCTGGAATCATACGGACTCGACATAACGAGTGGTCAGGCATATCGAACACTGTTAAGGGACCCCCAGAAGATCCTGAAGAACTGGCAGAAAGTTCTGGACCAGGGGAAAAACATGGCCTTCCAGAAGGCAACGCTGAAGTTCTTCAGAGCCACCCGCTGGCACCAGGAGATACCGATTAAATTTGCCCACGAGTGCATGAAGAACGTGGCAGAGAAGAAGAACGAGAGTATGCTGGTGATCCTGGCGACGCTGGTCCACGGATCCACCCTGACCAGCATCCTGGAGCCATTGGTGCCCTCCGAGGAGAGGATCGACCCCAGTGGAGACAAGGCCAAGGAGAAATATCAGATGATCTTCAGCGTCCCCAAGGCGATAGAAGTTGCCGATCCTCCCGTTCCCCTAGAGCTGGTCTCCTCATTCTGCCAGGGCGACTATCTGCAATACGTATTGTCCACCCTGACCAAGGTGGCGAGGAGAATCTCCATTTCGAAGGTCCTGGCTTTCGCCAAAACCCTGACGGAACGCAGGGTCTCGGTCAAGAAACACGGCATCAGGCTGGTGATCCAAGTGGCGTCCTTGGACGAGGTGGCGACCTTCTTGGTGGAGTCCTGGGCGACCGAGACCCATCCTTCCATTCGGGCCATCGTCTTCGAGAAGAGCCGCCAGCTCTTCCTGGAGAAACCCGGCGAGACGACCTGGACGCTGATGCAGAGGTGCATCGAAGGGCTCACCGAGAAGGACTCGGAACTGACGGCTTCCTTGACCGATCTTGCTCAGGTCCCTAACGAGTACATCACGGAGTACATCGTCAGGGTCCTGGACGCCATCAACAGGTCCACTTCCAAGGATCCTAACTACATCCCCACGGTCATCTCGCGCCTGATCGCCAACATCGACCCGAGTATCGCCGCCTTCCTTCCGGAGAAGATGTGCGAGATGCTGCTGACGAAGTACCTCTTCCCCAAGAACTACAATCCCGCGATCGCCACATCCGCGACGATATTCTCTGTCGCCACGTATCTAGTCCCCAGTTTGGAAAAATTGGACCAGAGATTGGCCTTCTTCGCGAAACTGCTAAACGAAGTCATCGGCAAGCGTTGGGACGTGCCTGACCCCAGGTGCCCGAAATTCTGCCCTGTTAACAACACCGTCAGGAAAGTGGTCGAGGTCCTCAGCAAGCACATCAGGAAGGACAAGGTCCCGGCCAAAGTCGTCCAGCGATTGGCCGAGTCCTTGGCCCCGGTGCTTCCTCCTCTTAAGGACCCTTTCACGTACTTGACGCTCAGCTTTGGGGCAGAGATCCTAAACTCCACCTCGCCCGAAGAATTTGGCCACAAAGTTGGTAGTCTAGTGCCACGGTATGTCGAGGTCCTTGGCCAGGAGCTGATCCTTTTCACGGGACACCTGCTGCGAGACTTCCTCTCGGTGAATTACTTCACCAAGATCAAGGACGAGGAAGTGATGCTGCTAGTCATCGAGGGACTCGTCAAAACTGGGGACGCGCATGCGTGCATAATGGCGGCCACTTTGATTTTGCCTTATTGGTCGAAGGACCTTAACGAGAGGTACCTTAAGGTGATTCGGAACTTGGCGAATAATCCACACCCGGCTGTCAGGGGACTGGTTAACCATGATAGGAACAAATTTGAATTCTCCTATCCTAGTGATTAGATTTAAGACGAATAATCGAGACCTGGACACCTGTCGAATTCCACGCCCGGAGTGATAGAGACTTCTCCATTTCCTGAGAACTCCAAACTCCCCTAATCGTTATCCTCATATGAGAAGGGGAACGGAAATAAGAGGGCCGTTCATTTCGTCAACACCTACCGGGAATCTGGGGATAATCCGGGGTAACGATCTAGCCCGGAGATTTATCTAACGCTGATAACGATTAGATAAGCTTAGTTCGTCGCACCATGAAATTTTCCTACCCGCTCCCGAATAACCGATCCGTGGAATTGATCCGTCGACATCCTGGCACGTGCCACCAACGTCGTCAATTTTCGACGACATTAAAGTCAAGTTCGAAATTACCAAAAAAAAAAAGGAAAAAAAAAGTGGAAAACCGACTAACGTTACCGCCGCGTACAAGCACTCAGCAATCGTTCCGTCGCTCTACCTTTTTATATCTATACATGATATAGATGATATAGGTGATATCTTCGTAATACTCCCAGATGGTTGCTTCATCGGCAGCCATACGTAAACTTACTCAGGGCTTAATATCCCACGTCCCAAAAACTAGGAGGGAAATATAAATAATCCACTGATAAGATGTTCTAAATATAATAAAGTCATTATTCATTTACGAAGTGTCGGGATTTTCTTCATTCACATTTTCCCCGTTCAACTTGCTAGGATGTCGAGAAGTCAGGAAGGCGACCTGGAGGCGAGGAGAGGCGAAAAGTGCGCAACAAGTTGTCATCAGAGATAAACCCGTGAGGGACTTTTCAGGGAAAAAATCCCTACGTCGAATTTCGTCATAAGGCGAAATGAGAAAGAAAACTCGACCCCCGTAAAATCCGGGGGAGGAAGGTCGAGGTTACTTCCGGTTTTCGGGCCGCCCTCGCAATACCGCGTCGATTGCTTTTCCGCCATTCCTCCCCTCCACGATTTTCGCCCCCACGTGACCATAAATTTCCGTAAGAGCCACGCAGCCATTGGGCGATAAGCCATCTTTCGAGCCCTGGGATCTTTCGTCACAAGGGATCGAGTAATTCGAGGGAAATGCCGCAAATATTAACTTCCCATCGCTCCCCTCGTTTCGGGTTATTGGTGACGTCAAGTGTTTTATTGCCGTGAGGCAATAATCGAAGGTAAGACAAATTTGCGCGGCTGCAAAGACGCTATTTGGTCTTCTTCTTTTTTTTTTCTTTTTTTTTCTCACGAGCGGGGTTCCACCGTCGCGTTTACAACGCGACTAAACCGCCGGCGAATGCGCCATCTTCCTCATCGGTAACGCGGGATTTCATTAATGGCTGTCCCACTTTCCGAGTTGGAAAACATTACCGGGACATCGGCACCGCCGCTAATTACCAGCCTTCCATAAGAGCACTCCGGGGCTCTATGTAACTCCGTTTTGGAGGTGAGACGCGATGCGGAATTAATTTCCCGCTCACCTCCCCAATACCGGGACGCCCGCCATTACCGACGCCGTATCGCGGAATCTCTTTCCGAAGGGCCCTGAGAATTCGAGAGGGTCGGTGATAAGGTTAATCCTTCGGCAAATTACTCCCCGCGGCGTGGGGGACCTCCAACTTATGGACACGTACACGCCCCGGAAAATTAACCTTCCCAAATTAAGTTCGCCGCCCACCCCGAGAGACGCCATGTTGCCCTGGCCGAAACCTCTTTATTAATTATGCACCGAGTTTAAACTTACGGGAAACGCAAGACCCCCGGACAATCTTGCAACAACGCGGCTCGGCAACTTGGTAATGTATATACATATAAATAATTATGCAAATATAGGGATATGTACACAAGTCGAGGTGCGGTTTCGGGCATTGAAGTCTCCCAGGAGAAACGGCGCCCGGGGGGTCGCAGAGTTTGGACCAGACTCAAAGATCTCGTGATATCCTTAAATTAAACGTTACCCTGGCGAAGCTGCATGCTTTTTACACCCTTGACACCGTTTTCTTGTTTCCTCTTGAACAATGGAAGAATATAAGGAGTCGTTGGCAGGAAAAAATGGTGATGGCGCTGTGGGGCGTTCTTTGGGAGATTTTTATTCCGACCTTGGAAATCGCGATGATTGGGATGGTGAGCGATGCAGGCTTCGTCAGAGGGTGTAGAATGAAGATTTCAATGGTCCTGGACAATGGTGTCGAATATCGTACTCACAGGAGGCGTCGAATCCCGTGACGAAGTCCGGACAGGGCGCGTAGGCGGTCGTCCCTGCGGGGGTGTTCGGCCAGCAGGACCATCCATCAAAAATCGCCGGACAATACGGCTCTGGAAAACATCCAAAATAGGGGTTCCCGATAAATAAACGCACAGGGACCTACCCCTTCGGAAGAGGTGACATGCCGCGCTTGAAAAACGAGCCGCCCTCGTCAAACTGGGGACCAATATGGCCGACGCGTTTCCTTTTTATGAACGCGCGGGTCGTTAAAAAGTCGATCCGCTCGTTCGGAAGCGAGCACGCAGTACATACAGGGGTTTTTTTATTTATTTGTAAACGGCGGAGGGAGGAGGGCCATGTTTTTGGCCTCCTCCCCCGCCTCGCATCGTGCGAGGTCCTTTGCGCCCCTGCAAGAAGACACCAATAATTGCGCCCCGTTTTAATGGACTTTTACCGAGTTTCCCAAGGGAATTCCTGTAATCTACATTTTTCTTACGGGGCAAAAAGCTCGGGGGAAGATCGCGTAGACGGTACTTCGGAGGAATTTCGAGGTTAGGAACGACAGGGAGGATCTTATCCCCCTCGGTTTGGTCGAGGGGTTCAAGTCGACTCCTTCGCGTTGGGTTTCCTCTCTGGAAGACTTTCCTCTTCCTCCAGGACACTTTGTAAACTGTCGCGGGAGATACGCCGGGTTCTTCTTCGATTTGCTCCCCGTGACTGCGACGCCCTATCTCTCCCCTTTGTGCAGAAATACGCGCCCGGATGCAGGATGGGGAAGGAAGGATGCATCAAGGAAGTGCCCAGGAGCCCCGTCTGCGAAAATCATCCCTTCCGGCGTCCTGCCGCTCCGTAACGACCTCCTTGTTTCACTTATCTCCACCTTCCCCGTTTCTTTCCTTCTTCCCCCCTCCTTCAATTCCCATAAAAGCGTCGCTATAAATTGCGACGTTTCCTGCAGGACTCGTTAATGAGGGACCCGGCCTCTTGATCTCCTCCAGGATTCGAAGGTCCAGTCCATGCCGAATTAAATTCCCGAATTAAATTCCTAAATCAAATGAAATCAATTAAATTGCAAGGCTATTTGCAGGACTCCCCGATGAAGGATCCTCGTATCCTTCCCAAGGATTCGAAGGTCCTTCCGATGCCGAATTAGCGCGCAAAATGGCGGCCACTCTTCAGGCGCGAAAAATCCATTCAACAGGTGGCTCCGGGTATCTGCAGCGAAGTGTGCTCAAAATTGAATTCGTCCTTTGCCGTGTACCTCGCTTTTTGCAATTTCTAGGTGGAAAACCTTCCTCAACGGCATCGGGAATTCACCGCGTTCGCAGGAGGTCGTAATTACATGGAGTCCTTACGGGAGCCCGTCCTGCTCAGCAATTCCGGGCGCGCTGCACTTGCAATTGCGCACCTGGTTATTAGTCAGGTTAGAATCGCGAGCCGAGTCCGCGGACTTCCTGCGAGTTGTTCGCGCAGTTGTCGCCCGATTTCGTGCGGCATTATTAATTCAGCTCCGCCGACAACTTCGGCCCCACCCAATCGCGCCTAATGGCCACCGAAATCCTGCGTGTCAGATTCGGTTGCAATCAGCCGATTAAACCCGGGATTTCATCAGTCAATTAGCACTTAACGAGACGGTAAAATGTTAATGCCGAAATTAGTTCATTAGTTTATTAACAGACGCCTGGCCGGGACGGAGGAAATGGTCCGGCCATTCCGCCGCGTCGGGGAGAAGCTCCGTTTCGGGTCTGCTTATAAATCCAGGATATACAAATCCACGGATGTAGAAATGGCGCGGCTTTCTGGAAATAAATGTGACTCGGGAGCCTTGGAATTGTCGAAACGGGGCCGAGGCCCAGGAAGGCGCCTCGACGTTTCATAACCTTCCGTCTCTTCCTGCAGGACCCCCGCAGAGGTGTCTCTTCCAGGCCGTCCTTCCCGTTTCCTTGATCCCGCTCTTCTTTTTTTTTTCTACCTACTCTCCCGTTTCCCCACCTTTACGCGCAAAGGGGGATACACCTTATTCTCGGATCTCCATTCAATTTCCTCTCATTCCCAGCGGATGTCCCATAACTGGGTGGGATCCTCGATCGCGTCCTGGGATGCCTCCCCGAGGGAAAACAGGATTATTTACCCCTACCTAATGGAATATTTCGGTTAACCCTCGAGCGAAGGATCGCGGCTTTCCTGATTTTTCGACTATGAGTACAGAAGGATATACAAGGGTGTATACAAGAAAAGCCCGACGACCCGATAACAAGGGTGGAGGATGCTTCGAGTCGGGGAAAATAATTTCGGATAATTAAAGTGCGTTATAATTGTGATCGATATCCGATCACTTTTATCTCGCGCGAAGGTGATGTTAACCACCAGGTAAACGTCGAGGTGGGGGAATTTAATTTAAAACCTGGCGAGGGCGTAAATCAAGGCGAGACCTCGAGGGGGAAAAAATTCAACGCCTCTCCGCGTGGAATAACGTCCTTCCTGGGTATCGTTCTTCCGGTTGGGAAGGAATATACACCCGGAGTTTGCATAAAGCCAACGCGTACATGTTTCGGTTTAATTCCAATAAACACGAACGCCCTTAATATTCACCTCGAGGCACCGCGAGGCGCCCTGGATTATCCTCGGTGGAGGATCTCTCAGAGCCCGGGGAGCTCCGGAAAAAATTCCACCCTGTAGCCGAGGGTCCAAGGCTCGATCAAGGTCCTCTGAAAAATCGGCGTTATCCGCTCGGTTTCCCCGGGGAAAAAAAAAAGGATCGAAAGCGTTCGCTGGGACTCGCTCCGCTTCCAAGTTAATCGGATTCCCTCGGCTGGGGGTGGTTTGCGCCGCTCTATTTTCTCCCCCCTTTTTTCCTTCCCGTATAGGATTACCATTATAAATTTTTCGAAGCCCATCCCGGCCGAATCCGTACCCTGGGAAAAAGGGGAGCGAGGGAGAGAGAGATAATTTTCGAACCGCCAGAGACGCGGAACCCGGAGGCAAGGATAATGCGCACCGCGCGGATTAATCCGCGTAATCCGGCGTAAACCCGTTTAGCACACAGCAAAGTAAATGTTCACGAGCCGTGTAATTCGCGATCGTCCATTTGGCGCCGATTACACGCTACAGCTCGCGCTTTGTAAAATCCTCCACCTCATTGGGGAATTCTTTGGCCGGGTCAAGGATGACAACCGGGCGGAAAGTCCGGTTGACAATTTTCCGAAAATTATTATCCTCCTTCGTGGGCCCCGGAATTATAATTTAACAGCGTTCGGGAAGTCATCTCGTAGGTACTAAGAGCACTTCCGATTCCCCGGTGATACCGGAAGTGCCCCTGCAAAGGGCGGCCCTTCAGCGCAGCTTCCGCCGATCCCGGTTTAGCCTCGTAAAATCCTCTCTTCAAAGCGGAAATACCGCTGGACGTTTCGATATTTTCAGTCTTCCGGCCATCGGGCTCAAAAGCGAAACGAAATCCCGATACGATATCGCCTGGCCTTCCGGCTTCGTGTCGGCGAATTTCCTTGTTTTCGACAAGATTCCGGCCGACGTGCCGGGTTTTCAGCCCTTTCTTGCACCCACCCTCGGTAATTACTCGGCGCCGATTAATTCGCAAATGCAGCCGCTTTGGTGTCGCTCTGCAGAGCGGCACATCGTTGCACCCAAATGCATCCCCTGCTGCAGGGGTGAACGCACCCTGCTGTAGGTGCAACTTCGCAGCAGGCTGCCAGTTGCTGCAATTAGTCGGCGGAAGTGCGACATTGCCGTCTCTCCGGTACGCGTCAAGTTTACTTGACGCGTTAAGTGCTACCCGAGCTTGTCGCAGAAACTGTGGGGAGCGCGACGAAACCTTTCGCCATCTTGAAAAAAAAAAAAAGAGACATCTTCGTCGCCGGCGCCCATCGCCATTTTTACCGGACCAAAAGTGCATTGTCGTATCCGAATTCGAAAAAGCTCTCTCAAGCCTCCTCCATACGGCAGTAATAATGGCCAACCTGCACTGCGCCGCACTAGACACAATTCCATCGAATTTCCTGAAGTTTCGTCGAATCCCCCCGAATTTGTGGATTTTTTAATTTACCGCCCCTCCCTCCCAAGGGGGGGAAAATGATTCGCGTCGGAATTATTGCTCGCCGTGGGTCGCGTCCCTATTTTTTACGCCCATCATATGGCATATCCGATGAACGTTTTGGTTTTTTTACTTCCCCCAATTTGTCCCATCGCACGTGCATTCGTGCTTTAACGACGTTCTATAAATCCCGCCGAAAAAAAAAAACAAAAAAAAACCAGGGAAGGATATGGAAAAATGGGGAATAAAACCGAGCATGTCAAAACGACGCCTGCCGTCTGTCCGGAGAGAATAGAGGGAGCGCATCTCTGGGTAAATTAATCTTGGAAATTATTCCTCCCCTTACCTCGGCGCAATCGTTTTTCTGTCGGGGGGTATATCTTTGCAGACGTGTAATTAGATTTCGGAGGCAACATAACCTCGACCGGCGTTTACAGCGATCGCAAATAAGTAACTACCCACGGCAGCAGCCGAAGGCCAATTCCCCGCATTCGTTCCTCCTCATTTAAATAAAGACGCGTTTAATCGCCTTTCCTTAACCCTCCCCGAAGAAAAGCGTCCCTCGGGATTCGAGTTGCCCTCGTTTAAATGGAACGCCCCACCCTCCTGCAGATGCGCAACCTATTTGCTAATTTCCCCCGGTAAACAGCCATAAGCCTTTCCTCGCCCTTTTTCACTCTCGACAAAAGCCTCGGTAAGAAAAGACAAAAGAAAGAGGGATAAAAATAAAATACTCTGCCCATTCCATCCGTCGAACTCCCCGACCTCAATTGCACGTCCATTTTCATTCCTAAATTTAATATCAATCTAGACAGGCCGGAATCAATGACACTCGATCATTCCCCGATGATGCTTCGGTGGAAAGTCATTTTTCACCGGTGGATAATCGAGGAGCATTCTGGAGGCAACCCCTGCGTCGAAATCCCTGGGAATGAAAATGGATGAAAAAATCCCCCAATTTATCTCACAAGCGTATCGAATTTATCGAATAGGGACATTTTACCGTATCATTTTACTTACCATTTATAGGTGGTTTCTCTTCGCTTCCGGTCGTTCGTCAGGCTTTTTCTTTCGAGACATATTTCTCGGCCTTAATGGCGCTATCTCTCTTTCTCCTTTTAATTTCGCGTGTTCCGTTTCGCGTTTCCAGGGTGTCTTTACGGGGAGGATCTCATCCCTCGGGAGCCGGCTTCGAGTCGCAGCTTCCCGAGTTTACGATTTTTCGCCGCTTTACTGCACCCTCCTGCGTTTCCGGTTTTGCGAGCTGCCTTATTTCCGCGGATCCCCGAGGAAGCGGGATACGTGTATACAAGTACATATGTATCCACTTCTATTGACATCTAAGATGCACCTATACCCGTAACGCACAATCGTGCGTATATGAGGAATGTCAAAGCTTCGAATTCTAATGCACCCCGAGCCGTTACAACGGTTTGCCAAGTGCACCGACAAGTGCACCACCAAGTGCAGAAATGCTCGTCGAACCGAGTTAACGCCTCCCTCGGGAATCATCAGCGATATCCGCTTAAAGTTTCCGCACCTGAAGGCCGATTTCCACCTAAGGACAGTTCGAGTTCATCGACACCCCTGACACCGTTCGCCCTCGGCAAGGCTTCAATTTTGTAAACCGGATTAAAGAATAAGACCCCCTGCCTAATTACTTTCCTTAAGGTGAAATGAAACCCCCTTCAAATCAGTCGATTCGAATACAACACTTTTTTTTTAAGGGTGTTAGATCAAACTGTCCGAAACTTTGGCACATTACTCCTGATCATCTAAGAATTGTCCTGACACATTGAAAATATGGATTTTTTAAAAATTTGTTTAATTCAGCCCAGACCAGATCCAAAATGGCGTCGAGCTCTCATATTTCGATCGATATACAATTATCGAAGGCTCTGATATGAGAATCGAAAGGGTCAGGACAATTTTACGACAATTTAGAACACTCTGGTAATCGATAAACTCGCATTTGAACGGGATAAAGGCAAAAAAAGTGTTGTATGCGCTTTTATGCTAAAACGATGGGAATACGAGGTCTCGGAGTGAAAATTTAATTGACCTGGAAATCACAGATGGCGCAGGGGGTCCCTCTGCAGTCAATTAGGGCCCCAGAAAGCACGAATCCGGAGGCTTTCTGGAGTTTTACTTCGATTTCTTTATAATTATTGTACGAAAACGACAGGTGGAGTATGCCATTTGGTACTATACCCAATATAATTCGACCCAGCTGTCGATATAAAAATGAACGTCGACAACGCAGGCATTTAGAAAAATTTTCTTTATCCACGTCGATCAAGTTCCTCGACGTGTTTCAGTTCACCTTAAACATTAAGATTTAATTCTTTGGTAAAAGAGCGAGGGTATAAATAACACCCGTCGTCCAGACCTCCCGATATTGAAAGTGCTCCTTAAGGGTGGAATTTCATTACGATGTGCTTTGTCCAGGGGCTCAACGTATCCCTGGGGAAGGGCTGTATTAAAGGTTCAGCTAGAGAGAAAATGAAGTCTTTTTCCATATTCTTGTGTAAATCGAGTCCCCGAGATTAACTCGGACAAGGGAAGGAGCCGGTCACTTTATCCCGGGGGTTATTAAGCTCGGTGATAAGAGTTATCCGCAAGTGGCGACGCGCCAGGAAACGAGACCGAGCTTTTCGAGTGGACCGAAACTTCCCCAGAGAGGAAAGAATTTCATCCCTGTCCGATATTCCCAGGATTATGCTCACCCCTTTCAAGATTCTCCATCCAAATTCAAGCAACTTCGCCTTGGAGTTTTATTAATAATAGGGAAAATTTTTCCCTCATTCGTGAGATAATTTTCGAAAGATTAATTAAATTACCCTCGAGTGAGTAATTCTCTCCTTGCCTCGATATTCCGAGAATTATGCTCACCTCTTTCTCGCTTTTCACTCCTTCGCAAACTCGAGTAACTTCGTCCTGGCTTCGGGTCTCCCCAGAAACAGCTTTTGCCACCTCGCGTACGCGGAGTTAATTCCCGTTTAATAAGTAAATTACGAGGAAGATCCTTAAGCCTGTCCACGAATAGGAAAATTAAACTGGCAGAGCGGGAAAGTTTTCCCGACGCCTTTCGACCCGGCGATCTTAATGATCCAAGATGGCCGAAGTCAGGGATCATCCGGCCGAGGGTGGGGAAAGGAATTTCATTCCCACCAAGCCATCCAATTCATCGGGTTTTGCCAGAGCCCTGTCATAAATACGGCGAGGAATGGGCTGTAAAAATTACAAGGATTTACGACGCCTCCGGAGCTCGGAGAGAGACAAAAAAGAGACGAAACGCGGCGACCTCGCGACGTCTTCTTCGTTTCCTCTTCTTTCTCGACTCTCCGAAACGCCCTTAAAGGGTCTTGGTAATTTTCAGGACACGTGGGGAATTTCATCGAATTTCCGTGGGGGTGATAAATAACGATTAATGCTCGCCTTGGTTAAAAGAAAGCATCCCCGAGGAGCTTGCGACCAGTCTGTTACATATATATATGTATTAGTCAAGATTCAGCAGAGCCACCATTTGCAATCCTCAAGGGGCGGAAAATGGGGTTTCGAAAGAGTCGGAAGAAAGAGGGTGAATTGTCCACCCGAGGAGAAAGTAAGCCGAAAAGGAGGAGGAAGCTGCTGATATCGCAGAGTTTCATTTTGTGGTTAATTGCCCGAGCTTTCCAGCCCCGTTTAAGCTCGCTGTTTAAACTCGTGCTTTTTCTCGGCAAAAGAAGGTGGAGAAGGAAAGCTCCAGCCGAATACGTCGACGCGATTTCCCTTTCGGAGTTTTTGACCGAGGGGAGGAAAGCTCCAATGCCTCTTATCACTCGAGGCTTGAGCTGCAATTAGCCCTCGAGCCTCGCAATTAAGTGCACTTTGAGTCGGGGAGCTTTCCTTCCGTATTTTTTCAGCCCCCCCTCGAGCACCGAGCTAATAAGTGCCCTAATTGGACTACAGGTCGGTCTCGGTTATGGTTGAAAAATGGGAAAAGAGAAAAGATTTCAAGCCACCTTGCGTCGGAAAAGCTCCCCGCGTCTCGACTTTCCTGCTTGTCTGATAAAAAGAGCTTACGGCGTTTTTACATATTCTCGGCCATGATGCGCGAAAACGCAGACAAATTAAATATCTTCGCATGGCGACTGCAAGCTCGACTGTCGAATTCGAATTTAAAAGTTCGAATTAGATAAAGAGAGCTTACGGCGTCTTTACGTATTCTCGGCCATGATGCGCGAAAACGCAGACAAATTAAATATCTTCGCATGGCGACTGCAAGCTCGACTGTCGAATTCGAATTTAAAAGTTCGAGGATTCTCCCATGAAATTAGATAAAGAGAGCTTACGGCGTCTTTACATTTTCTCAGCCGCGATGCGCGAAATCGGCGACTAATTAAATATCTTCGTATAGCGCCTGCAAGCTCGACTGTCGAATTCGAAGTTAAAAGTTCGAGGATTCTCCCATGAAATTAGATAAAGAGAGCTTACGGCGTCTTTACATTTTCTCAGTCGCGATGTGCGAAAACGGCAACAAATTAAATATCTTCGCATGGCGCCTGCAAGCTCGACTGTCGAATTCGAACTTGAAAGTTCGAGGATTCTCCCTTGGAATCCCACGTCCGGCAAGTTTCCCCTGGCCGATAATTCTCGCATTTTACTTCCTCCCTTTTCAATCCGAGGAAGCTCTACTCCGAGGTGCTTTGCGCGGGTGCTCGCCCGTAAAGGAGCTTCCGGGCGCTCCGGGAGCTTTGCGGGGGGCGAGGTATCCCAGCCCGCCAAGAATTTACTCGGGGTGGGTTTAATCGAAGTCAAGACTCGCTTTAAAGTGATTTACGCCCCCTGCGCTTAGTCAAACGGATTATTTGCCCGAATCATCGCCCCCTCTTCCGAGCTTTGACTTGGGAAGTCTTATTCGCCCCCCCCTGGAGGGACCTCCGAAAGTTTACCTTTCTTCCTCCCTCGGAAGTTTCACTTTTGCCAAAAAGAAACTTCAGCCCGAGACCCACGGGGGATTTTTCCCTCCATCTTTCCTTCTATTATCAAATCCTAGTTTCCGCCCGTTTTGTTATCAAATTCTCATAATGCCCCTCGTATTTTCTGGAGAAAATGGCCCCGCTTTTCCGCGCAGCGGGAGTTCTCGTTATCGATGTCAGTTGTCGTGGAAAGGGATATCGCTCGCCTTATGAGTCGCAGAAATTAAAAGCGATAAGTAACGGAAACCGGACAAAACCATCTAAAGTAACGATGCTTGGGGATAAACCCGTAATTATCCAGTGATTAGAGAAATTCTTTCACGTTCCTCCTTAGAAAATCCGTAAAATCTAATCCGAGGTCCCAAATCTCGTCCAAAACGTGACTCACGAAGTGTTTTTACCCCGAAGACGAAAATCGCGGTCGAACGTTTCATCTCCGAGATAATGGATCACTCTGTAATCACGAGTCAGTCATCAAATCATAGACCAATCGAGGTCACTACAAACGTTTCTACGAAATTTTATATATTTTTTTTTATATCCTTAATTCCACAATCTTGCAGAAATAAGCTCGAATGAATTTACGAATTTACTAAATTCAAGATTTAAGGGGATGTGAAAGTGGCATCCGAGAGCTCAATCGTTCATAAAACTTTTTCTACGAACTGGGTGTCTCAAATCGTTTCATACTTTAAAACGTGAATATGGAGACCTTAAGGTAGGTCCTGAAACTCGGAAAATTTAATTTCTTATCAACTATTTTTAAACTATTTTTAAAATACATATTTTTAAAATAACCTCTTCGATGCAACTTCCACATCGCCTTAAGAACGGATAAACAATATTCAATCGGTAGGAAGTAAATTTAGTCGAGTCGTGATTATTGCCCCCTCAAAATAGAACGACTCTTATCACCCCGTATAAACAAAGACCACGTTCGCAAATCGTGATAAATAATTACTCCTATGAAATAATTCCAAAGAACTCATTGAACGATTAAAAAACAAAAAAGAAGAAAGGAAGTTTCCAGCGAAAACTCGTGAGTGAAAATCTGAAGATGCAGCTCTTTGGGAATTAATTACTCGGCTAATGGATTCAAGCAAGTCATGCGACATGGACAAGTTCGTAATCAGGAACACGCGCTATTATGGCATAAGTAATGATTCCGAGTAGTGGCCTTGGTAAATATACACGACATGGTGCTGATAAGTCGGGGGCCAATCGGGCCAGTCTGGGGCTAGAAAATTCCACCGATTCCCGATTTCACGGTTCGAGACGACCCGAGAGAATCGACTCTGACATTCCGAGTTCGTCCAAGGGAAGAGTGGCAAACCAATTCGACGTCTCCAAATCGGCCGTAATTTGCCTCTTGGGCTGTTTTCCAAGCAGGAGTTAAAGTTAAGGGAAAAGTTGGCCCCAGTTGTGGAGCATTAATAATAAAAGTGCGATCCCCAGGGGACGGAGAGTCCAGGCGAAGTGTCGGTAACGGAAGTGGAGTTGGAGTGAGTTTCTTTCACGGGAGTAAAGTAGATTTTCTACTTAAATCGATCGAGCGACCGTAGGAACGGGTCGGAAGCCGAGGAAAGAAAGCGAGGCTCCGTCGAGCGGAGAAGAATCGACAAACTGGCCGATAACCGACGGATAAGATGGCGGGAAAAAAGATGTTGATATCGCTGCTCCTGGTGTTCGGGGTTTTCGCGTCGGGGGAGACCTACAGGATCCTCGGGCTCTTTGCATTCAACGGGAAGAGCCACTTTGTCATGTTCGAGAGGCTGATGAAGGCCCTGGCCAGCAGGGGCCACCAGGTGGACGTTGCCAGCACCTACCCCTTGAAGAAACCCTATCCGAATTATACGGACATCATCGTGTTCGAGCAACCTAATGGGGCTTGGGTGAACAATCTGACATTTTCCACTTTGCAGAACGACTTCTTGGTCTTCAGAATTGCGCCCATGGTCGGCCATATCGGAAATGACATCTGCAAGAATATGAAGAATCCCGATCTACAGGCAATCGTGAAAAACCCTCCGAAGGACCCTCCCTACGATCTGGTGATATTAGAGGTGAGCTTCGGTATCAGCTTATAAGGAACTTCTAAAATTATCAACATTGATTTGCAACCAAAAGACGCATTAATTATGATAATTGTCCCTGTCGCTCAAAAACCTGTAGAAGAAAATCATAAGTTCCCAGCCTCCCCAAGTCCGGCATTTTTAAACGTTTTGACTCTATTAATTTTCCTTAAATCCCCCTTAAAAAAAAAAAGAAAAAAATTCACCCGCGAACATAGGACCATAATAGAGTGAGCTCGAGGTCGGGTTATGTTTGGTGACAGTCGTTTCCCGATTTTCCAGATCTTTGCTGCGCACTGTTTCGTAGCGATCGGTCACAAATTTGGCGTCCCGGTGATAGGAGTGAGTTCTTCCGATCTGTACCCCTGGGGGAACCGATTAGTGGCCAATCCTGAAAACCTCGCCCTGGTTCCGACCAACCTGGCTCCCCAGCTAGATCTACGGTTCTTCTGGAACAGGTTGACCAACGTGATCGATGCCTGGATCGATACCGCTGAATTCGACTACGAAACGACTTCGATCCAGAACGAGTACATCAGGAAATACGTGGGACCGGATGTTCCTGGGGTCCGTGAGTTGGAGAAAACCATTGCCTTGATCCTGGTCAACACCCACATATCCATAAATGGTATCAAACCCACAACACCGGCCTTGGTGGAGGTAGGGGGACTGCACATCCATGACGACGGTCCTGACCTACCCCAGGTGACTATTTTGTATGGTTTTGCCTAAACAGCGTCGTCCGAGCCATAAAGAAATTTCCCTCGTGGTTCCTTTCCCCTCGGTTTGACAAATTTTCATTTTTATCCAGGACCTGCAACAATGGCTGGACGAGAGCAAGGATGGGGTCGTCTATTTTTCTTTTGGGTCCATGGTGAGGATAGAGACTTTTCCTAGGGACATCCTTTTAGCGATCTACCAGTCCCTGCGAAAAATCGCGCCGGTTCGGGTGCTGATGAAAATCCCGGATCCTAGGGACCTTCCACCAGGACTGCCCGATAACGTCCTGACGCGTCCATGGATATCTCAGCTGAAGGTCCTGAGTAAGTGCCCGATAAGGAATCACGCAAAGGCGACTCTACAAATCGCTTCGATCCGGAGCCAGATCTGAATTGCAAAGAGTCACGATACCCTTTCCCTTGACAAAAGCGACGGTTTCGTCATCGGGTACATTTGTAAGCGGCAGGTGCTAAGATTAATAACCCTTATCAGTCTTTCTTAACGTATGGACGAATGATAAACGTTTCCGCATAATTTAGCAAACAGGCGCCTCGGTATATCTATGATAATTCCCAGCGCGACAATCGTCAAATGATACAGAAAAGGAAAATAAATTCGACGTACCGAGTCCTGCGAAAAAAGATTCGCGGTTAATGGAAATAGGAAAATCTCATATGGTGGGCGTTTTTCAGATCACAAGAACGTGAGGGCCTTCGTAACTCACGGGGGTCTTATGGGGACCCAAGAGGCCATCCACTACGCCGTCCCCATGATCGGCATCCCCCTGTTCGCCGATCAGCACCTCAATGTCGATTTCTACGTCGAAAAGAAAATCGCTGTTAAGGTCGACTACAAGACCCTTACCGTCGAGAAAATGGACGCCGCCTTGAACGCCATTCTTTACGATCCAACTTATAGGTAACGTAAACTAACAAAAGCAACTCCCTTAAGCTACTCGAGTTTAAATAATGCCCCGAGCTTTTTAAACTCTCCTTATCTTTTTTCTCCAGGGAGACTGTTAAGGAGCTCTCCGATAGATTCCTGGATCGTCCTCTAAGCGCCGTCGACACCGCAGTGTTCTGGGTCGAGTACATAATCAGAAATGGCGGAGACTCGTTGAGGTCACCAGCTTTAGATTTGGCATGGTGGCAGGAGGCACTTTTGGATGTCTTCGCGGTCTTCTTATCAGCAATCTTAGTTCTGATTTATTTGGCGTACCTGTTGATCAGGTTGCTGGCGCGAATACTCAGGAGGAACCGCCTCAAGGCGAATTTGTCGAAGAAAAATAGGTGACCGATCGTGTTCAATTAGAAGCACGCTAACTGAAGGATAATTAGCACTGGGGGGTTGGATCTTATCATAAGACAATAACCGATAATTTTAGACTAGGACTTATAATTTAAGGACGTCGAACGAGGTACTTAATCACGAAGTTGGGCGACATCTGCGAAAATCATCGACCCATTTTAAATAAACCTTAATCTTCCATGTCAATTTTAATTTCTAGAGTTTAATTAACATTACTCCCCCTGAACTAATAGTTAATCGATCAAGAAGTTCCCTTAAAAAGCTTCCTTAGTAAGTCTATCAATAATCCTTGCAAAATACGAATAGAGGCGTTTTGTGTTGCGAAGCCATGAACAGCACCGGTTAAGCCGAATTAATTGTTATAAAACATAAAAGTAAGTGTCCTAGAATCAAAGGAAACCTTTAAGGGGCTGTTTTTCCGAAGGATCAGCGATAATTCAAAAGTGTACGGCTTAAAGTCAAGGGATTCCAGTTTGGGCACTTAGAAAGTGTAAAGCGAAGGGACCAAGGTGACAGAATCACTGTGGGTCTGATAAGAACAACGCTGCTGCCGTTATCTGTAATCGTCCTATCAGAGTGCTAGAAAATCCTGGCAATGTTCCCCTTTCAACCAAGGAGCCACCACACGATGTTCCTGGCCCTGATAAAGGTGCTCGTGGAGCGTGGCCACCACGTTGATGAAATCAGCCACTTTCCCTGGAAGTCTAGTCTACCGAACCACAAAGTGGTGGTCAGTCTGGCCACACCAGAACACTGATAACAGCCGATATCACTTGGGAAGGGACCAAGGAGATGCACGAAGCATCTTCAAATCCGTCTCTTCGACGGAAAGAAATAGGAACGTCGACAAGAATTAGGGCCTTATCATTCGGCGCGAGACCAATATTGTCATTTTTCATAATATCAATTTTTCCGAATCGAAATAAAGACACTAAGACCCTCTCGGAGATGCGACGAGGTCGAGACGTAGGTCACCGCGAATCGTGTATTTTTTATCAGCCATTGTCATGAAGCTTCCCAACAAAGACTCCTATAAATGCGTCATGTTAATCGAGTAGTTGCTGCGTAACGATGACTTCTCCTAAAAGCGTCGCGACTCCTGAAAATGAATCCACGGTAATAGGCCACCGGGAGTGAAGTATATATTTATCGAGTTAATGAAGATTCAAGTGGGAATGTGTTACATAGCCAGTGGCATATCGGGGTCACCAGCTTCCGTTCATCAGAAGTAAGCGTGATCTCGCGTAAGATGGATCGCCTAGTTTCCTAGGCTATCTAGTGTCAGATAAATAATCTCCATCGCGTAGTGGGTGATAAACCGACGTTTGGGGTAATCGATGATATACCCTCGATAAAATAATCATCGTCCACGGCGCAACGTCGAATTTGGTTCCCTAATGAAGACTCGCGTCCAAGTTCAGCTAGGACCGGAAGCTGCACGGTGAATAATGCATGATGCACTTCCAAGTGCACCGAAATGTGCTCCGATTGTAAGGACGGCTTAAGGTATCACGGAAAACTACCGATTGACTTTGTCCGTGAACAAGTGAACGTCAAAGGCCATCATCTTAACATCGACCGCCGTTGGTCAATAGAGCCTTCGGGCAGCGTCACCTTTCTCCGACGCCAAAAGACGCGCTCAGTTTGGCTCCAAACAAATGAAGAAACGGTTTAAGCCTCGCACGTGGAGCGATTAATAGTTGCTTCTGGTTAAATAGAAATGTAACGGCTGATAAGATAGCGGGGTTACTATCGCTTAAAGGAATAAAAACAGGGGAAAAGGAAAAACCGTTCTAGGAGAAACATTGTTGGAGTCGGAGCAAGTTGTCGAGCGAGTCTGGAAGTCGTGCACGGATCAATGAGTGGTTTTGATTTTTTTTTTTCAAACAATTTGTTCTTCGCCTTTATTCTTGATAAGAGGATAAAGTGAAGAAAAGTCCGGAAGTCGTGAACGGATCAATGAGTGGTTTTGATTTCTTTTTTTTAACAATTTGTTCTTCGCCTTTATTCTTGATAAGAGGATAAAGTGAAGAAAAGTCCGGAAGTCGTGAACGGATCAATGAGTGGTTTTGATTTCTTTTTTTTAACAATTTGTTCTTGGTCTTGATTTTTGATGAGAGGATAAAGTGACAAGAAGTTGACAAATCCTGCCAACAAGATGGGGTTCGGAGTATGGATCCTGCTGGTGATCCTGGCTTGTATAAACTGCACAAGGAGTTACAGAATCCTGGCGGTGTTCCCACTACCCGTGAAAAGTCATCACATGATGCACGGCTCCGTGATAAAGGCATTAGTGGAGCGAGGTCATCACGTCGACGAGATCAGCCACTTTCCCCTGAAGACAGCCGCCAAAAATCACAAGGTCGTGGTGAACCTATCCGGTACCTTGCCACAGTTCGACGGGAACCTCCCATTGGAGGAAGCATCGATGATCCGGAAGGATCCCCTGGTGTTCGTCACTCAGAAAGGCGGGACCGACCTCTGCGAGCTGATGGGCCTCCCCGAGATGCAGGACTTCCTGAAGGACCTTCCAAACAGACCCAAATACGACCTCTTCGTCACCGAGGTAAAGGATCTCGGCCTTCAGCTCCTGGCCCCAGGGTGGTCGTGTATATATAACAGTCCTTACCCTATAGGGCGATTCCCTTAACCGAATCCCCCGAGTTCGATCGAAATTTACCCCTTGAACACGTCCACTCCAGGTTCCCTTCTCTCGAATCCAGCCCTCGCTTCGAAGTTCTGATCGATTTGGCTTTCCAGTTCTTCGGGGCGAGCTGTTACCTTGGATTCGGTCACCTCCTGAAGGTCCCCGTTGCCGTGACCATTTCGCCGAACAGCCTTCCATGGCTGGACTGGAAGGTGGGGACCCCCGAATCCTCGGCTTTCTACCCCAGCATCTTTCTCGAGGTGGTCGTACCCATGGGGTTCCTGGACCGCCTGCGCAACACCGTGGACAACCTGATCCACACGTGGCGATTCGATCAGCTGACCGCGGGGCAAACCGACCTCGTCAGGAAGTACCTGGCAGCCGACGCTCCCGATGTCAGGAAGTTGGAGAACTCCATCTCTTTGGCGCTGATCAATTCATATCACAGCTTGAACGGTATAAGGCCTCTGCCCCCAGGTGTCGTGGAGGTGGGCGGACTCCACGTCGAGGTCAACGATGACAAATTGACGCCGGTGAGTGTCACTTTTACGACAAACGACTCGAGCCCTGTCTACCAACTTCTTGTCTGGAAGGAATACCTTTCCGAGATTTCGCTATATACCGCATTGCGAAGCGCTTCTTGTGACGCCTCCTGGAAACTTGCAGGAACTCAAACAGTGGCTGGACGAGAGCACGAGTGGAGTGCTGTACTTCTCTCTGGGGTCCATGATGAAGGTGGAGACTCTTCCCAAGAACGTATTACAGGCCTTGTTCGCCTCTTTCAAAAAGTTGGCCCCCATTCGTGTCCTGATGCGATCCGTCAAGAGAGAGGAACTCCCTCCCGGGCTTCCGGAAAACGTGCACACCATGCCCTGGATCCCACAACTTCCAGTCCTGGGTAAGAGCCTTAGGTCCCATAATTCGCCAAGCCTTGCGAAGCAATTATTTCAAAGGTTCGACATTTTAAATTCTAACCCACGTATCGATTAATCATTTTAAAATGTCGGCCACTTCTTCCTGTTGTTCCCAGCACACAACAACACCATGGCGTTTATAACTCATGGTGGGCTGATGGGCACCCAGGAAGCGCTCTACCAAGGGGTTCCCTTGGTGGGAATTCCTCTTTTCGCCGACCAGCACCGAAACATCAAGGATTACATGCTGAAGGGCATGTGCCTCAAGATGAGCCTCGACATCACGCAGGAGTCGTTTGACGATGTTCTGACCGAGATGGTGGTGAACAACACTAAGTACAGGTGCAGGCCTAGCTTCTCCTGGATTATTAGGAATATGCATCTCGTCGATTACCCATTCAACGTCTTCTCTTCTCCAGGGAGGCCGCTTTACACCAGTCCAAGCTCTTCCGAGACCGACCCCTGAGCGCCAAAGACGCCACGATTTTCTGGCTGGAATATGTGGTCCGAAATGGAGCAAACTCCCTCAGATCGTCAGCCTTGGACCTGGCCTGGTGGCAGATCGCACTTCTGGACGTCTTTGGATTCATTCTCGTCTCTTCCCTCCTCCTGCTGTACGCACTGATAGCGACGGTGAGAGTCGTGCTCAAAGTCCTGCGAGAAATCACCAGCAAGAAGAAGCGGGGGTCCAAAAAGACAAATTAACCCCACATCTGAACAGCTCGACGTGCATTAATTAAGCTGATAAGTAGACAATAAGGAAGTGGGTATGAATAAAACCGAGTGACAGTTAAAAAAGAATCACGGACGAGGAAGGGGACCTCATCACCGTCGGTGGGATTCGGACGTGCATCGGGATTTGTTCGAAGAATTTTCTTGAAAAATTCCCCTCGGGCTCGGTGCTCTCTTCGGCTCTTCCATTTCGTAAGGCACTAACTGACCCTGTTGGTCAGGGTCAGCTGGCAATCTTGTTACTCGGATGCTGGGCGCATCCATCGCCGTGGAGATAATGCTTCCCTAGACTCAGAGGCGGTGCACGCGCAGCTGCACTTCGACTAGCCACTTATCATCGTTGACAAGTGGATCAATCTTTTATCTCCTTCTTCCTCCGCATTTCTGGAGATTCGCCGCATTCATTGGTTGCACTCGTTGGAGGGGAACTAGGGAGAGCTGGCGTCTCTCCGAAGATCATAGTCCAGGGCAAGTAGACAGTGCCGAGCTCCCATCCCCAGTTAGCACTAGGTGTCTCTTCATCCAGTTCTTCTGGAGTTATTCCGGAAAAAGGGAGGTCAACCCTCTGAAAGAACCTGCAAGATGTCTCCCCGCCTGATGTTCCTCCTGCTGATGATCAGCATCGACGTTTCTGTGTCTTACCGGATCCTCTGCATCTTCCCCCTGCACATGAAGAGCCATCAGACGATGTTCGGCGGCCTGATTCGAGGTCTGGTCAAACGTGGCCATCACGTCGACGAGATCAGCCATTATCCTCAGAAAAGTTCCCTGGAGAACTATAGACACGTCGTGAACCTTGACGGCACCTTGCCTAAGCTGGTGAACGGCATCTCCTTGGAGTACGCCAACAACATCAGCTCGGACATCATCGAATTCATCGCAGGCACCAATGGGAACAAGGTGTGCGAGCTTCTGGCCCTGGACACCATGCAGAAGTTCATCAAGGACCTGCCTAATGGAGAACCCTATGACCTGGTCATCACGGAGGTAAAGAAGAGTCTCGGAGATCACGGGGGGTCCTAAAGGGTCTCTTTTCAGGGGTTCGGCGCCAACTGCTACATGGGGTTCGGCAAGTTCCTGAAAGTGCCCACCGTGGTGATGGTGTCTCTGAACGGACTGCCCTGGATAGACTCCAATGTCGGAAATCCGGCCAGCACTGCGTTCTACCCCAACACCTTTATGCGCGGCTCTGCCCCGTTGAATTTCTGGGACCGGCTGACCAACACCTTGAACAACGTCATCTTGAAGTACAGATTTGAGAGGTACACCGCCAGGCAGACCGAGATCATGAGGAGGTACATCAGTCCGGATCTGCCGGACATCAGGGTGGTGGAAAAGGACGTGGCCCTTGTCTTGACGAATTCCCATTACACGACAAATGGCATCAGACCGAACACCCCTGCCTACGTCGAGGTCGGAGGTCTTCACGTCGAGAGCGACGACGCCGAAATATCCGAGGTCAGTGTCAAAGCCAGACCGGTCCTCTTGATCCTTGATGTGCACTTTCCAGGACACCCAATTCGCCTCCTCGCGCTTCCTTCGGCCATCTTCGTCCTTTGTTAACTAATCGCGGTTCCAATGGCGATGGGACGTGAAATGGAGTCCCAACCCCTCGCAGGAGTATCCTTGCAAAGTGACATTCAATGTTCCAGGACCTGTCCAAATGGATGAACGAGAGCAAGGACGGGGTGGTCTATTTCACCCTAGGCTCCATGGCGAAGATAGAGACGATGCCCAGGGAGAAGATCCTTGCTTTTTACGCCTCCTTCGCCAAGATCGCCCCCGTTAAGGTCCTCATGAAAATCTGGGACGAGAGTCTGCTGCCGCCAGGACTCCCCAAAAACGTGAGGATCTCGTCCTGGATCCCTCAAGTGCCAGTCTTGGGTATGCATTAGGATGCCCTGACGAGACCTTTTAGCTTCCTTCGTGCCGATAGAATTTATTATAAATTACCATTGAAAGCATTGAAAAAGGACTCTTGGCTCACAGCGCACAAAAATACCAAGGCCTTCATCACGCACTGCGGATTAATGGGGACCCAAGAAGCGCTGTACCATGGGGTGCCCATGATAGGACTCCCTCTTTTTGGGGACCAGCACAGGAACGTGAGGGCCTACATGGCTAAAAATGTGCTGATAATGCTTCCCCATGAAGACGTCACCTCGGAGTCCATGGACGCCGCTCTGAAGGCCATTCTACGCGATCCTAAATACAGGTCTCCATCTTCTCCGTTCATCCTTGTACAATATCACACATACCACTCGCGTGTCTCATTCGTTCTTCCCCTTCAATTCAGATTTCGCAACGCGACGCGCGTGATCTGCAATTTGTACTTCATTACAGAGAAGTAGTACACGTAACGCGAGTTCAGGTCTGTCCAATGTATGGAATTAATTCCCGCAGCGCGTCAGATAACGCAACGACGTGTCGTCTCGTTTCCCCGGCGAATGGAAGTGCACTTTGCACGTAGAGTCGCGGAATCATTTTAAGGATCCAAATTGATAATTAACCATGCCCTTTGGGTTCCAGGGAAGCCGCGAAATTCGAGTCGGCCAGGTTTCGAGATCGGCCGATGACCGCCACGAACACCGCCATTTTCTGGATCGAGTACGTCGTCAGAAACGGCGCCAATTCGCTCAGATCTCTTTCCTTGGATCTACACTGGTGGCAGATCGCCCTATTAGACGTCTACGGGTTCCTGGCCCTGTGTACTATCCTAACCTGCTACATCATCCTGTTATCCCTAAGGATCGCCATCAGGATCTGTCGCGCAGGGACTACCAGACCCGACGCCAGGAAGAAGCTAAACTAAGAAGGACAAAAACCGTCCTCGAAGCCAAACCCAAAGTTATCCCACCTCATATCTCTGTAAATAACGACTGCCCAATAAACCCATTTCCTTCGTCATCTCTTAATTGAATTCCGCCTCAAAATTCGCTTCGTAATCCTTCCCGGAATGACCACGTGACGTCAGACTGCCCACACGTACTCGATTTCCCCCAGAGTTGGAAATCGCCAGCAATGGCGTAGGTCGTCATTTAAGTCATCTGAAATCCGCCATTTTCCAGATAGAAAGAGAGGCCCAGAAATACAGCACCGACTCCTGGCCCGAGAAAGTTTTCTCAGATTTTCTAGAAATTCCAGGAAACTCGTGTCTGCCCGCGCAAAGGATTTCCCTCTGCTCCGATGAGAGGACTCTTTCGGCGGTCGGCAAGGTAGGTCCCTGGAGCCTTGAAAGCCGATAACGACGGATGGGAGCAGATAGAGCCTCGCGAAGTGGGAGAAGCGAAGAAAGTGGGGTATCTCGTGGATGAGCGACGAGGGGATTTCGAGGAGCCCAACTCGATGTCGTTTTTCTGTCCTTGGACCTCCGATCCCTCCGCCGTCCGTTATCGCCAATCCAGTCGGCGTCGTGACGCTACAGAAAGCATAAGCGCCGCTCTCAGCCTCGCCTCGAGGACATTAAAACTGATTGACGCTCGCGGTTGTCGCAAGTCACACAAGAGACTCGTCAGAAGTCCCGTCGCGAGTCACGGCGGAAACCCACCGCGATTGATCGATAAGTCCTCTCGATTCAGCGCCTTGTCCGGCAGGCATCCTCGTAACCGGGATAAACAGAGAGACCGGTTCGAGGAAACCGTGAATTAACTCGATCCCCAGGTCGCCCAAGTCGAGAGGGGACGATCCCGAAGAGAGTCCCGCCAGGAAGGAGTGCCACCTGTTGAGGGTCCGTTTCCAAACTCCTCCTAGAAGCTCGGAGTCCTCTTTTTCCTCCAACTCTGGGAAGACGTCGCTTCGCACCGACTCAATGAACTTGACGGGTTAAGGTCGATTGCATGTCGTAACAATTGCGTATCGTTTACTTCTACCAGAAGACTTGCTCGTAAGAAGTTTTCGAAACGACCGATAAGTGCATTGATAAGGTGGGAAGTGGTCAGATAAGAGACATCCGTCCTCGGCGGAGCTGCCGTCGCCGGTCAGTCCTGATCTTGGTGGGAAACGACGACGAGGATGAAGTCCCTGCTCCTGTTGGGGGTCCTCTTTCTGGCCCAGAGCGAAGGAGCCAGGTTCCTGGGCCTCTTCCCGCTGCAAGGGAAGAGCCACTTCATCATGATGGAGCAGCTGATGAAGGAGCTGGCTAGACGCGGCGACCAGGTCGACGTCGTGAGCCACTTCCCGCAGAAGACGCCGTTCCCGAACTACAAGGACATCGACGTGAGCGGGACCGTGCCCATCGTGGTGAACAACATGTCCATATCGTACGTCGACACGTTCAACACCTTGTCCGTCAAGAAGCTGGTCCACATGGCCGGCACCCAGGTCTGCCAGCTGCTGGGACACCCGAAGCTGCAGGAGATCATCAAGAACCCGCCCAAAGACCCGCCCTACGACGCCGTGATCGTCGAGGTACGGTTTACGCAAAAGTCCTTCCGCCCCGGGGCTCGTCCCTCGGGATTACAGCCTCGTGGTCGTAATGGCTCGCCATTTGGGGGTAGGGTCGTTCTCCGCGCCCGGTAAGGCTCGTTTTCCCGTGGCCAGGCTGCGGGAATGTGAGCTTTACGGCAGGACCGAACGGCAACGACGGTGGGAACGATTTACCTTACTTTGCGTGGAACGACCTACGGTAAACCCGGTCCGAGCAGACTTTCGGTTTGCCAAGATGCCCGTTCAAGGTCTGATGGGCATTTGCGTCCGTGGCCGGATGTTGAGCAGATCGGAGAACATCCTGATCGTTTACCGAGTCTCGAGCTTAACCCTAAGGTCAGCGGTTTAACGCGGGCTCGACTGGAGTGATAACGAAGAGTCACATAGAGATAGGGTCCTCTTCTTGGTGATTAACAGGTGTTTACGGTCGATGATTAACTTGTATGTATCGTTAACGATTAACAGGTGTTCGCGTCCCACTGCTACTTCGCGTTCGGCCGATTGCTGAATGTCCCAGTGATCGGTGTCACCAGTTCCGGGCTCTACGACTGGATGAACGAACCCATGGGCAACCCCAGCAACCCTGCCTACATCCCAGGAGGGTTCACCGGCTTCCCCGCGAAGATGACGTTCATCCAGCGTCTGAGTAACACGCTGATAAGCCTCTTCATCAATTTCGACTTCCAGTGGTGGATCAACGAGCAGTCGGAGCTGATCGAAAAGTACTTCGGCCCGGACATGCCAAAGGTGGAGGTCCTCCAGAAGGAGCTGACACTGTTGCTGGTCAACTCGCACTTCTCCTTGAACGGGGTCAGGCCTTTGACATCTGCGATCGTCGAAGTGGGCGGACTCCACGTTAAATCCGGTGGGGTGCTTCCTCAGGTGAGCGTCACGAGCTCCGATTGACTCCTGGTTAGATGATGAAGTGCCTCGAAGACGCGTCCAGCATCGGTTCCATCCCTTCGAATGCCCTTTACGTGGTGGAACAGCTCTGAAGGATCCATCCTCTTGTCCCGCAGGAGCTCCAGAAGTGGCTGGACGACAGCAAACACGGCGTCGTCTACTTCAGCTTCGGATCGATGATGAAGATCGAGTCCCTCCCGGAGAAGACGCTGCTGGCGTTCTACGAGACCTTCCGAAAAATCGCCCCGGTTCGGGTTTTGATGAAGATCCCGAAGGTGGACGAACTTCCCAAGGGGTTGCCTGAGAACGTGAAGACGATGCAATGGATTCCTCAGGTCGAGGTCCTCGGTGAGCTGTCGAGTCCTTTTGTTTCTTCTCTCTCTTTCCCCACTAATCTTGTACATGTATTTAGCGCGAAACTCCACCCAGTTTCTTAAGAATAATCCGTAAATTTGTTCGACCTTCGTCCTCCAGAACACAAGAACGTGAAAGTCTTCATCACCCATGGCGGCAACATGGGGACCCTAGAGGCCCTTCGTTTTGGAGTTCCTCTGATCGGCTTCCCTTTGTTCGGTGACCAACACGCGAACATCCAGAATTTCGTGAATCGCAACATCGCCATCGCGCTGGACTATAAGAAGGTGGACGAGAAGCAGCTCACAGAAGCGATCACCACGATCCTGAAGGACCCCTCCTACAAGTAAGACGCCATAATGGTACCCACTCGGGGTCTTGAAGAACCTAATTACCGTAGTCACTTCTCCTGGCAAGATGCGATTTGCGAAACTCCAAATACATGAGGTTTCACTTCTGGACCGTTTGGATAACAGCGATATCGAAATTATTAGACGACAAGAGGAGGGCCGATTAAATGAGTAGTGGCCTCGAGATAGACATATTGAATACTATCACAAGCGTTATTATCCCTAGAAGTAGAGAGGGGGGAGATAATTCCCCGCGATACGATAACTCCGATGCCCCTTAAAAGATGGCCAGCATAACTATACACCTTGAATTTTCAGAAAAAACGCCGAGAACTTGTCGAGGAAGTACTTGGACCGTCCCTTATCAGCGATGGACACCGCGATATTCTGGATAAAATTCGTCCTGAGAAACGGGAATGTCCTGAGGTCGCCGAGCCTAGACCTGACCTGGTGGCAGGTGAATTTGCTGGACGTCTATGGAGTTCTCCTGGGAGGCCTTCTGCTCACCCTGTACATCCTGCAACTGGTACTTCGAGGACTCTGGAGGCTGCTGAAGGGATCATCTCGGGGGAGCAGCGGGAAGTCCGCCACCTCTTCCAGATCCAAGAAGACCAATTAACTCGGACGAACCCCTGGACTTTAACCATTCGCTCTTGTCATAACGATTATACATCGAGGAGAACTGCAGGATCAAGAAAAAAAAAAAAAAGAAAAAACATCTAATATCAGCATCTTATCAGGCGAGACGTCGAGAACGTGGGACGTCGCGTGCTGGACCCGGCGTCGGCAAGAAAGACTGTAATGGCTGCAATTTTAATAAGAGTGACACTCGGCCTGGGGAGGGGACGAGGGGAGATACTCGTAGAAAATATTACTGGGGAAAGGAAAAGGAAAATACGGAGGCAGGAGAGGAGCGACAAAAAGCAGGGCGGATCGATTGCTCCTCGAGGCATAATGCGTTGTCGGAATTTCGAGGAAGGAACGACTCTTGCGAAGGCTCCGGGGAGGATCGGGGAAAAAAGGCGTCCCAAGTGCAATCGGGATATATCGACGGGTCTGAGGAAAAGGGGGGAAGAAAGGGGCGAGAAAAGAGAGAGAGAGAGAAACCGAGCGACCTCATCCTCGGGATGTGCCGGCCATTTTGTTCTTAATCTCTCTTCTTGGAATACTTGCATTTACATACACGTAGACAGGCACGCGTGGTCGACATCGAGAGGGGCTTTAAGCTCGAGCTGCAATGGAACGTCCATCGAGCTTGCAATTAGACTTAATGGACGGCACTCGATCTCCTCGATTTGCGGGATTCGACGGACGCGAATGGGAAAGAGTCGACGCTTTGCGTCTTCTAGGTTTCGCGTGGGATAGTGCTATGTCGGGCCTCGAGAGCCCTTTTTCTAGGATTTATTTGACACGTCAATTCCTTTTTCATACGCATGTACCATCGAATGGAGAATAAAAGCGTTTTCAAGGTGTTTTCGAATAACGAGGAGCGTTCCGGCTGGCGGATTGAAGAGGCCGTTTACCCGCCGCCATTTTGATAAACACCGCGAGGTCGAAATCCGAATATTCCCGGGAACCCATTGTTTCCCCCCCAACTCCCGATCGAATGAAATTAACCCCGTGAGTTTTCCAATGATACGGAAAATTCAAATCGAGGCCTCCCCTCTTCCGGGACCTCCGAGAGAAACGGCGCGGAGGAATCCATCCCCGGAAGCGATTCAAACGCGATTAGGACTTTTCCAAGGGCCGCGGAGTGTTTCGATCTTAACGAGCATTCCGCAGTCGGTTGGGCCTGCGGAACTTTTCCACTTTAGATGCGGAACGAATCCCGCCTAAGTCTCCGTGAGCACTTCCCCAGGTTTTCTTAGTCCACTGAGAATACCAACGACATCTCTCCGAAATCATCCGGCGAGTTTAAAGGTCGCCATTTTTCCGAACAATTTATATATTATCAAAAGGATAGAAAAAAGTCAGGTTTTTATCGTGTCAAGTCTGCGGTGACGATCAGAATCTGAGACTCTCGATTTTCGTTAATTCCCCAACTCTCTCATTATCTATCCCGACCAATAGAAATCCTTAAAAGTTCGATTGCCTCTGGGAACCGATTTTTCTTCTTTTTTTTTTTTTTAAAGAAGTGCAAAAATGATAAGCCACTAACTATCGACACGAGTTCCCTTTCTAGGAGACCCCTCCCCTTTCCCTAGAGCTTTCGCCCCCCGTCCCGAAAAAATCCATACCCAAAACAGGCCCCAGAGGAGATGAAAGCTTCGCAACCCCCAAAAAATAGCGGCGACCAAGATGGCGGCCGACTCGCCCCCCGACTCGTCGACATCTTGCGAGTATATACGATGTCGTAAACATGCCCCCTAAGCTCCTGCCCGGGATCATCCGGAGGGAAGGGACAGCTCCTACGCTCTGGAATTGCATTCCTGTAAATAAACCCTCCCCCTTTTCCAGGATACCTTCCCTCCCCCGTCGACCCTACCTTCGGGTCGTTCTAAAGGAGACCATACACTTTGGCCCCACTTGTAGGGCAAAAGTCGACCTACGAGAGAAGGACCGTCGTCCAGAAAGGTCGCAGGACCTCCTCCAGGACTCGGCTTCGAGGGTGGATTAACAACCCCCGATCCTGTCGGCGGCCATCTTGTTACAGGATCGCAACGCGTAATTAATCCGCGTCCCTTCTGGCTACTTCTTGGATCCTCTCGGATCCTTTTCGGTCTCCTTCGACGAGGAAAAAAATAAATAAAAAGGGAGAGAGATACGTGGAGTCAGGACTTACCAGGTGGAGGGGTGGTGTTCAAGGCCAGTTGCTCCAGGCACTCCTGTTGCCTCTCCCACAGGATGCGACGAAGTTCTTCCTCCTGGACGGTACTGCCCGCCGTGGTGTTGCTTGGCATCTTTAGAGAGAAGTAATGAGATCGATTAATTTCTTATTTAATTAAATTTAATTGGATAACAACAGAAGGTCATAATTCCTGTATTTCTGTGTATATCGACTGTTCATAGAGTTTCTAGGGAACTCGATAACGGAGGGAAGGAGCCATAAGGATATCCGCGGTCTGCCGTTAAACGGATGGTCCTGATGGCTCCGATTATCCGAGCCGAGATCACCAACGAACGGCGGGTTTGGTCCCCGGGGACCAATGACACCTCCCGAATTCCCCTCGTCCGGTCCAGGGGAAATAGGCCCTGAGAGGAACCGAGGGATGATTGCGCGAGGGGTGTCTCTTGTTACCGGAAGCGAGGGAAGGATTTCCAGTAGAGGAGGAACTCGCGTTTACTTAGTTTATTAAGTACCTGGGAGGAAAAATGGCCCCCAGGAGAGCCGGGGATAAGAAAAAATTCCCACAAGGAGGAACGAGAAGGGGAGGCGCCGAAGTCGAGGATGTTTTCAGGGGTGGCTCGACTCTCGAACTACCCTAACGAAGCAACTTCCGATTTTTCTTCTCCGATTTCGAGAGAAAAAAAAGAGAGAGAGGGAGACGGAAAGAAAAAATGGAGAATCCGTTGAAGCGTGATCTAATCGGTTCGAGGATGAATCCTGGAACTCTTGGAGGAACTCGACCCTGGGAGCCGCTCTCTCTCTCTGTTTCGAGGGTCCCCAGGCTAGGGGAAATTTTAATTACGAGGGGGAAACTCGTAAAGTGCTCGCCGGGGTCGAGAGACTCGTCGATAAAGCGGTTTAACGATCGGCCGACAAATATTTCCCGATCAAACAATTCAATAACGGCACCGGCGCGATGGCTGCGAATCCCGAGGGACTCGGTAGGCCTTGAATTTTTTTCCTCCTCCGGGTGGTAAATTCCGAGGCCCTCCGAGTTCCCGCCTCGCACTCGTGGGAGAATCGAAGAGGACAGGGTTAGGGAAACTTCGAGGAAGTTTCGGACACCCATCGAAGGTCCTCGAGTGGGAAGTTGGACCGATGCGTGAAGTTCCAGTTTCCGGAGGTCGGCCAGTTTCGGGGAGCTCTTCGACCGAAGTTCAGGGAGACCCTGGACGATTTTTTCCTCGAGTTACTCTGAAATTCAGAGGATCCTTTAAGGCTACCAAGGGTCAGAGGATTCGGAGATCCTGGGACCAGGATGGACCGTTCCATCCAAGTTGACGTTCTACGCGAATTCGAGCCCTCGGCGTCTCTAAAGCTCCACCTCAAGACCTTCCCCCCAGTTCTTAGGGATTTCTTCTCGGATATGAAATCCCATATACGGCAACCATCCGCCCCATTCGCTGCACATTTCAGCCCGATGATGCACTCGACCCTGACGATGCATCCTGCGTCTATCTGCATCCGATGCAGTTCCCGATCGAGCACCGTTCGAGGCCCCGCGAAATCCCGCTCGGGAAATTTTCCGGACGATTACGAGCGACTAAACTCGGCTCCATAATTTCGTCCGTCACTCCACGGCCGATTATCCGCCGATGGCGCAATTCGAGTCTCATCAGGCCCCATCAGACAATATCTGGACTTTATATCGAAACGCGGTGGCCCCATCATCCCAAGATTAAAATTTTCTTACACCCTCGTTTCATGCACTTTACGTGCTAACATGATGCCCCACACAGTTAGCTACTATCCAGGGGAGAATTAACAGAGAAGGCGGAAATTCCAAGACAAGCGACACTCGTGGAAAAATTCGCAGGTCGACTGCGCCAATTATGGCACCGGTGAGAGAGTCGTCGCGAGTCATCAATTCGCGGCCAAGGATGCGACGCATCGTGCACGACCCCGACGGAAGAAGAAAAAAAGAGAGAGAAGAAAAAAAAACACGACGAGCATCTGCCTCTGGGCATAAATTAGCGTCATCATCTGAAGAGCCGTGCAGTATCTTCGCACTTGCGTGTCCCACATCCCGGCCCAACCTGTTTGATTAACACGGATAATAACGCGGCGTCGCGTCGACGCGTACGATTAATTGCGCTCCCGCAAAGAGGACTTGGGAAAAGGAGCGAGAGCTCGAGGAAGTGCGGAAATTAGGGGCATTCGAGATCCGGAAAGAAGGAAGAAAAAAAGAAATAAAATACATAGACGATCGACGAAGAGAGAAAAAAAAAATATCCGAGCTCCCCATCGGGCGATCGGTCGCGTGGCGGAGATACTTTATGGCCGTTTGTCGCGGCTCTCGTAATTTACTGCAAAGTGGTTTTATGCAACCTCCGCGAGTTGGATCCCGCACACCAGGTCCATGTCCGGTGTCGCAAGGAGATACCGCGACGATGTAAACCCGCGGATGAGGTGGCAGAGGTGTGCCAGTTAATTCAGCAGTTTCCTCTTCCGCCCCTTCCGGGGAACACTTCTTCCCAGGCTCCGCCATCTTGGCGGCGTCCTCCCTTCCCGAGAGTTCCTCCATCCTCCGTCGGTCCTCCCTGACGTCCATTTCCCCGGTACACTTTTTCCTCCCCCCCATCCACGTCCTTTTTCCTCTCCCTATCCCTTCAATCTCGGTCAATCTCGCCTCGCGACCTCCACCTTACACCCCCCTCGCCGCCATTCTTCTCTCAGTCGACCTTCCTCGCCTCCCAGCAAGTGTAAACCATGAATTACAAATGTACAAACGGGACAGGGAAATTACCTCCTCCTCTCCCCCTTCCCGCAATGCGAAAGAATTTCCATTTTCCGAGGAAACGAGTCCACACGTTGAAGTCTCCAGAGGGATGAAGAGAGCCTTCTTGGTCCCCCCCGTTGCCCCCCTCCTTCGCCGTTTACCACCCTTCGTCACCATTTTTCTCCATCCTCCATCTTCCAGAATTTTTCGCGAGTCCTCCACCTTACCCCCAACCCTTTCTCCTGTGTCCATTTTCCCACCCCCGCGGGGCGATTTCCGCCGTCGTCGGGTTTCTTCTCCGGGGAATTACAGTCCGAACGTGACCGGGTCGCCATTAAACGGGTCTTTAAGCGTCGTTTTAACGGCCAGGGGTCCCGTATTTTACGTTCACCACGGCTGTATCGACGACCGCGTCATCGGCCGCATTCCTCGCATTTAAAGCGCCGTAATTCTCCGGGAGAAACGACGCCCCCCCGTCCGGAAACCATTTCCGCTTTTATTTATTCTACTCGTCTTTTTTTCTCTTTTTCTCCTCCCGCTCGCGGGGAATCGTTTTTGCGCCGTTTAACGGGATACGCGATACATCGAGGGAGCGTATCGCACCCCGGGCGAGAAATCGACGCGTCGTGACGTATCGGGTACGGAATTGTCGTTCTCCAATATGTCCGCTGCCGCGTTCTCCAATATGCGTTCTCCCATACGTCGGTTGATGGATTTTTCAATATGGACGCCTTTGAACTTTCGTTGTGGCCGCAAGCCTTCTCCAATGTGTCCACCTATGCATCTTCCAAAACGGCCGCCGTTGCATTTTCCAATATGGACGCCGGCGTTCTCCAATATGGCCGCCGCCGCCGCGTTCTCCAGAGTGGAGTATGACGCGTTGAAAGGGGCGAAAAGGTGGCAGGGTGACAAATCGGTCCATTAGCGGCTGCGGAATGGGATCGCCGGAGGAAAAATAAACTCCGATGGCCAGGGAAGGCGGAGGCTCTCGACTTTTCGAGAGTTAATGCCTCGCGAATGGCAAGCAGTAGTTCCGGGACGTGCCGCGCGGCGTCGCCGCCCTTCTTGGCACGTCGCGGAGAGGGACGTGACCGTAAAACCGGAACAACACGAGCGGAAAGCCTGATGAAGAGGAAAACCGGGCCGGAGGACCCGGGACCAAGCGTTTCTCCGGGGTTGCACCCGGGGCCGGGGCCATTATCGACAATGCTAAGTCACGTGACGGGTTTACGCGCACTTCCGGCCGGAAACTCTTCCGGCGAGGGAGGGCGCGGAGGATTTTTCGCGGTGATAAACCGAGTCGCGGGACGCGTCCCCTATTTTTTCCTGTTTCTTCTCTCGACGAGCCAGAAAGTCGCGCCGTTCTGTGGTACCAAAATGGCGGTAGATCTTCATCCACTCGCTGATATTCTTCCATTCGGGACGCCCTTCGAGAGAGGGGTTGATTATAATCCGGCACCCAGGCCTGGGATGCGTAGATTATTTCAAGAAGCCGGAAATTAATACTTCTTCCGCGGTACCAAGATGGCGGCGGACCTTCCTCTACTCGCCGATACTCTCATTCGCGAGAGGGGCTGATTGTAAAGCGAGGACCCGGGGGTGTATTCGGTTACCCCCGACACGTGGGTCCGAAATCCAATCCGGGGTCGAAATCCCCCGGGGGAAAAGGCTCCAGACTCCGCGGTAAGCGACGCGCTCGAGTTTCACGCGGGAGAAACGCCTTTTCCATCGACGGATTTATCGGCCCTCGAGAGAGAGAGTAGCCTCGAGTGGAGCGGACCGATGGAAAGTAATCCCTGGCTTACGCTTTACGATTACCCTCCGCGGCCCGTTTAAAGCGTTACAACACCCCCTGCCCTCGAGTCCACCTCGAATTGAACGGTGCCCTCGTTAAGGTCGGCGCGGAATCGCGATATGCCACGAGGCGGGCCGTTAAGGCCGCCTCGAAGGCTCGCGAAACGGTCGAAAACGAAACGGCCGGCTTGCGAAGCACAGCCAGAGAGTCAGAGAGAGAGAGATACGGAGGCCTCGTGCCAAGTTTTAATGGGCGCACCGTTGCAACGAGTTCAACCCCCCGGGGGGTTGCGATCCGCCCCCCGTATCGTGACCTTATCACCGGCCGCGCCTCGAGCTCGCGGAACCGCGCGAATCCATCTTTTCCGCCGAAGCGACCTCGCAAAGTATTCGAGAAATTCCCCCCAAAAAAGAAAATTCGAAAAATTCCAGAGGTTCGAGAAATTCACAAAAAAAAAGAAAATTCGAAAAATTCCAGAGGTTCGAGAAATTCACAAAAAAAAAATGCGAAAAATTTCAGAGATTCGAGGAATTCACAAAGAATAAAAATTCGAAAAATTCCAGAGATTTGAGAAATTCACAAAAAATTCCAGAGATTCAAGAAATTCACAAAAAAAGTACCGAGAGATCTTCGAAACTCATGATGGAACCTTGAAGACCCCACGCCGAGGGATGACCCACCTTGTCCGAGATCTCGTGGGGTCGAGACCTCATGAAGAGCCACCCTGAAGCCTCCTCGCAGCGTCCAAGACGAGGCAACGAATGGCCGGCCTTAACGTACCTGCGAGCAGCCTTCGGAGCACTCTCCCGGCTTCGAGATTCGATATTTCAATATAAGAGGCGCTCCCCCGTCGGCTGGTTTAGCGGGGCATCCATTATTACGCGAACGGGAGAAACAACCCCGTGATCGAATTCGAGGGGTGATTTTTCACTCGACTGCCTTAAACACGAGTCGGAGAAGAGAGATCGCCCGGCCACGTACCTCTCCATTTTCCCAGGCTCCCAGGGCGATAACCAAGGCTTGGAATCTTGGATGATTTTTTCCCAAGTCCGATCGGAAATATCGCGGCCGTGCGGAATATCCCACGACCTGCGGAATATTCTACGACCTGCGGCCCTAGTAAAAAAGAAACCTCGAAATAACCAGCATTTGGGTTCTGAAGGTTTTTCATCTTTCAGATTCGGTCGCAAAGGTCGCGACGGATATGCGGAATATTCAACGACCTGCGGAATATTCTACGAGCTGCGGAATCCCTGAAAATGAAGCGGGACGAGGGCGGCCCTCGAAATAATCGACAGTTGGATCTTGGATTTTGGAGTACTGTTTTTTTTCTCTTTTTTTTCTTCTTCTTTTAAGCCCGGTAGAAAAAATCGCCACGGATATGCGGAATATTCTACGACCTGCGGGATATTCTCGGACCCGCGGTATCTGATAAGTGAGCGGGACCAGGGTGATCCTCGAAATCCGACCCTCGAATCGGGACAAATCCGGATAAATCGGCAAGCGGGACCAAAATGGCGGCCAACGCTCGCGAAACGGCGGGAAACGTAATCATAATAAAGCGGAATTAACGCCGGCGTATAATTACGGGCCGTATAACGTGCTGTACGGCCAACAGATATGCGGCCGCGTAAAATACCTTCGCATGTTCCCCGGCGACTTTTGCATGTAATTAGACCGAGGGCACGCTGGCTTTGAAGCCGAAGTCCTCGAGGGAGCCCGAAGGCGTCCCAGGAGAGTAGAGGAATTAAAGGGACGAGGTCCTGACCTTACCCAAAGCTCCTGAATGTTCTCGCATCCCAAAAAACTCGCCCAGAAATGAATTTGAAAAAATTAAAAGCCCACTCACCTCGGTCTGGAGCTCCATGACGACCGAGTTGGGGGTTTGGTCCGGAGGCCGAAAGTCCAAAATTCGGTTCCCTGGAACAAAGGCGCACGTTACAATGGGGATTCTGCGTGTTTATTAGATTTTTCTCCTCCGACTTAACAGTGGAAACGGGAATAAATATGAAAAAAAAAAGAAAGGAAAAACCTAGGAAACCGAGTTTGAAGTTGAATTTCGACCGCGCAAATGGGATTTCTCGAGGCAGGGTTCTTCGCTTCAACTTGATGAGTACAAGGCAAGGCAAGGTGAGGGACAGGGGCACCTCCTCCCGCTCGGGGCTTTCTTTTATATGCTATTTACGAGAGGAAGCCCATTACAATCGAGTAGATGAGCGCGAAAACGACGCAGAGCCCATAACGCCCTTTTTTTATCCCCGTCCACTCAGTTACGGTGCGCCATTGCGAATCCATTTGGCTTGGCTTCCGTGTTCGGAAGCGAGACCCGTCTGGGGCCAGCCTTTCCCGGAGATTCCATAAAACCTGCCGGATCGAGGCCTTCGAAGCTCCTCCAAGGATCCCTATCCTTGGAGAGAACGAACTCCCGAACGTCGCCTGCCCTCCTTTACCGCGACGTACCCCGCCGCCCGTTTTTCGCATTTTCCGAGAGAACTCGAGCTCGCGTAGAAAAACACCCCGGACGAAACTTCTCCCCCATAGAATTCTCTACACTTCCCTCAGGAAGGACTTTTCTCCAGCGGTGACGGTTCCCCCGTAAATCGGGGTCGATCCTCGCGCGGAGTCCGTCCTCCAGCCTGGGGGAGCTTCCTCCAAGATTTCAAATTCCCGCGTCCTTGATTCCATGTCCGGAGGTCCTGGGGGATGAGCGGGGATTTCGGAAAAACCTCCGACACTTCCGGCACACCGTTCAGAAATTTGCGGTCGGCCTCATTCGGTCTGGCGCCTCGCCAATCCTTCCTGGCGAATCGACCGCGAACGACCACGAGCAACCGCAACTTTCCGATAGGGACGTCCAGGGACAGGGGGACCTGGTTTCGACCGCAGCAGGGGAACGAAATCAGGTGCCGGTGTTACCTGGTGCAGGTAGGCCTTGTCCCCATGGCCGATAAATGGCGCTAAAGGGCGACAAGTCGAGTCCCTCGGGACTCCCGATTTCGCCGCGCCTTCCCCTTACTCCCAATTCTTGGCACCTGGCCACGCTTCCTGAGCCCGGCTAGGGAACTCTTGCAAAAATAAATTCCCCGCCTCCAGAGCTTGTTCCCGACGCGTGGGACACCGTCTCTCTGACGGGAACACGTGTTGCTTGAGTATACACACCCTGAGATAGGAGGAACCGACGAAAGATCGCGGCCTCGGAGACTGGAGCTCCCTTTGATCAGCTGTTTCTGTCTGGTCGACTCCGTCTGTCTCGACCTGGCCTAAGATACCCAGAGACCGACGACCGGGACGAATCTGGCTAGATACATGGTCTCCGTCATCTTTAAATCTTTTTATTTGCTCATTCATCGAGGGAGGAGAAAATCACTTTACAAGCAATCTAACCTAGAAAATCCCCGAGGTTCAATTTTTCGCGCCAGACCCAATTTGGAGGCCCCTTTTAATGGCGATATTATGAAATCTATGGCCCTCTACGGAGTCCCAGAGGAGTAGATCCGTAAAGCTGATAAGATTTTTCAAATCTACCACCCTAAACTTGGGGGACGTATTTTATCGTTTTTTGATATCTGTCTGCTGACTGCTTGAGATTCCGTCACGCGCATTCGAGGATACAGTAAGGACAGAATGAAGACTAGGAAAATTTCCGTCCCATTCTGTTACCTAACTTTGAGGTCAACTCGACTGGTTTGCGCTTTGGAAGTGGAAATTCGTGTTCCGATCATGGCCGATCATCCAGGACCAGAGAGGGACCTTCGACGGCGCCGGCGAAGAGTTCACGAGGAAATTATGTAAGCCGGAGTCGCAATTAATGGGTGCCCGTCGATAGTCGGGAGTGATTAACGAGGGCCAGAATAGAGACGAGAATGGGGATTGCCTCTCTTTCCCCGGCAGATTCGGGGGACTCCCAGGAAGAAAAGCCTCGCCGTGGAGTCCGTCAAAGTCGGGAAGGGGCTGGGAATAAAAGGGGAAGAATATCAGGAGGCCCGAAAATGCACTTCCCGAAGATAAACGACGCACAGCATCCGGCGACCCCCAGATGCAGTTAGTCAATGCTCCGGAGATGGAAATAACGTCGACGGATGCTGGAGGAGTGCCAACCCCATCGATCCCATCAGCGACCCAAACGAAATCCCATCAGCGATCCAAACGAAATCTTATAAGCGATCCAAACGAAATCTTAACAGCGATCCAAACGAAATCTTATAAGCGATCCAAACGAAATCTTATCAGCGATCCAAACGAAATCTTAACAGCGATCCAAACGAAATCTTATAAGCGATCCAAACGAAATCTTATCAGCGATCCAAACGAAATCTTATCAGCGAACCAAACGAAATCCCATCAGCGATCCAAACGAAATCTTATCAGCGAACCAAACGAAATCCCATCAGCGATCCAAACGAAATCTTATCAGCGATCCAAACGAAATCTTATCAGCGATCAAAACGAAATCTTATCAGCGATCAAAACGAAATCTTATCACCGAACCAAACGAAATCTCATCAAGCAAGATCCCATATAACCAACGCTCCGTCGATTGAAAACGTCCAAAAAGCCCCTCTACCACCCAAAGAAACGCACATTCGAGATTTAATGGCGCAATCTCTTGTACTTCGAGGGATTCTCAGGGAAATAATCACCGAGACGAGTCTGGAATACGATCCGGCCAAGATCGTGGTTTCCTCCCCGAAGAGTTGATTGCCAGCCTCGCCGAGCCCAAAGAGCGCTAAAAGCCCGCATTTGTAACACTTAGGACCTAACCTCAATCTCCACCCCCTAATTAAATCCCCGAAAAAAAATCCGTCGAATCGCTGATCAATAATATTCAAGAGAAATGGGAAGAACTGTTCAAGGATACCCCGATTTCCCTGATTTTTCTCCCCACCTCCCTCCAAAGGGAGCGGAAATTTCTTTCGGGGGTAAATAAACATCGGTTGTCTCTTTAAGTCCGTTCCTCACCTCAGGACTCGTCTTTGTGCAAATGACATCTGCACGGACGAATGTCCACTCCGCTGCGTCCGTCTCTCTCGCGCCTGTGGTTGACACGTTATCGGCGCGAGCACGCGTATACGTTGACATGTACATACGTACACGGGTGTACGTAAATGTACAGGCGCGCCGGTACATAACGGCCTACCTACACGCAACGGCCTCGAACGATACGAAGATGAAAGGCGGGTGCCGATTACCATTACCATCACCGGGTCATCATTGGATCGGCCTTGTGTCATTAGCGACCAGTCCAGGGACCCGTGCCCGAGTCGAGAAATCCACATCGAGTCCCTCTTCTACTAGATTAGGGCCACCGAGTCATTTATCGGGCGATTTCCCGAGGATATCGATGATTTTTCCCGATTTTCAAGAGTAAACCAGCGAAGCGGCGTCTCCACTGACATTCTAAAAATGGCCGCCGCGCGGAGGCACTATCGAGCGCCATTTTGCGTCCCAAAGGTCCTTCCTTCGGGAGTAAAGGTAAAGGTCAGTTCCCGGGGACTAGTTTTGTCACGGATATCCACCGGGGGCGTCCACAGGAGTCCATCAAATCCGCCTTTAACGCCGCGTTCGCACTTCGCGGCCGGCGATTTGCTTTACGACTTGGCGCGCGCTTTATTGCCGGCCCGGTAGGTGAGGGATTCCTCTTGGGCGAAAAAAAGATCCACCGAAAGCTAGGGACCTTCGAAGAAGGTGCATCCAGTCCGGGGAAGCTGCAAGATCTATCCCGCGGGTCGAAAAAACCTTTCAAATCCGGGGAAAATCCGTCGAAATCTGCGATCGATCTCGACACGCCGGGAACCAAGATGGCGACCGACGCCGAGCGGCAGCGCGAAGAAGTCGGCGGTAAAAGGGAGGTATCGGATGAAACAGGAAGGGAGGCGAAACCGAGAGAAAGGGGCCGGGGAGAGGGAAGAAAGTAATTACTCGAGCTTCACTTTCGAGTCTCACGCAGGAATCGATTAGTCCCAGGATTACGTACGGACCGCAGGACCCGTAATGTCCGCCGCCATTTAATTAGCCCCGGCCTTCTGGTCCGAGTTCCTCTGCCGTCCGCCCACACCCACGCCGTGTCCACTATTCCGACATACACACCCCCGTAAATTCGTAAATATGCAAATGAAAGATCTAATTCCGTGTCCGAAAAATGGAACGCCCCGGATAACGGGGGGTTGATACCTGGCGATGCCCAGTTAAACCAGGAATTAATCTCCGGTTATTTCGGACACACCTGTTGCTCAGCCCGACCGCATCCTCCCTCTTCCGGTCCTTTTTCCCGGTCCTTTTCCCGGTTCCTCGGGGCTCGGCCTGTTTTCAAGTTCGCGATGCACGGTATTTCCCGGGAAAAATTCGATATTTCCCCATAAACCACCCCTTGATACAGGAAAAACCGCGTGAGCGCCTCCGCACACACCTGTACGTACCCGAGTACCCTCGTACGTGTACAAAATCAGAGTATGCCCAGTAAACTCCACACTTATTTCTTCCTATCCACTTCCCTGCCCCCCCAACCTTTCCCGACCTCCCCTTAGTCGAAAAAAAAACCACCACCACCATAAAAAAAAATGAGACCCAACGAGCCCGAATTTCAATCCCGTCGAAGGGGTAGGCAGAAGATCGCGCGTATCTGTATCTATCTGAGCATCCTTACACATACACACTAAAGGACCAGGATGCCTTCTTCAAGTTCCTTCGTTCTTCCCACCACCAGGATAAAAAAGGAAAGCATTCACGTCCACCACTGTAGAAAAAGCACAGTTTACCGAGCAAACTCTCCACTTCTTTCTTTCTCTCCCTCCCCCCAGCCACCCCATTCGACCTCACCTTCGACCCCGAAGAAGACCCCGACGAGCCCAGGTTTCGACCTCTCCCAGGGTGTAGCCAGGATCGCGTGCCGCCAATATCTAAGGGGAGGATTTCTCCCCCCAGATATTGCCCTGATAAGCCCCGATAAGCGGGCATTAGGCGTCGGGGGTGAGACGCGGTTTAGCGCCTCCAGGACTCCCCGATTCGTTCTTTTATTTTTACACCCCTCCATCCCTTTCCGAGGAATCTCACGAAATCGGCCCTAACGAGGGCCGTTTAAGGGGTTGCGATTTCTCCCCCATATTCCTCATCACCCGACTCGGCAACGTGTATGCTTAAGAGGAGGGAAATGCCCTGAAAAATCTCGGGAAAGCCGCGAGCCTCCAATCGATACGCGTAATCCGATCGCGGGGGTGTACAGTAGAGGAAAGNTATTTGGCAACAAGTTCGCCCTCAATGGTGGTCCCCGAGCCAGCTGAATAAGTACCGGGACCGTGCATTACATATCCAAGTATACATGTAAACGCATACACGTGCATATATCTATCCAGGGTGTATACACATTAAAAAAATATAAACATACACGTGAGCGCCTCCATTATTTTCTGTTTTCACGGCAAACACCCCCCTCCGAATGGTCCGCGAAACTCTCCCACGGTTTCGCCCCCACCCCCGGAGATCGATTCGATGTTTTTTTCTTTTTTTTTTTCCGCGGGATTAATTAATTCAAAAAAACATAAAAAATCATGGAAGGTAATACAGGGGATTATTACTCCCTTTCGTGTCGAAAATCGTCGAACGAAGCCGAGGAGCCCACCTGGTGGTTGTTCCCGGGGGATTTACAGGAGAGCCCGCCAGAGGGGTGGGCGTAGATTGGGTGGTCATAGGTTTTGATAACCCTGTCGAATATTGCGGTATACGGCGGGGCATCGCGGAATATGGCCGGCCCCGCTTAAGGGCGAGTTTCGCGCCCCTCGGAACGAGAGGGATGCGAAAACGGAACCCGGGAATCGAAACCGATTCACGCCGTGGCAATTTCCGGAAACCCCACGACCACCCCCGCGCCCTCCACCGCCCGGCGAGAAATTAAAAAGAAGGGAAAGAAATGCAATGACCCAGGAAAATTCTAAAATTAAATAGGAAAAAAAAGCAACAAAAAAAAACAAAAAAAATAGGAAAATGGCGGAAAACCAAGGACAGGGTGAATCCCGGGGAATGAAGGAGTCCCGATACTTTCCGGTTTATTTCATTGCGACGGGGTGGATCACTTTTAAGGGTGATTTAACAGCGCTGGCTTCGCGTCGACGATCCGGAAAATCGATCGAAATACCGGAGAGGGAAGAAATTAAAAGCGGGGAAAAAAGAAAATCTGGCCAAGAGTCCTGGGAAACGAAGGAGCCCCGACGTCTTCGGATGAATTTGGAAAATCGAGGACGCGAGGGGGGGGGGGTTAAATCACTTCCAGGGCGATTTAACAGGGTGGCATTGACTTTGCATCGACGTCGCCCGATTTCGGTGAATCTGGCCGCCCACCATCGTCCCCCCCGTTCCTCTCGACTTTCGACAATGGGGCTTTAATTAAAATCTTTCCGAACCGCTGACTCGCGTTATTCTTCCGGCAGAACTTCCGGAAGTCCCCCCGACCTACTAGGAAAGTCAGGAAAAATTACATCGACTTCAGCCCCCAATTCGAGTGTACGAATTAACGAAGATTCTGCGTCAAATTTCCCGACGACCAGCCTCTGCGCCGATTTCGGGGCGATTAAATCGACGTCGATAAAACCGAGAGAGACCCCCCCCCCCCCCCCGACCAGGGTAGAAGACGCTTTGAGAATCCGCCGACGGGAATTTCATTCGGGATATTAATCCGATTAAGCCTTTCCAAGGGGATGCCCCCGGCCCCGATTCCCCGCTAATGAGAATTTCATATCGAATTAAAATTCCCCCGGCGTTAATTTCCTCCCGGTTTTTCCGCACTCCTCGGGGATAAGATAACCGGAGACCTCCGGAGTCAGGCTCCTTTTCGAAATGTCCCAAGGTGAAAAAGTTCAGGGGCTGAACGGGGTGAGAAACCTCGACCTCTACCTCTAAGGATCTTCCCTGGAAGGAAAACAAGCGAGGTATAAAAGGAATCGAGGTCCGAACGGACCTCCCTTACTTGTTCCTTTTCTCTTTTAATTGACATTTCATCCGATTTGAATAATCCGACAGGGTAAAAAGAAAAGAAAAGAAAAGGAATTGAGACACGTACACTCGTAGCAACCCCGAAGGCGTCTCATCTCGCACTTTATTCCAGACCTGCGAGGAGATTCAATGGGCACGTCGTGAATGATACGTGCCTAACTTCGCTCCTATGAATTTCCGTCGGAGCCGCTCCGGGGGAAAGCGTGCCCTGCCATTGGCTTAACGGCGACGCGAGATGGAGATCGATAGGCGGCAACGACTGCCCGCGTTTTCTTTGGACGTTAATCGAAAGATAACGCCCCGTTAAGAAAGAAAATCGGGCATGTCAAGACCAATGAGAACGAAATAGCGAGGGTTCGCCCCCTTTTGTTTAAAGATAATGGACACCGCGCCATGACTTATCGTGACTTTAGCGAGCTCGTTTAACGGCGAGCATTTCATCCCGCGGAGCTTCTTTAATTCGCCTCGGCAAACATACATCTGGCTGTAATGCGATGAATAATATGCCGGAGATACGTTCGACATGTCCCGACATAAAGGCAGAAACGACAAACACTGATCGCGTATATCCCGCCGAAATGTGATAACGCGCGGATGGTCGCCGTTAATTCCGACTCCGAATCGCGTTATCGTTCGAAAAGTCGTTTCGCAAAATCGGGGAGCACCGGGGAAATTCTGAGATACGTAGATATATCCACAAGAGCTCGGATGGATACATCGAGGGTGGATCGCAAGGATCTCGTTAATCCGAGCCGTTTAACGGCGGTCTAGAATTTTCCAATCGTTTTACGAGCGGCGGGACGTTAAACCGCGAAACCTCGAGAGCAAATCGAATTGTCCTTTCTAAATCGTCATACGTGCTTCGTTTCGCAAAATCGAGACGACTTTCTGTCAAAAGTATCCTCAAGCTCCCGGAGACATGTTGGGAGAGGGCCTCGTTATTCCGAGCCGTTTAACGGGGGCCTGGAATTTTGCAATCGTTTTACGAGCGGTGAAACGTTAAACGCAAACCGCCACCCCCTCTGGGAGTAAATTCACCCCCCGGTATTTCCGCTAAATTTTAAATCCACCCCGGGGTAACGGCGCCCGTTAATTCGTTACTCGTGAAAATTCTCGCGGAAACGGGGGAATAATTACTCCCCAGTCATTCGGAGCTTTGACATTACCATTTGGCCTTCGGGGGGGGAGGAAGGATTAAACGGCCGCGATCCCGTGCAGATTAAACAAAGACAAGTTGGGCCGTTTCGGTATGATTTAACGATTCCGTTAATGGATTCGCGAGGGGTCGGACTGGGCGCACGTCGAATATTAAACGGGGAACTTCCGAACGGGGTAAATCCGCCGTTAATGCCTCCATTGCTCTTCGAATCCGCCTCCGAACGATCGTCGGAAGTGCAATTGCGATTAATCGAGGTATTCCCCATCGCAACTGTAATTAATTCCGCATAAAATCTCTAGAAAGATCCCCAAAAGGAAAATAAAGCGAAAGCAAAAGCTCGATAATTCAAGGATAAAGAGTAAGCAACGTAACGACCTCTTCGACCTATCCCGGCGGTCGCGACGCGCGCCCCCTCGTCGTTGGAAATAATTTTTTTCCCACGTGTAGGCGCCCTCAAAAAATTCCCCAAAAATTATGGAAAACTCCCCAAGGATGGCTCGTTGTCGTGTAATTTTTGCAAAACCACCGGCGCGACGTGAGCCAACGAAATCCGGTACCAAAGTAGGCGGCCAAACCGAGCGCGCTTCCGGCGCGAAGGCCTCGTGGCTTATCTTCCCGTAGGTTCGCCGGCCATAATTAATTACGGCATACTAATCGACAACACGAGAGTCCCCGACACGCGAACTCGGGGCTTCGGGGGGTTAGGTACCCCCGCCAGAAAAACAAAAGGAAAAGAATTAAAAGCAAAATAAACGAAACCGCAAAGTTCAAGCTCCCCGTGAACTCGGAAAAATCCACACCAGTCGAGCCAGGATCGAATCCCTCCCGTTCGCTCTTTTCTTTTTTTTTTTTAACTTTCCCCTTCCAGAGTCTTCATTTACCCGTTCAAGATCACATCTCCGAGATGCGCGGGTAAAAACCGACAGAAAAGATTACAATCTACGTACATGATAAATGTCCACGGCGCAAAAACGACTCCAGGAGTCTAAGGTCCGCTCGGGCAAGGTTAAAATACTTAGTCCGAGGGCCGGAAGTTGTCGTAGCGGCCAACAAGTGTAAGTACGTCAAAAGACAATGGCTCGAAAACATGACCCAGCCATTCATGTCCCCATGTCAGTCCCGAGCACCTATTTAACACGTGCGCCATCCGCCTTTTAACACAACATCCACATGACAAAGATCTAAGATAATTGTTAAGTTCACCTGCAAAAGTGCCGCCCTAGGCTTTCCTCCTCGAGGCGACGCTCTCACTCGGTGACGTTCTCATGCTCTCTCTGTAGAGAAAAAGAAAAAAAATAAGGAAGAAAAAAAAGAACAGTCTTCCCCCACTTCGAGTTGAAAAATAATTTCCTCCCCTCTTCTTTTATTATCTGTAATGATCTTAGGGCGCACCAGAGGTCCGAGTAGGGGTCAGACGGGTGCGTAAAACGTGGCGGCGCGCGTGGAGATAGGCAACGTGTGCGTATACGTGCGACGGGGATCCGGGGGAGTCCAGGGAGCTCGCGTGCGGCTGAGCGCGCGGCAAAGACTGAGGGCTGCTCGGCCGCTGCAAAGTGCGAAGCCGCGCGGCCGTCCGCGCGGTTGCCGACTCGCGGGGGAGCCACGGGGCGCAAGCTCGCGGCGCGGCCCGCGAATGGCAACGCCGCCGCCATCGAGTCGCCACCGAAGGATCGAGTGTTCGGGTATATATCGTCCAATTGCGACAGATCCCGATGTAAAATCCCCTTTTGGCGCACACCACAGATATGTAAAACGAAGATCCATGCCGGCAAAATCCCAAGAGCCCGCAAGCTCCCCGAAAAGCCATTGATGACGGACAACGTGTTGATTGGCATCCGGCGGAGGGAGAGAGAGCTCTTAACATGAGTTAGCACTCGAGTTTGGAATCAAGTTCGACGGCGAGCGCAGTTTCTATAAATATGCCCGACGTTTCGCGTCGAAACTGTCCCGTACGTGTCCGGCACGACACGTTGGAAAATCCGTTCCAAGAACCGGCCGCTCTAACGAGCGGTTCCATTTCGGGATTCCAGCCTGTGTGGTCTGGGGACACTTACCGATAGTCATTGCGAAACGGTTCCATTTGGGCGTGCGATCCACTCTGGAAGAATGTGGAACTCCGCGGATGTAGGCGCGAGTTCCACTCTCCTCGTTAGCCCTCTCCCGTTGAGCAACTCGCAAGCAGGGGGACGCGCCTGGAAATCGGGCCGAAGAACGGATAAGGAAAACTTCTCCCTCCCCGAGGGAATTCCACGTGAAATCGCGCGTACAGCGGAAGGGAAAGAAACGAGAGGCGTCGAGAGTCCCGAGGGAGCGGACGTGGGGCGCATACGCCGCGGAAAGAGCTGCGCCCTCAACGAGGCGACGCGTCCACTTCTTCGCCGCCTCATTGTCCCCCAGGACTCTAGAAATCACGTCGAGGGGAGGAATTAATCCCATTGGCCATTTCCCGCGGTAAAGAACGCCAGTGAAAACCGTGAAACCCGAGTTAAAAACGAAAATTCGGGATCTAGGACTGTGGAAAGCGGACTTCGCGTCGTCTCGGAGAAATCCAAGATGGCGGAGCTGGCGCGTCCCCTTCGATACTCGCGCGGCGCTCGGTAATTCCTCGAGATCGTCGTTACGATCGACGTTAAGGCCTCGTATCGTTAACACGAACACTCGAGACATTACAAACTTAACAATCGAGGCGTGCCAGTAATGGCGGGGCGATTAATACTCTGCCTAGAAGGCTTCGCCCGGGCAATCGGGAACGCGGGATCGATGCTCCTTCGGGCTTGGCCGAGCGAAAAGTAGCTAAGCTCCTTTTTTCCGCCGACCTAACCTCATCCACGACTCGCTTTTCGATTATCCCCCTCGCGGATTTAACGGAGCCCGTAAGAAGGGAAGTGCGGCGCAAAAGTAGAGCCATGCCTAGAAAGTTTCCCCCTTAAAATGAAATCGAGAAGCGGTGTCAAAAATTCCCGGGTTCCCTGGAAACCCCATGGATTCGTCGACTCGATTCGGATAGAAAGGCCTAAAAAGTTCCCCCCTTAAAATAAAATCGAAAAGCGGTGTAAAAAATTCCCGAATTACCCGGCAACCCTACGTAAGCATCGACTCGATCCGGCGAGGAAAGCCTAAAAAGTTCCCCCTTAAAATGAAATCGAATAGCGGTGTAAAAAATTCCCGAATTACCCGGGAACCCCTTGGAAGCATCGACGAGATTGGGAGAGAAAAGCCCAAAAAGCTCCCCCTTAAAATAACATAGAAAAGCGGTGTAAAAAATTCCCGAATTACCCAGGAACCCCACGGAAGCATCGACTCGACTCGGCGAGAAAAGCCTAAAAAGCTCCCCCTGAAAATAAAATCGAAAAGCGGTGTAAAATGTACCCGAATTACCCGGGAACCCCACGGAAGCATCTGCTAGATTCGGCGAGAAAAGCCCAAAAAGCTCCCCCTTAAAATGACATTTTAAAGCGGTGTAAAGATTACCCGGGAACCCCGCAGATGCATCGGTTCGATTCGGAGGAAACAAGCCTAAAAAATCCCCCCCATGAAGTAAATTCGGAAAAGGGTGTAAAAAGTGGGCGGGCTTCCCCAGGAACCCCGCAGATGCACCGACACGAGGCTGCGGGGAAAACGGCTCGTTTTTCACCGGGACCTCATCTCGGAAAGAGACGAGGGCCTCCGACCAATTTCTTCCTCCTTTTTCTCCTCTCCCTCTCTCCACCTCGGCGGGATATATTTATTTCGAGACTTCCGTCCGGCCCTCCCCGGCGAACGGGACGAGGAAATAATAAAACTCATCCAATTAGATCGAGGGTGACCCTCGACCTCTTCGGGGTCGGCCATGTCGCGAGGTCTCCCGTCTTTCGTAAGCGAGAGGGAATCCCCCGTTTCCCCATCCGGAGCCTTCGATAAATTTTATGGACGAGCGGGAATTTCGGCGCGAGAAAGACAAACGTCCCGGGATATATTATGTTTCCGGGAGACGAACGGCCGAATTCGGTCCTGCTGGACCCCCCGTGAAACTTACGCTTCCGCTCGCGTCCCGTCCTCGAGGAGAACCTTCCCTAGCTTATTAAATTTCTTTCGCTCCAGTTTCAACAACTCTCCACAGGGGGGCTCCGATAAAGGAAATATTTGGAAGGGATTATCGGGGGAAAATGTGGAGAATATTGTGTAAATAAAAACCCCGACCCCGCTTGGGGGGGGTCCCTTCCGATATGTCCAAACATAAAGAGACACGTTTCAGGGGGGGCGAAAATGTCTTTACAGGTGCGAATTTCGCGCGAATTATCGAAACCTAGCGGTTCCTTCTGACATGGCCGACTTAGTTCATATTTTAATAAAATCCCTCGATAATTATATCGAGCATTACATTTCAAACAGTCCCCTTCGCTTCTATCTTCCAAGGGTCTGCACTTCTTCTTTATCGACGCGTTAATGGAGAGATTAATGGGGCGCCATCTCGGAACAAAGTCGGTGAAACTATTCGTCAATGCTTCCTTATCCGGTTTAAAATAATCTTACCAACCGACGGAATTACTTTACCAACGGGAATAAATTTAGTTTGCAAAACTACACCTAACGTCGCTACCCATAAGGCGCCAAAATTCAAAATTGAAATCTAACCGACGCTATCCTTCGCAAAGAAGTTACAAGGGGGTTATTCATTTTACATGGTCGATTTAATCGAACGACGTAATCAAAGTGGACAGCTTAAAACGCACATTCACCACGTTATTATTAAACCGTCGTACAAACGTTACTCCATAACAAAGAATAGATTTCCTTAAATAATAACACGAATAGGATCGGCGTCGTGCCAGACGAAGCGCCGATCTGCAAAGAATGCTTCAAGAGAATGTATCGTTCCTGTAAAATAACGTATCAAAAGGAGGAGAGGGCGGGTCGCTAAAAAAAAAAAAAAAAAGAGAAAGATCGTGCTCGTGCTTTCTCATAGAAAATTTGAATCTCCGCATTAAAAAGGCGTAAAATCATGCACCGAACCGATGAGAAACCACTTTAGACATTCCTCACTTCACGACTAGCAAGGTCCACCAACCGAAGAAACCCATAAATTTTTACCTCCAAATATTCATGTAATAACAAATAATAAATACCTATAAACCCGCTCGCCCTGACTAATTAATTAATTCCTCTGAATTAATTCCTCGCGTTGTACCAACCAAAAACGAGATGAATAACGCGATTGTTATTGTGCGTAACGGATGTCTCCTCCCGAGGTAGTACGGTATGAAAATGTACCCAAGGAAGCCTAGTATTTTGGAAAAGCTACTCGAAACCGTCACCTAAGCCGTCCTAAGATCGCATCTAAATCTTGGAAGAGGTCCTTCCAACTCCCTTTCCGCGGTTTCCGAGCTACACGACATTATGCAACCTAATTATTTACAAAAAAGAACAAGTGGATCGGTCTAAAAGGAAAGGAAAAAAAAAATAAAGGATACACCAAATCATTGCAGGTCAACCGGACAAGTTTGTACGGGACGATCGTTGAGGGATCCGAATTTGATCGGTCTCGATAATGCTCGACTATCCGAAGTGGACCTTGTAAGACGCCGTCATTTGCTCGAGGAAGATGAAAGTCAGCACCGTATGAGGCCCCAGACGAGCATAGTACGGGAAGAACCCTTTCCACAGCGCAAAGAGTCCCTCGTACCTGACGACTTTCGTCAAGACGTCTATCGCGCCCTTGAATTCTGGCTTGCCGTCTATTGTCTTCATGTTCTGTATTCTGTAAAACCCCAGGTTTCTTCATGGACCATCCGTCGAGGCCAACACTCTCAACGGAACGACCCGTTGAAAGGTCGCTTAACGAAGACAATTCCCTAAAAAGTAAATTATATAAACAAACTGTTTCTCTTTACCTAGTTTTCGCGATGTCCACTGGCATCGACGCCGCGGTGGTGACAAGTCCAGAAATCATGGAGCTGGAGAAGTGGAGAGTTATGTTCTCCTCGAAGTAACCTGCAAAAGTTGTCGAAGAAGAGCTGTGATTCTCCCAAGCAATTATTTCAATACTATTATTAATACTTTGTATGAATTAAGTGCTAACCGGTGTCTAGGAGAGCCTGCTTAGCTTGGGAGTACGAAGCAAGTTGGGCAGCGTTGACCACCATAGCCCTCCCCATTGTCGGAATGGCTCCTCTCCACAAAGTGAAGACTCCTTCTTCCCTCGTTATTCGCAGCAGGGCGTCGACGACATTCTTGTAATTCCGTCTCTCCGCTGAAATAGAAATCCTCAGTGGTGTGCATTGCAGCAGAGCTATGTCACTTGAAAGAATCACTTACCGATGGGCAGCCTTCCGTCTGCTGTCATCCTTATCAGTGCCACCTCTGCAGGGGTACCCACAAAAGCTCCGACACATCCTGCCACCATGCCCAGGGCAGCTTTCGTTATAAAATTTGGCTGGCTATCCTTCCTGCGATGCAAATTAACTCTGTATACATCATTCAGGAAGTGAAAGAGCTATTTTGCTCCTGTCCTAATTTTAACTCTTACTCACGAGGCGATCTCGAAAAGCCACGTGTAGATCCCCAATCGGGTGGTTGTATAGGTAGCTTGACGTAGGAGACCAGCTGATAGGCCTGAATAAATCGCTAGGACTCCTTCGTTCTTCAAGATGGACGAGATGACGGTCATGGTGGAAGTCTTTGTCCCACTCAGCTGCATTCGATTCTTTATCAGATCGAGAGGCTGGACGAAGCAAGTGGCCGCCATTCTATTAGCAACAAACAATTACCTGAATGTAGTGCATCGATAGTGAGAAAATCGACGTAATAGTGTAAAGAGAGCCAAATAATTGTAATTTACAAGGTTAATGAGGTGACGAGCTCTTGTGTGGTATAATTCATCCATGGAACTGAATACTCAGGAAATGCATATCTGTCTAAATTATGACGCAGGTTTTACTGAGAGCAATTTGCGTATTCGTACATGAAAATGTCCCATAAATAGCCTTTCCCATGTTATCATTTCATGCTTCATTAAGTCTGCCAATGAACTCACTTACTAACTGCACCGTATGTGACGCAATAAATTATGGCTTGGCAGTTTAACCTTGGATTTGACGCTGCATAAAAATGTTGCTTATTTCACTACCTTTCTCTTTGTATCTATTATTATTGAGCACTGTGCCACACCTAGATAACTCTGAATTCCAATTGTTTAGGGAGTGTGTTGTTAATAAATGTTATTCTGCATTAATATTTTTAAGGTAGCCACTATATGAAATACACAAAATTTGCAAGCCTAATATAAACATGATCTCTTCCAATTGTATCAGTTAAAGAAGTTCCTTGATCAATTGATTCCAATCGGCATAACAATGTAAATGGAAAAGCAAAACCATAGACCAGGCAGGTCATGTTTCGTAACAACTAGTAATCAGTCCAATAATTTCACAACAAAACAGGGTCATAGAACTTGTTTATGCCGAGTAACCATCCTAGCACATGCTTAACAACATGACACGCACATTTCCTAATCCGGATAAAATCCCAAAAAGTGCATACCTTCGATTAATTTCAAACATCGCATACCCATGTACTTTAACCCACTGATTACACATAAGAACAATTATTGAAGGCCTGTTATGCATTCCCTCGTTAGATAAATGCCACAATCAGATTAAAGTAATATCGAGCTACATACCAATATATTCAATCAACAACATTGTGCAACATTACCTCATAAATAAACAAGTGTGGAACATATTAGCAGAGAATTTCTACATACTTAATAATAAATTACAAACTCAATTTTATGCACTTTCGTAGCCACGTAGTATCGCATGAATGATTAGTAAAAATGCTGATTTCCGTTTCTCTCCTGAAAAGCATTTCCTTTCTCTCCGAGAGAGCCAACTGGCCCACAGCCAACGCTAACAAGCGCGTCTATCATTCCTCGATAGGAATCCCAACAGATGGATGTTTTCATTTTATTATCAAGGCTCCACAAAGACTCCTTATAAATAAAGTGGGCAAACTGGCCGGAGAGAAGGTCGAGAAAGCGCGACCTCATTAACCTCTGGCCCATTAATGGGCCAATAACTTGTCGCGGAACCCGGCAAGGTCGCCGCCGCTTAGCGTCTCGCAACAATGCAAAGAATGCCAACCGGGCGAAACATTCGAACGATTCTACACCTTTGAATCGTTCGAATAGTTCGAATAGATTGAAACGTTCGAGAGGTTCGAATAAACAAGCAGACTAACCCTGAGGTCCCGCCGATGAGGAATTTGATTCCATTCGGCACGGTCTTCCGGTCGCCCATGGTTAACCTTAAAATTGTGCACAGTGGTGGGAGGGACCGGTCGGTTAATCAGCCGAGACCTGTTGACTGAGCAATGGACTTTGAACACTGGTTTTAGACCGTTTTCGTCTGCTTTTGAGCTCGCCGAGACACTGAATGCCGGCTCAAGCGTCCAGAAATTACATGTCGAGTCAGCTGCCGAGAAATGTTAAGTATAACTCCATCTTCCCCCGATCGCTTAATCGGACTCGCTGTAGAGTGGTAGTGGGGGCACCGGCGATAATCGAGTCGATCGTTTCGCCATCTCACCGAAACTCGAAGTAACCTCTAGCATGGGACGTCGGTAATTAACATCAGCAACTATATCTAATGAAGGTAATATAGAAATTCATAGAAAGGAGAACCCAGAACACCCCAGAAGCAGGAAGTCATCGGCAGATTGAATCAGATGCAGTGATCTCGTGTTAAAAGTTCTGCGTCTTTCTGTCCCAGTAGATATGGTTAAATATAATTATATCTTCAAGATACCAGAAGATACGTAGGTTTGTAAGAAGTTAATAGTTAAAGAAAAGTTTCTATAAATTCTAGGAGAAAACAGTCTTCTAGGAGCAGAACGAAGTAGAGTAAGATTTAAATAAGAGAAGTCCTTGTTTATAAAATGTTCCAGTGTAAAATCCATCCTTGTTCGATATGGAATGTTTACATGATATAAGAATAAAATGTGTGTTTTAGGATTCAGTAAGCAACGAGTGCCCAATAAATATAAACAGATTTATCAAGTATTAGGTTGTTTTCATTCAATTAATCTTAAGCAATGACCCTGGCTTTGCCACAGAAGAAGTACTATCGGCAGCGTGCCCATTCAAATCCTATAGCGGATCACTGCTTGGAATAGTAAGGCTTGTTTTTTTACTTGTTAAATTATTTGTATTTTGTACAGTTTGGTAGTTTTGCTGTATGTTTACAGTCCAATAAAACCAGAAATGATGGATTGGAGTTCATTATATCCAGAGCATTTTGACGGAAGTAATGAATGTACGCATAAACCGAAAAAAATGATCGAGTTTGCAGACATTGGTTGTGGTTATGGTGGCTTGCTGGGTATGTATATCTTTTTTACTAAAATATACTTATTAGCATAAATTTATAATTATTTTTCTAAAAATTGCATATTGTGCCATCATTCTCTAGTTACATTATCAACAATGTTCCCTGATAACTTAATTGTTGGCATGGAGATCAGAGTAAAAGTATCAGACTATGTCACAGATCGTATTACCGCTTTGCGTTCACAGCATCCTGGTCAATATCAAAATATTGCTTGCCTTAGAACGAATGCAATGAAGCACTTACCAAACTATTTTCATAAAGGACAGGTATAAAACTTCCTTAATTATCAACACTCTGATCTAAAGTATCAATGATTTAAGCGGGATAATATTTTCAGCTGAAAAAAATGTTCTTCCTATATCCAGATCCACACTTCAAAAAAGCAAAGCACAAATGGCGCATTATTAATCAGCAATTACTAGCAGAATATGCCTATGTGCTCGCTGAAGGGGTAAGTGTAATGGTACTTGGTTTCCCTTAACCCTTGATATTTAATATTGGTGTAAAAATTTAATTCACACTATTCGAAGGCAGTCGTCTACACAATAACGGACGTTCAGGATCTTCATGAGTGGATGGTTCAACATTTTGATGAGCATCCGCTGTTTGGAAGAGTTTCCAATTATGAGCTGGTATGCCTCGTTTTTAATTTCATTATTTAATATATTATTGTGTCAAGTGAAAGTAACAGGGGAATTTTCAATCATTCCAGTCTCTCGATCCCATCACAGAGAAATTGTACGAGAGTACTGAAGAAGGTCAAAAAGTAACAAGAAATAAGGGTAACAAATTCCTAGCTGTTTTTCGACGAATTCCTGACCCATACTTGCAAGGATCGAGCTAGTATCTTGAAAATAAATTTAAAAATGCTCATTAACTTATCTATTTTAAATAAAAAAGTTCTAACTCTTCCATTATGTGACAATTAATGGAAAGTATGTCCAAAAGTCACAGAAGTTTTCGTATCGGCTTTTTCAATGGATACTTCTTCAGAATCCTGCGTTGATAACATTTGTTCATCTATGGTACAATGAAAATTATGACATGTATGTACAGTGTACAGTGCAAACAAAATTAATACAGTTGTTTAAAAAGGAACGATAAACATTTCATATACCTTGATTGCTAACATGGTTTTGACGTATCTGTGGAATAATCTTGTGATATGTAAACTGTCTGATATCGGTTTGTTGTCCAAGGTGAGCAGTGTCCAATGCAAACTCTTCATGGATAATCGTAAATATCATCTAAGAATCACATAAAATATATTAAAAATATTTAATTATGATAAATAACTTATCTATACATAACAATCCTAGTTAGTGCTAACTTCTTCCAGTAAAGATTCAAGAAGGCGTTTTGGAGGTGTTATATAAGATCTTTCTGAGAGACGCTTTCGTTCACTAGGATCCATTACAAATTGAGAATATAACATGTCTTTCGGTGGGATTAAATTTTCCTTCATTACTCGCTTAAAATCATCACTATAAAGGATATCCCTGAAACAAGAAATATTTTTCCTATTAAGAATGAATTCTATTTGAAATCTGATAAGTGAATAATTTATATGCCTCACCATATAAGACCTTCCAAAATGAATGTTGACATGTCTAAAACTTCTTCCGAAGCATGTAATTTAGGTAAAACCGATGGAATACTAAACTCATTTGGCGGTGTGTTTTTCAATTGATCATCGATACTAACTTTCAAGTTTTCATCTGGTAAACTGTAGGTACCACAGCGTATAGTAAGACCTTTGTAAAAAGGCTTTGGATTTTTCACTTCATTCATGGGAGCGTTCTAAAATAAAATGAATTTCTTATATACACATGATGAGAAACCTTTGAAGTATGAAAAAATGAAACTCATACCGGCACACTGAGACCTTTTTCTGTAATAACAAATTGCCCCTCCAGTTCTTTGTGAAGAATATCTTGCATAATTAAACTTTTCTGGTAGAGACGTTTTTTGCTGAGATTCATGAATTCACACGTGATATCTGCATTGCCTTTAAAGGGAAGTCCCCCTGTATGCACAGTCAATCGAAAGGTTTGTACGGAGTCTGGTTGGATTCGACCTGTAGTGGGCTGAATGTTAATGCGAAGAAGATTTGGTAGACTGTAACTGGAATATAAATATTAATTTATGACGATCATAATCTTTGTATTCGTTTTAAATGTAAAAAATTATGAAAGTACTGATGTACTTATGGAAGTTTACTAACTTTTGCCATTTGTATCCAATTACGTCGTTTTTTAGCGTATTGCGGATCATTATCATCCTTGTTACTTTGGAATGAGTCGGTACAGGCATAATCGATATATGGTCTGTGTTGAAGTATACCGGAACTTCTGGTACACAGAAAGTATCAAGAACTGGTGACACTTCTTTTGTTGGCTTTGAAATGTCAAAACTAATACCTTCCCCTTTCAACAACAGATCCGTCTGCTTGTTGCCTAACTTCATCGGAACTACCACCTATATCGTCAAGTCCAAAAACAGAAATAAATAATTGAATTTCTGTAAATAAGTTCTTATACATTTACTTTTAAACAATGTAACAAAACTGAGTCATGCATACTTCAAATTTACCAAACTGCCTGGGATGGAACTTGAAGATCAGTGATTTTGTGGACCGAGCCTTCATGATGCCATGGGATTCCTCGCAGGAGAAAACATTAGTGGTAAAGGCTTCGTTAACTTTATGTATCTGGCTTGTATCTAAAGTGTATGATACATCATGATCCATGTCATTATACATCCAACATAGCTAAACATAAATTCGTTGGTTATTAACCTTTGTTAAGTTAAAATAATTTATTTTAAATGAAATTACAATCTAGTTGCAACTACCATTAAAAATTAATTTTGTACAAAACCTGATACACTGGATTCATATCGCCAATATAAATGTTGTTCAGTATTATGCGTGGACTATCAAATAATGTAGGACCACATTCATGTTCAGAAAGACCAACAATTTCAGCATTCCATATTACATGCCGATCTTGACCAAATTCTAAATCCCATTGCAGCGTAGTCAGCCCCTGCAATTTGTACTTTACCTCTATTGTCAACACTGCAGTCTCATTTTTCTAAAAAAAAATAAAATATACATTACAATTATTCATTTATTATACTTCTTATCATCCTTACTTGCAGAGACCTTTCCTTTGGATAAATAGTACATGCTTCTCGATGCTGGCAATTGAACTCAGTTGACTTGAAAGTCATGCTTCCTCCTTTTTTGGGAACACGGGGACATGAACAAATTTGAATTCTCTTTAAAATCCATGAAGCTATTATCGGTGTCGGATTAATTATCAAGAGCTTTATCAAAAGAGGTTCATCGTTTAATACTAGCTCTGGAAAATGGACATTAAATATCTCCTTTTGACCAGGCTTTGAAGTTTCCAGAAATGAGTTTAACCTGGATTTATAATAATTTTCCTTTCAGTAAATCCTGAAACTCTCTAATCTCTTTAGGAATTTCTGTGTCGTTACTTGTTCACTTTCAGCATGTTCCAAAGACGAACCTTGCTCGTATTGGGACCAGTGCCGTAATACAATAAATCCTTAATCTAAAAATATCGTTATTCATTACGTACTATTGTAACGCTTTACACTTAAAAGTAAAAGAGTTTAGTACCTACCTGTAATGTCGGAAGAAGACACATGCAATTTACTTTGCAAACATTTATCGGCTCCACATTACTTACAATGCTATCAGTTACAGCGTTCGGTCTAATAAAATATATTATAGAAAGCTCATAGAAGCCAGGCTCATGAGGAGTAATCGAAACGTAAAGTCTTTCTTTCTTTCCCTGACGAACAGTCCCTGAAGTAGGGTGAATATGAATGTCATTTTGCACATCACCAACAGGAATGCCACGATGCTGACAGGACATTTGAAAATGAATTTCCACTCCACTAAAGTTGAATACGTTGAAACTGAGCGTCTTGGTTGTTCCATAGCCAACGATTCCAAAATTTATTTCGTTAGGTATTGCCTATAAGAACTATACGTTATGTCAAAAAGTAATAACATGAAGAACACTGTTTAAAAATTAAAATTTATTTACTTTAGATACTTGCATTATTATATCAAATTAAAAAGGAATTAACTCACCACTAAAATGCCTGGCTCACTCTTCCCCGTAACATTGATCGGGACATTCACCAAAGTTCCAATGGCTCGTCTACCAATCAAACTAGTTAAACAACAATCAATCTTAAAAGTGTAGTCTCTTAATTTCAGAGGACAAAATATCCAATTATGTGTGAGTATTTCATTGGGATGTATTCGACCTTCAATACTTTGAAGATTCAACTCTTCGGGTACATCATTGAATGAATACCTGGATGTAGCAAATGATTTTAAAGGTTCACATATAATAAAAATTTACTAAATTAAAATTCTACTCACAAAATGCAGTGGCGAGTAACGTTACGCATGGTGAGCTCCTGACTCTGGTAACAACCAGGGTGAACCGGTTGGAAAGCCACTAGATCGTTGTTATTGAAAATGACACTCGGAGACTCTGTAAAACCTCTAAAATCTATCGGCACCTCATATTGACAGTTTCCGTTGAATTGAATTGCCCATCGTTCAATATAAAGAGGTTGTCCCTCTTCTTCGGGAAACATCCCCAAAGTAACTATTTGGTAATCACTGTAAAGAATTAATACAATGATGACAGGAAAATTTACAGTTGTACAAAGGAGGAATTCAAAGAGCATACTTGCGAATTACACCAATCATTGGTTTAACAATGAAATGACTAGTTGCTGGTGGTATGAAGCGAAACATCAGAGGCACGTAGCCACGTCTTTTTATCATAAAAGTTGTGTACACTGAGATTGGGGGGACACATGGTGGCATAATTACTGTTCTTGGCACATCATACTGTGGTATCCAAATGTCGGAGTCACTTGGAAAGGAATGTCCTAGAAGAAAATAATCATTAAAAGTTCCTAATAATTTTAAATGAAAAATTAATAATGTTAATCAATCTTGTAATTGACATTGTATCATTCAAGTTATATAGAAAGGAAATATTCATACCGATTAATCTGATTGTAATGACCAGTGGAACAGTCAATGAAGGTGTTAATAAATTTTGGCATGTCCAAGAAGTCATGGGTCCCCAAAATATTCTTCCAAGTAATTCTTTGTAGAAAACATCTCTCTCAACGGAAGGATCAAAGTGAACTTCGAAGAGGGTTGATTGTCGTTGTTGAACCTGGGCAGTTGTTGGCTTAATGCAAAAGGATCCATCAACATCTGCACCATTGTTATTAATTTCTCATTTATCTCACAGTATTTAAACTATTACATTTAAGACCTGGAAATGTTACCTTCGTCCCACTTCATGAAAATGTCTAATTGACTGTGATTCGTGAGGCAGATTGTTCGTGGTATCCGTTGAGATGCATTCTTGCCACCAACATTAGTTTGTCCAAAATCAATGTAGTTATAAGATAGTGATATCGGTGGAGTATTTTCATCTCTAATTATAACGCTGTCACTCATGTAACCTTCGAAACCTTTTGCTTTGTACAGAGGGCGTGGAAACATTTTTGAATGAAATTGCTCCTGATTCTGGAACGAAGTACCATTGTATCCATAAAGCTCAATAATGATAGGACTCTGGAAAATATGAAATGATCATGTAATTTGCTCAAAACTAAATTCTGTGTACTACCATTTCCTTAACAATTAAAAAATTCCTTTCCGATTCTATGTTTATAATACAGTACCTGATTCTGTATTAGACACGGTAAATGAAATGCATAATGTCCCAGATCTGGAGGACAGAATGTAAGTGTAATATATACATGAGCATTTGGTTTCAAGACACCATTGACAATGTCAAGCTTGAAAGGACACTGTGTTAAGTCTATATCAAACATGAAATACGCAGATACTTTGGAATTATTAGTTAGTAACATTCTCTTCTTTGCCCAGTCACCTTTCTTAGGGTTTGTCAATATCATTTTAGATACCGAGCAGTAAACATTTGGACCTAAATCACAGAAACAATATATAATTAATTAGAACACATAAGTAAAAATATATTGTGCTAGAACGTCGAAACGGCAGACGATCCAAAGCTGAGTTGTAATGGTAATTTTGAAGAAATATTAAATACCAATGCAAGTGCCATGCACAATTATTTTGTAATAGACTTGAGTGCAATCAGTTATGCTGAAGTAATCTATGTTTTTGTAGAACGGTGTCAATGGCTTATAGCATATGTCACATTCAAAGGTACCCCCTGGAGGCAAAGACCAACTATATGCATGCAAATTGAAGACATAATCCAAAGGGTTCGTTATCGGGTCTCTTCGAGCCTCGTACGTCTGCTCCTGCTAAAATTACATAGATCATATAAGTACTAATTATGGAATCTAACATATCCAATATGTATACGGTATAAAAGATTCGCAAAAAATATGCAACTCATCCCTTAGTCATTTTGCTTTGACACTTACCTGACTTTCATTAACTATTTTAAGAGTTTTGACAACTGTCATACCCGCTTGAACCTTTCCGAATTCTATTTTAATCACGCGGGTATTTCCCGTAGCGCAACAATCCATTTTTCCAACTCCACAGAATCAGCTATGAAAATTGTTTAAACTTAAATTCATTTACCGCCACCAAAAAGAAGGATATTGAAAAAAAAGAACGCGAAAGAATTTTCCACCAGAGATGAGTTGAAACGCCTAGAAACGCCTCAAGCGCCTCGAAATGTCAAAAACGCATATCTTCGCTGAAAAAAAATCACAGCCTCTCGCTCGAGAGATCAATTTGAGGAGAACAACCTTTCCCGTCGAGCTACTGTGGTCGCAGGTGCGAAAAAAATTCACCGGGAGCTGGAATTCAGTTGCCGGTCTACATTATACACTGAATAAATGAGTTTGAATGACGCGCCAATTTAGGTTAGTTCAAGAAGTTCCTCCAAGTGAAGATGGCGCTAGAGCATCTCTGGCGTTCACCCCAATATATGGAAGTGTTGCCCCCCTGGCAGGGCTTTACGAAGACGCGAAATAGATTTAATTCCGACGTAATCAGTTGAATTTCCGGAGATCGAGCGTGACGGCGCTACATCGAGACACGATGGTTTGAGAGGCCGAGGAAGTGTCAGGGCGCCCCGCCGATCTGCGACGATGAGTTGACGCTGACCGAATGTCGTAGGAAAACAAAGAATGGACGTCGCGGACGCCGAGGGGCCCCTGGACCCCCGCATTCAGGTAGAGGAAAATCATTTCGTTCACTCTTCCTCCTGCATTTTGAATCGCCTTAATAAAGCTTGCCCATTTTTGCGTTTCTGGATAACTGACATAAGCCTTTGTTATCACAATTCACACACTTTCGGAAAAGCGTTACTATAGTACCATGACACGGCCTGGTACCTCTTTCTCGCATTGTTTACACCAACATTTTTCTAGGATCATGTCATGCTATAGAATACGGTAATTCCGGCGTGATGAGTTGGGTATTTTATTCCGTTGATCTGTCAATCCCTGTAACAATGTCCGAATGGAAAGTTTCTTTGATTTTCTTGCTTCTTTTTGCTTCGCTTTTCCTTAAGAGCAGGGTAAATCATAAACAATAATGTCTGTTATCTGATGTATGGTCACTGGTGACAAACGTGATGTTGTTCGTTCTTAGCGATGATAAGACTGTAAATGTGTATGGTAAAATCATGGATGCTGTAAATTTGTTGTTTTGCGTGTTATAGGTAGAACTGGAAAACTTGAACAATGCAACCGATGAAATAAATAAACTGGAGATCGAACTGGATGTAAGTTCTTGTTTTAATTTTTGCTTCATTCTGGGATAGGAGTGATTCATACCGTAGTTAGGACTGGGATATTGTCTCTGTCATTATACCGTGAAATTACATACTTGCATAATTCCAATAGGCCCAAAGGATGTCTACAATCTTTTATAATTAGCATGTATCATAAAGCCACATGTATACTTTTACTTGGTCAATTGTGCTCCATTCCCATGGAGAGTCTCGTTTCCACTGTTATACTTTCCCTGGCAGGGACAAACGTGAAACCAGACTCCATTGTTTATTCCATTTTTAGGCATACATCAAAATTGCGATATAAATGAACTCTAAGACGACTGAATTTTAATGTTGTTAACAGGAAGCACATACTGCCTTTAAGCAGTTACTATCTGACTCGACGAGGAGATTGAAAGAAATAGCAAATAAATTAGGAGGGGGCTGCATCGAGAAGGCGAGATGTTATTATGAAGCAATGGAGGTTGCCCGCCAAGCAAGGGTCGGTAACAGTTAACATCAATTATTTCAAACTTTTAAATCCATTGAATCAGTAAATCAAGACTGACGTGTACAAGTAACTGAAAATATTCAATCTTCCTTCGATCAACAGATACAATGCCAACGCCAAGCTCAATTATACCAGCGAGCAAGTGAAATTCATGCCGCTGCTAAGGAGACGGTGGCTCTGGCCGAGGCCAGATTTCTATCGCATCAGCACGAGTGGAATTTTGACCAGGCATGGCAAGACATGCTGAATCACGCTACTATAAAAGTACGTGCATTATCTCTGATAATGAAAGATAAGCTGTTAATTGAGCATTTTGGAGGAATTGGAGGTCACTCTATGCAAAATAATTTTTAGGTAATGGATGCAGAAAATCAAAAGGCTGAATGTGGCAGAGAGCATCAGCGAAGGGCCTCACTGTTTCACGATGCCGATGTGAAGGCACAGCAGCTGGAGGAAAAGCACCATAGAGCAATTATCAAGGCTAAACCTTACTTCGAAGTACGAGCCCAGTGTGATCAGATGTTAGCGATGCAAAAGGAAAGAGTCGAGTGCCTACAGAAGGGAGTAAGAGACGCAAAACAGGCCTACGCTGCGAGCCTTCGTGCCTTGGAAGAAATTAGTAATCAAATACACGAGCGAAGGAGAGATTACGGTATCGTCTTAGTAGATTCTATTTATACATTCAAACGTCTCTCTTCCTTTTAAAATTATTAAAGAAATTATCAATATATATTTATTTTTAGACATGGTAGTCAGCGGTCCTAGGGAGCCCGGAGTTGGTGCCGAACTAATCAGTTCTGCTGATAGTTTGAATTACGACGCCGAACTGAATAAGGTCAACGTCAGTAGAATAAATTCCTTAGCAAGCAGTGAACCTGACACCGACGACAGAGCACAAGACTTCGAAGTCAGTTTCAAATTTTATGAAGCAATCTCTCTTCCGATATGTTACTCTCAAAATGTCCAGTGTTTAATATTATATGATTTTAGGACGTTTTGGAGCTGAAACAACGAATGGATCAGCTCGGTAGCCGTTCCGTCGACGGCAGCGAATCTACCTCCAGTCAGTGGGAATTAGAATTGCAAGCTAGCATGGAGAAATTGAACAATATTCCCCTGAGAAAGTCCAATTTCGAAGCGAATAAAGACTGTCGTGATTCGAAATTGGAGAGCTCTACACCGCAGAGTATTTCTCCTCTGGAGACGCACGTTAAGGATCTTCCGGAAGCCAGTAGGAACGAGTCCAACAGATCCAGGACAGATTTTAAATCTCTGAAAAGGAGCTTCGCACGTGGGGTGACGTTGCCCCATTATCAAGGCTGGCAGTCCCTGACGCAAAGTCCCATAAACTCCATTCTAAGCAGGTCTAAGATCGCCCTAAAAAATAGCATATCCAAGTCTCTGACTAACAGCCCTGTAAATCTAGGAAACTTCAGTTTTGGGGAGACGTTGAAAACTACCAATGCAAAAGCAAAGCCAAGTATCGTTGAGACAACCAAATCAAATGCTGATGATAAAATGGGATCAGAGGTGGAGGAATCTCGAGGGCATCGCAACAGACTGGAGAATAAATCTAACCAGAATCGCGAAGATTCGAATGAGAATTTTGAAACTGTGCTGGAAACGAAAAATTCTTCCGAAATCATAGTCCCTGCTGACCAAATCTTGAACCTAGAAAGCCTCGAAAAGAGCTTGAATTCAGATGCAGATAACGATAAGAATTGCGTGAGTGGATCAAACCGATTGCGATTACAGCACAAGTCGGATTCACGTGGTTTTAATGATACGGGGGATTTTGAAAATAAGACTTTCTTGTCGCGCAGCGTTAACGTCACGCCAACGAGGTCGAGGACTCTGGTGGAGTTGAAGAAATCGTCGAAGTCGTTCGATAACGGGGATACTGACGGTGATAGGGAATCGATTATGGCCGATCGGCAGGTGCGGTCTGCGAAGGAGTTGCCTTTGCTCTCGATTTTTGAATGCTCAGTCTCGTCGAAGACCGTGATGAGCAAAAGCTGCAGCATGGTTAATCTGGCTGAGAAAAGGAATCTAATGGCGCTTTTGGATAGTTCAAAGTTGGGGAACATTCACGCGGTCAGCGTCGAAAGACTGGCTAACGCTCGACATAATTTGGTTGGGGAGAGTTCTGAGCCACGAAACGAATACCCAAAAAAATGAATGCTGATGATTGCATGATGCCACATAAATTGTGATACATGCAGAAAGTTGAGGATCGGCACCGTAATGATTTTATATGTTAATGCTGCCTGATGTTCCGAAGCTTCGAAACATTGATTTCTTCTTTCGCGGTGCATAAGGAATCATGACGCGCTGATCTTCAACTCTGCTGACTTAAGAGTGGCGAGTACGAACAATTTAATTATAAGGGTGCCAAAACGAAAGTACAGACCTAACACTGCATATTATACGTGCATAATTGATACTAACTGATCGAATTAAAGAGGAAATGTTCAGAATATTCCTGTCGAAAGGTAACAGAGTGCCCCACTTCGGAAGAGAAGGAAATGTAACGAACATGATCTTTTTTTTAATGATATTATTTTGCAACACGAAGACTCAAATCCATCGATACTGATTCTGGAAAATCAAATGATATTCTTCGTTAAGTTTATATTTGGTGCACTAGAGATTAACGTTACCGTACAAATCATGGCACTGAAAAATCTCGAGCGCGTTAGGGATGAATTTTTTAACTCGCATTTTATACGCCTTGGATAAGGATTAGTTAATAAATTCGTTGTTCCTGGATGTCGATCCTAGAAGCAGGATTGCTTTCGAAGGTAGCTGACGCACAAAATCGCGTACGTAATTTATAGAAACTAAAAGATGAAGATGCCACGCATTAATCATTGTTTGAACGCGTTTGATAAGGCGCTCGTAAATATTAATTCGTCGACCTAGGTCGCAGTCGCTCAATCTGAAGTTTTCCTAACTAAAGGCGAAGTGGATATTCTTAATCGTAAACGAACTCCGAGGCAATGAATTAATGTTATGTTAATTAAGTGGGACCTTTTAGTGCCATGCGGATTTTCTACTAACATGTAACAAATTAGAGAGGAGCCTGCAACGAGGCCAGGCAAATGTAATTAGAGATCACGACAAAGCGATAATTTGTACATATGTAATAGCTATGTCACGGAGGCATTTATATAGCACATAAAGTCATACGAATGCCTTCGTGAATTGGCACGCACTCAATCGATTCATTCATTGGCATCTACCCGGTCCGTTAACTCAATTATTTTAATGACACGGATTTTGAAACAATTATTATAAATCTTCTATTTCACGTCTCACTAGGCTAAAATGTATATAATTCGTTACTAGAATTTTCTACTGGGAATACACTAAGTTATATACCTTATTATAATATCGATCTGTTATATAAAAATCGACCTAAAAAGGGAATAAAAATACGAAAGTTTTAGCGTAAATCTGGCATTTTAAAATTGCAATTGTAACAAATGACCGATGTTTTCGACGTTGAAGGTTTGCCTATCGATAGGTAGATTCTTTTTTTAACAAAAGCCAGAATGTTTACACCTTCTACTGTTACTTGACGGTGGAACTTTAGATAATCCTAGCGTGAAGAATTTAGAAATGCGAAAATCATACGAGCCGAACAAGTATGGAGAACCGTTTGTAAATATCCTGAACTATCGAGCAGTTTATTGGTTTCCTTTGAAACGCCTGATAGTTTTTAAGTTGTGTACCTTTCAAGCTAATCGTGTTAATATTTAATCATGTTAACGATTCTTTTATATACATATTCTGCACCGGATCTAATATATTAGTATACCTTCCGATAAGTCCAGTTCTGTGGACATGGAATTCCGTTCTAATTTAATGGTATGTTTCGCAGTCCCTTTAAATTAGTGTATATACTTTTGTATGAATAATCGCTCGATAACACCGATATTATACAAACTACTTAGACGAATAGGAACACTAACGGTATATTCGGAATATTTCCGAGGATTGTGGCATGTCAAAGGCCAAGATGAATTTAACTACCGAATCGAATACCCGCGTTATCTCGCTATCATTAGATTTCTATTAATTATCCTCCGATTAGTCTTAGATAATTATTTAATCACCGATTCCTTCCGACAGTCCCGATCTCGAGGGACTCTGCGTAGGCAGAAATATTCTTTAATGCTAATAGCGTAGAGTTTTGCGCACAACCTCGCTGCCTTAGTTCGTATGACTTTGTACAATCGAAATTTTATAGATACGACTTATCCAATCGAGTGCCAGGGGTACGAAATCGGAAATCCTTCCACGAGAATGACATAGATTTATACTCGCACAGTTAACTTTAACAGCCGATTTTACGTTGACGTAGCAAACATACGCGCAAAGTTATACTCAGACTGTTTGGACCTCTCTTTTGCCAGGCAAAAAATCTAAGACCTCCATTTAGCCCCCATGGGTTTGAAACTTTTTTTTTATTTCTTTTTTAAACGGAGTTTAATTTAATTTAATTCGACACCGTGGAGGATCTCAACAGTTTGATCGTGACCATGCCATCTCATATGTTCCTTAGGGCCACATATAATAAAACTGCCGCATAATCCTGAAAAGTGGTCTCTGATTTATTTTAATTAATTCCAATTAATTTATAATATCCGCTGGATCTTCTAATAATTTTTCACTCTTCCTCAGGAAAGGATCAAGGAAGACGAGCTCGCGCTCACGTTCCTCAACTTGGCGATGCTCTTCAGGCTTCGGCTTCGACTTTCGGTCCCGGTGTTTGTTTCTCCCCGCTCAAGATGGCCCTCCGTTAGCGACTCGAGGAACGGAAGATCGGCTTCTGCCAGGGCGCCACGTCGTAAATTGACCAAGAATAAAGGATACCTCGCCGGAGCCGCCGGCTTTTCGAGAGGCTGGCGAGAGGATGCGAGCCCGAGGACGTTTCCCTCCCAGAGGAGACGAGGCGGCCATTTCGCTGAGAGGCTGAGGAGTCGAGAGGGCCTTTTTGGAAATTGACAGTCGGTCCGAGGCGCGGCCTCTTCGTCGAGGGCGAGGAGTCCTGGAAATTGACGGTTCACTGGAAATTCCTGGGCAGAAGAGGACCGGGAACCTGAAGAGGGCTCGAGGTCTGGAAGAGGACGAGACCCATGGAGAGATCCGAGCATATCAGGACGGAGGAGACTGGAAAGGGAGCCAAGGTGATCCGTAAAAAATAGTAGAAAACTTTGATAGATGTACTTTTATCACGGAGAAGGCATTGTCAGTCGTAAGACATTTTTATAGACCAGGGAAATATTGTTTGAAGGGCATGGACCAATCCAAGGGGAGGCTGGCGAGTGACGAGAGAGGGCTGCAGGAGAAGAGAACTGCCAAGACGGACCGTGCCGACGAAGGTGAGCCCGAAGAGGAGGACGACGAGATCCCGACGAGGCGGGAAAACGTGCGATATGGCATCGGGGCAGGACTTTGTGCCATTTGTCATTTGACAGTCAGTGGCACGAGTCCTGGAGGAGTCTCCGCAGGCTTTGAGCAGACGTTGTCCTGCTCGCAAGGACACCTTCTCTGCCACCGATGCATCCAGCGGTTTGCCATTCGTTCGGGTAATATTATTTAGAGTCGTGATATATAGTCCAAAGGCGTAGCAATTGTCCAGGAATTACAAGTTTTTTTTTTTTTTTATAACATATCCTCAGACGCAAGTTGCATGCTCTGCGTCAAGGATTCCCAGCACTCCAACTCAAGCTGCTCTCGTGATAGCAACGGTAGTCTGCAGCGAACCACTTTGAGTGCAACCAGGAAATACGAGCTCCAGGAACAGAACGTCCAGCAGAGTGTGGACGAGTTCCGAGTGAATCCCTGGCTTCGTGGCTACGGTACCCTGGAGCCCACCACGAGCAACAAGATGGGTCATCAGGGCCATCCAATGGCCAGTGAGACCTTCTGCGATTGGGATACCGAGCAGGGTGACGTTAGAGATTTGAGAAGGGACCAGGTCTCCAGGCAACACCAGCAACGAAGTTATTGTAGTATCATCAGAAAGCAGGACTCCGAGTTGACTTCGGAGACCAAGATGAATGGGCAAGTAGCCACGGAGTGCTCCAGGCGTCCCATAAGGTGTCCTCGGCTGGACTGTGCAGTTAATGTCGCCTTCTCTGCGCTGACTCACCACTTCCTCTTCGATCACCCCGAGGTACCCATCCTAAGTGTCGAGCCAGGTCTGAAGAGCACTCTCATAGTTAGCTTCGCAGCTCTCTCCTGCGATTCCAGTAGATGCTTGGCTCTTCTTCTAGTCTCAGGGAAGTTATCGTAAGTCGTGGAACCGAGCAATCTAAGTTAACAACGAGGACTTTAAAGTAGGACCATGAGTGAAACCTAATATTAATGTTTTTTGTATAAACAAGAGGCCCTGCGGCGAGATTATTTAATGGAGGCCAGATCCATCCAAGATATCGCAACAGACTTCCACTACCTGTACTAGCTGCACGTCTGCATTGCACTAGCAGATATACAACCCATGATGATGTGCATGCCGGAGGTGAGGGTCATGGCGATGGAGATGTCATCGTAGTCTGGGTTGCTGGTTTGGACATAGGAAACTCCTCAGGATCTCTTCGTTGCAGCATCGAAGTACTCAATAATTTTTCTTTGTGTTGTTTGAATATTTTCTTAAATACAACTTGTAGCCTTAAAGACACTGGTTCATTTCTAGGCAGTCGACAGCGTGGAGAACGAGTGCTTTCGCTCCCTGACCTTCACAGGCCCTGTGAACTCTCTGCGAACGGCTCAACGTCCACGAGAGGTCTTTTTAACAGGGGACTGTGTAATCCTACATGAAGGCCTTATCGACCACATCACTTCAGGATGTACCAGCCTTAACGTAAACATCACTATCCATTGATGACAGAAACTGGACTTCTTCCCTTCCGACCATTCATCACTTACTCCCTGGAGCACTCCCGGACTGAAGGGACAACTCACTGGAACCAAAACTAAACGGTAATGAAATAATTCTTTTAATAGCATATTTGTAGGACCGTCAGATAACATATATAACTTTCAAATGTCACTTCAACATATTACTTTGACTCAAATTGAGTACGAGGCTAGGTAAAAATGGCAGGAAATGTTAAAGCACTCCGTTTTCGAACTTCCGTTGGCATTTCAGTGAGATGTCCCTTTATGATGAGGAATCCTAAACTTTAACTTCAAACCGGATGACTTCCCGAGGGACCTGGACCACTTCCTCGAACTTCTCCACGGCAAGGACAGGAACCAGGTCGAAGATTGTACAGAAAAACGTTGTTTTAATAGAAAAGTAAGTATAAAAGATAAGGCGATGCGGGAGGAGAAATGATCTCGTCGAATATCTATAGGCTCGTCATAGCTGGAGGACGGGCGTAAGCCTTGGGGATAAAGCCATATTTCCTCGTTTTCGGTGCGTACGCCCACAGCCACCCGTCGACTGTCTGATTGCCGAGATCCGCGTAGATCCAGTCGGCTCGTCTTACGGACAAGTCATCGGGCGCCTGCGCCTTGTAGTCGTAGAGGACAACCAACTCGGTGCCAGTAGTCTCGTCTCGGAAGTCTCGCAAGTCCTTCTGCTGCAACTGCTCGCTCCCCGTCGCATTTCCATTCCCCGCACCTGAGCACGAATGTGACCGAGTGCCTCCATTAATTCCAAAATATTGTCTCTCCCTAACTTGTCAAATAATTGTCTTGTTCCGTCCTGATTATAGTCAGTAGAATTTAGTGGCTGTCGGTCCTGTCCAATGTGTAATACTGTCGAATAAATAATACTAACTAATGCTAATAGTTGCTTGGATGTTTCGTTATTGATTAAAAGTAATTATGATCGTGTCAGAGATTGGGTACAAACCCAGCGTATGTGGATCGGCAGTTGTTGTTGTGGTTGTGGTCGTTGTGGCAGTGGCTGAATATGAATGGAGAACATGGCCTGGGTAGACAAAGCCAGAAGGGACGAAGCCTTCATTGCCATCGCAGTGGCGAAGCACCCAAAACCAGTCTGGATCGTCTCTATTAAGCACCGTCACAAATTCTCCCCTTTCTACACTGACGTCGTTCTCATCTCTTGCCACGAAGGTATACAGAACTATGTATCTGCCTGCCGATGGGTCCTGTACGATTATAAATATCACACGTCACTTTTCAATTAAAAATATCTTGATCCAGCTAGACCAAGGATGAGCTTAAAGCACCTTAAAAAATGGATGGACGTCAGGTTGAGAAGCCGCTGTGTGTATAGAATTCTGGGACTGAGCCACGTTCGATCGGTTGATGTTTATATCAGCCGTTGTGACGTTGCGGGCATAACTTTCACAGTCCGATGCAGAGCCCGTGTCAGTCTGCTGGCCCTCTAGAGTCTGCGACCTCGAAGCACTAGTCAAGTCGTCGGTGTCATTGGACCGTGGTAGTTTCTTCTTCACATTGTTCATTAAGGTGGCCAGCGTGGACTCGGCAAGTTGAGAAGTGTACGGTGCACAATAAGAATGTGGTACAAAACCTTCCATCCGAGTATCCGCAGCTATCACATATACCCAGTCGTTCTCTCTATACAATACATTGACAACCTGCAAATGTAATTTAATTGATTGCATCGAGTATTTATCATAACTCGGTACTCAGAATTACCGAAAGCAAGGCTTCTAACCTGTCCCCTTTTCACTTGAAGTTCGTCATCTACACATGGAGTAAAATCATGAACTATAACCATTTTGCTGTCGGGGGAAAGACCGTTCTCTTTTTCGATGCCCACTCTAACTAAGGTTTCGATACTGGCACTTCCTGTTATACGTCCTGGTGGCAGCGGCACTCTGGTACCGGGCCCTAATCCTACTCCACCAGCTCCGACGCCATCCTTTTCAAGATTAAAACTGTGGACTCCAGCTATAGAAACAACCTCTATATACTTAACATCTTCAATTAAATATCTACTATTTCAGCTCTCTTTGTAACATGTTACTCTAAATGCAGTGTATCAACTAAAAAAGGAGGAATTGATATGGTTTCCGTCGGTTCATTCATGACAAAGATAGAGAAACGTTTAAAAGTGTCGCTAATTAAAAGGAGAACGAACGCGACCGTCACCGAGCAACAGGTGGGACAAGTAGCCCTTTAAAAGGCCAGGCGACTGCGGCCGACTCGATTCCTGGAAAAGCTCACGTTTCTTTTTCTTCCCACGGCGAATGCGCACCGGACACAGGAAAGCCATTCTGCGTGGCGACGCGGCCGGCTGTCGGGTTTTCACATTTTCCCCAAATCGGTTCCTCGATTCCGGAAGAGCTGGCCGAAAGTCATCCCGCACTGCAGGGATGAGGGCATTGAAGTCTCCGGGACCTTTAAGACGTCCGTACCAAGAACCTGATTATTAGCCGCCTAGGAGGCTCAAGCGCGTTTACGGACCACGAAGCACCTTGAAACAATAATTCAGTGGTTAGTGGAAACACTCACGAGACGCGAAGTACGAGAATTTTCGATTTAAAGGGCTTCTTTCTTAAATTCTCTTCGGCTTACACCTGTCTTGTTACACCTGTCGGTACCTGTCGGCATACCTGCGCCCTCTCCGTGATGGCGACGGAACTTCGGCGTCAGGTTCTCTGTGCGCTGATTGGTTAAGACAGAAGGTAGCAGAAAGTAACTAGAGTTGGGTAAGTAAAGTATTCCTGGTAATTTTCGTAGTTTCTTATGCTCGATTTTTTCACCTACGAATATGTCCCGATAAAGTTATCCGGAACAGAGATGAGTTGGGAGATTGTTCACGGGCAGGGTCGCGCGATCGCATTCTGTGCTGCCCTCTGGTTTCGTACGTTAGCTTTCACCGTTTTTTGCTCCCAAGGGCGGCGCTACGAATTTCTGGTAGGGGCTCGCGCACTTGCGATAGCAGTGCTGTCTACCAGTAGTCGTTGGCTCCCATTGTATCATCTTATAATTATGGATTTTCCGTTAAGGTGACGAGAAAGAGGCAACCGAGGGGTCGGTTGATAAGGAAATTTTTCACAAAACTAGGTGTACCTAATCGTTTGAAATTTTATAACGTGAGTATAAAGACCCTGAAACAGGGTTCCGTAGCCATGAAATTCCGTTATTATAAAGAAATTCCAAAATTGGAATATACAAAGGTGTGATAAGGAACTGCGCATGCGCATGCCGGGGTCGGGGACCCTATATAAGGCAGAGCGCGCGCTCGGAGCATCATTACCCTTTGGTCTTCCGAAGGGTAAACATCGGGTTACCTGCTTCTACCGTAACTGGTTTAACCCCAGTTTTAACCGGTGGTTAAACCTAACGGTTAACTCTAGTTTTAACCTCCGGTTAAACCTAACGGTTAACCCCAATTTTAACCTCCGATTAAAGTTAAAAGTTAACCCCAGTTTTAACCCCCGGTTAAACCTAACGGTTAACCCCTGTTTTAACCTCCGGTTAAACCTAACGGTTAACCCCAGTTTTAACCTACGGTTTAACCTAACGGTTAAAAATCAAACTTCGGTTAACTTAGGTTGTGAAACCGGGCCTTATGGGAGACATCCCCCCTCCCTTCCGTTCCCTTTCTTACTATATATAACTTCATTCATTACGTTTGTAACGGGCTTCTGTGCGCAGCAACCTCCACGTGGTGAGCCTGGGGGATCGGTGGTTTTCAATGATAGTTGAAAACCCCCGATCCGCAAATAGCTGCGTGAGTGATTCCACTTAGCGTGTTTTTTTTTTGTATGACAGTAGCTTAACGTAGTTAAAAGTGGAAGCACTCGTTGCGTGCGTGCGTATTTGTAAATTGCGGACAGGACGTTGTCGGGTACCTTTCCATGCAGCTGGTAATTTCGGATTTGTGTTCTAACCGAAGTAGATTTTTGCAGGTACGGCGACGCCGTACCTTTAGTGTATCCGGCAGCTTCCGTCGGCGCCTAGTACGTCGTAGCTAAGCTACGGCGTGCAAGGCTACCTGGCTCAGGTTGTCGGTTGCGCGATACGTTGTTTCGCTCTGGCGGCATCCCGCGGGGGCTCTGCCTGCTGTAAGACGGGACAAGCCCGTCGACTGAAACTCGTATTCGCGGGCCGACAGCCGAGCCGGGTTAGTCGTCAGTGACGGTGGAAGCTGCTGGATTGTTCGCGGTAGATGTAGTATGCCCTTCCGGCAAATTATATCCGTAATTCGATGCCAACTAGCAAGGTACTCGGCGACTTACCCTGTACTCTGCGGCGAGCATTGTATGGACGGATGAGTATGGTATGCGAGTGGTGTGCTGTATGGGTTATGAAATCCTGGTTCTGTGAGTTCCTGGGACGCCGGGAACTCAACGGAACCAGGTGCCTATGCTTAGGCGGGTCCCAATCACAGCGGCCTCCTCGTGGCGGGACCTGGGGGATCGGTGCCATCCCATAAGGATGGTACCGATCCGCGAACTAGCTGTGAAGTAGAATTTAATTAAGGTAAAATTTCACTTTCTCGTAAAATAAATAAGGTAGGTGAAGAGTAAAGTCAAAGCGGGTGCCACGAATGTTCTTCCCTTACCATCAAAAGCGAGCAGTGTCAGTAAGCGTAGGTAAGCCACCACCGTCAACACTCGCATGGTATAATCTCACACTTCCTGGATTATTTTTTAATGTTCTATTTTGCCTGTCCTTTTGTACTCCTTTCCAAGCTAGGTGGATCATTTAACAGGATCCATTTGTTTCAAAAGTCATCATGGGTAGTTCGTCACAGAGCTTGCTGGACTTGGTAAAAGATGTTAAATGATGTTAAAGGATGCTTGTTATTACAGAGATTAGGAGGATCCCTTTAAAATTTGTAATGAAAAACAACTGTGACAATTTTAGAAATACTGGTATTATTGGTAGATAGTGTAAAATGATACAAAAATAAATATAGTTCTTCCCGTAACGTCTAGAACGACGTCGGAAGTTTTTGAAGTAAATTATCCCAAGAGAAACTCATGCGACCATCGGTTAATTCGATTGTGTCTTTTTCGCGTAAACAGGAAAACAATAGATTAAATGGTGAATACCATTTGAGAGTATTACAGTCTCCAATGACAATGAGCTTATGTTTAGCTCGTGTTACTGCTACAGTCAATCTTTGATGATCTTCTAGAATATCGAACTCCTATAAAACAGCACTTCTGTTATATATATTATGAACCATTAAATGGAAAAGTTAATGAAAATATATATCGAAACCTACCCTTTTCTTCACAGCATTCGGTGGACTGCTTTTCGCACACGAATAAATAATAATACTCTTGTCACGGCCTTGGAATTGATCCACCGTATTTATTTCTACACCTGGTTGAATAATGCGTTTCAACAAGTTCACTTGCATTTTGTATGGTGATATTATACCGATATCTTTGACCAGCACTCCACCCTGTAGCCAAATTATTTACAATGAATAAAATAGATTTACATTCATTGTCAAATTTTGGAAGTAGAAACAAACATGGCAAAATGTTTTACCTCAAGAAGAATGTTACACAAATGAAGAACAATAGCAGCTTCAGCTGCATTTGAGCATTTTTGTTCTTCGGGATTACTCCCAACTAACTTCTTGTTGGTTATAGGATATGTTTGATTCGTGTTGACCATTATCACAGAGTTATCCAAATCTACAGCTAAGATAGGTTTAACCCATTCCTCGCATGTTTCTAAAACCTAAAATAATTGGTTTTGTACAAGACAAATTTTAAGTAATAATAAATCTAATATGGTAAATGCCTACCGAGGGATCTTCAAGGACCATTGTTGAATTCGCTGTACTTGGAGATCCAGCTCGCAACTGATCTTCGTACGACAATTTATTAGCTATCTCCATAATTCTGCTGTTCATTCTATATTGCAAAGTCAAAATTACCGTACTCTCTTTGCTGTCCAATCTTATGAACAATGATTCGTTTAAGCCAAGTTTTCTGAAAAAGAATCGAAAAAGCATTGACTACATGATGTAGATATTTGTAAGAGAATTTTAATAGTATTAATACCTAGCTTCGGTGCTTCTTGTGACAGGGGGCAGTTGTTTCGGGTCTCCAACTAAGACAAATTTTTTCGCACTATACAGAGGTTTTAGGACAGTGGGCAGCAATACTTGGGTACTTTCATCTACGATGCAAACATCGAAGACCCTCTTCGATAGCATAGCATGATAAGCGCCAAAGCACGTTACTCCCACAATATTCTAACAAAAGCAAAGTAAACTATTATATTAAAGTAGATAACATTATTTATTAGGCTAATAATTGAAACTGAACGTACTTTACTTTTATACATTGCCTCCAAACTTTCAGCAGAGTTACATTCAGCGGTAAGAAAACTCTCCGACTTGTTCTTCAGAGTCGGATGTATTCTACTTTCTGAACCCAGTCTTATAAAATCGACTTCCAGCTCCGCTAGTTGGAGTAAAATATTATCCACGGCACTGTGAGTGTGAGCAGTGATTATCACCGAATTCCCCAATTTTGCTAACAGCTGGATTACAGCTACTAGTGTTTTCGTCTTGCCAGTTCCAGGCATGCCTTTAATCAAGACGAAGTCATGCGCTGCTAGGACTCGTAGTACCGCATTTTGCTGAACTTTGTTCAAGCAATATAATATTTCAGCTCCCTTGCCAGCTATTGAACGTGGCAGCTTTAAATCATATCTAGCTGGTATTCTAAAAGTATAACAAAACAGATAATAAATGACATTTTCTATTTCTTGACTCTATTATAAATAAAGAGTGTATTAATTTTACTTGTCAATGATGATATTCCGTAACTTTCCACATACGTCATTATCCTCTAAAAGACCAGCAATGTTGACCAAGTTGTATGCCAGCAGCGTAGATGACTGATACTTGTCAATGGAAAATACTGCTTCAGGATTTTTTTGCGATATGTCCCTGAAGAATGTATGAAAAATAAGTTCTAATAGGGAATAAAACTTTACCAGTTAGTATTAATAAATTTTCGAAGTGTTTACTTGTCCAAGGACACGGTGATAACGTCCTTTTCAACTCGACGAACAAAACCACTGCATATATTAATTCGAGTATTTGTATTTATGATAACATAGTTTTGCTCCTTTAATTCTGAGTTGGTAAAGTCATTTATAACATGAGTAGAATCCGCATTTAATCGAACAAAACTGTGCATATACTTGTCATCTACCACATCTACAACCCTTATCTTTAGATTGGCAAGGCAGAATCCGGTTTTTTCTCTGTATGAAAATTAATTCATGTAAAACTATCTTATTCATTGGTTTAAAGACTTCAAGCAATGTTTAAATACCTTTTTTCTGGTACAGTTTTCCAGAAATGCTTTAACGAGTCGTTGTTTTCGCTGATATCTTCCATTTCTAGTAAAAGTATCCATTTCATGATGTAATTAATGTGTTCTGATGGCAAATGGCTAAGAATCTCTTTACTGATTGTTCTCAAGGGATGTTGCTCAGAGAGATTACTATCGCTGTCATTATTCAAATATGCACAACATAAGCGGTTGTAAGAACATTTTACACATGCATTTCGAAAAGAAATAGGTTCTGGTATTTCCATAGGTTTTAATACTTTAGAATCCAAATTAAACTTCTTCTTTTTTACTCCGTCTAGATAATGGGCCAGATTATTTCTGACTACAATCAAGTCTCTTCGTTCAGGATGACCATGCCTCATTTCTCGCATGATATTGTCTCTGTAATATAGCATGAAATTAAGCAACACTGACATTGTTAATGACATAACTTTTCTTACACTATAAATAAGTAAGGTACCGTATGTAGAGAAGAAGTCCTGTATCAACATCATGCCCTGTTAAAGACATCAACATGCAATATAAAGTTACTTGTCCCTTGTGTTCTAAAGAAAAGGTCGGTCTTCCTGTTTTCAATTCCAGTGGCATTATTCTACGTCTCGAATTGATGCCCACTTCGACAGTTACATCTATTTTCCCTTTGATACCAAGTTCAGGAAGCCAAATGTTTTCTTCTATATCATGCACAACTTTTATTTTACCTTTGAAATCGTCATTCATATGTGGAACTATTTTGTCTGTAAAATAATGGGTATATTAATGTTTAAATAAATAATTACTGGACAGGGCTTGACTTGCAATAGAAACTTACCAGTTGTGTGATATTCCACAAATTCGCATATCTTTGGTACATAAGGTTCTATAAGTTTCCGGAGTTCTTCGGTCTTTATGCCAGAATTGTACAATGAGCTTAATGTCCCTCGGGATTGCAAGCATTCATCTAGGATTGCAGTCACTTTAGAAATGGAATAAACATTCTTCTGCAGTGCCTGAAAACACGAAATCCTACATTGATTGTATATTTTTAATAGAAAATCAGAATAGGTATTGAAGTAATTAAAAAAAAAAAAGGCAAGGATGTCAAAGCAAAAGGAACCTTCTGAAACAATTCATGAGTAATCATTCCAACGATCAAAGGAGTATCCGCTTTGTCAGCAAAGAGGGAATCAAATCCTTTGAATCGTTCGTTGAATATACCACGTCGAGCACAAAACAGAGATCCCACTACAGTTGTTGAAGATATGAGTGTGTCAGGGTAATTGACAAGAAATCCATCACTATTATCAATAATCCAATGCCCTGACTTGTTCACCGCTTTTATGGATGCCGATTGACCAGCCTCAATTTGAGTATTTTTCCTAAAAATAATCAATATTTAAACCATGATGGATATAACAATACTTGTCATGTTTAAGAGAATATATAAAACATCTCATTAAAATTATAATACAACAATGTTAATTACCAGAAACCTGAACAGGTGACAGTTCCAACAGCATCTGATTCCCGATCTTTTACAGTCAAAGCAATATTACTGTGATTAATAATTTTCTCAATAATTGTGCACAAACGAAATGAACTCAAGTCTATATCCTGTTTTCCTTCCTTCAGATCATAATCTAATAGATCGCAATTGCCATAAACGTTGGACTATAGTAAACAAAATTAAAAGCATCGCTTAATTAACAGTTTACCAGCTTTCATTAAGTGAATAGATATATTGGCTATACTTCATTAACTGTTGTTTTCACCCGTTTTAAATTTGTTGCACATGGAACGACTTTTTTCCTTTTCTTCTGATCATTCATTACATAAAATTCTTCAATGTCGTCAATATCTGGGAAGTCGTCGTCGAGAATGTCAAAAGACATGTTTAAAAAACTACTTCACTCGACACTATACTTGACACAGAAAAGGGATCCTTTTGTTCGTCACCCTGTTCCTGACACTGAAATTAGGAATATGAATGAAGTCACCAAACTTTCGAAAATATGTAGGAATGAAATTGAAAATATTTGAGGTGACAGGAAATTATAATAATAAGAAAACTTGTCATAAATGTGACAAGAAAATATACATTAGAATAAATTCTTCAGATACAATTTCTCAAATTATGTTTCTGACACATCATACTTTGATATTTCTTCTTAAAATCACGGCGATAACTCAGTCAGTGATCTTGTTATATTTCTGACAGTTTAAATGATGGTTTTCATTCAACATCAGACCTAGTCATAAACGTTCGAACCATTTTTTTTTCACGTGTTTGGCGCGAAAAGAGTTACTCGCGCCATTTTATTTACTAACGTAGGTTATGTATTCAACAGTAGATTAGACGTCCAATTGATAGAAAGATTTGTGAACCAGTTTCCACCTAGCGGCGCCACTATTCATCGTTTTCAGGTAATTACGTATATTTGTTTACAGTAAATTACTAAGTAGTTTACGTCACGAGTTTTGTACAGGATGTAATTTACATCGATAGGGAATTTTATGTTTCTACAGTTCTTGTTCCTGTTTCAAAATGCATGCGCTGATAAAATACAGTAAAATGCAATGCTGTTATCGCTGTTATGCATAAATTAATAATTGACGATGAGAGAAAAGTGAATGAAATATGTGGAAGACGTCTGTAACGAATGCTTCAGATCGTATATTTCCTGGTCTAGCTTATCATGACCGGAAAAAGGAATTTTATGATATCGGTACATTTTTTTTCTGTTAATAGAATGTGTATCGATGATGATTTCTGCTAATATAATAAGAGGATTTATTCATAGGCAACCAAATTATGTCCAGCCTTCCGTTACAAATGGCTTTGTACATCAATGTGTGGATGTTCCCATTTTGGTTTATAATAGCACTAGGTAGCTTAGATGTAAAGGTAACAATTTCTTAGCCTTTGAAATTTTTATTTAACATGTTGACTGTCAAAACAAATGACGAGTGTACAATCGTATAGCAGTTACCGGTTACCAGTGACCACCATGGCAGTTAACGTGTTAATTATACGTGTTGTAATGAATAACTCATTTTTCAGTATCACACATTATCAGATGTATACAAATTTATAACGGCAGCAGTATTATTCATCGTTTCTATACTGGAATGTGCTAGGCTATACCTGGGATATCTTGGGAATTTAGCAGAAAAAGTAATAGATTCAGTTATCTTGACCAGATATTTTGTACCTTTCAATGAATCTTCAAAAATGATTTAATATTTCAGATACCAGAATTGGCTAGTTTTTGGCTGGTATCGACATTGTTACAGTTTCCTTTGGAGTTGTTTTTAATGTTGGACAATGGTACAAAGCCCTTGCTTTGGGAGAAAATATCAAATGGAATAATGATGTCCCTCCTTGTAATTGAAATAGTTACTGGAACAATTGCATTAAAACGTTCCGCTGATCATCATGCTAAAAGATTTTACATGGCTCAATTATACGGCATAGATGACAAATTGGATTGAATAAGACTGCATTTCGATACTAGTAAAATATATATTTATTGACTCTTAAAGACTTTGGCTAAGGTAATAATTGTTTCATTATTACTTTTTTTTTACTAACCAAAACAGTAAGATCACAAACAACTTCTATTAAACATTAGTAGATAGTGCCATTCATGGTATAAGTGAATACTCTCACATATCTTTTGTACAAAATTATATGGCAACAAATTAAAGCACCTTGTAGTTTTAATTGACTATTCCTATAAAGCTTAAACATTATACTATGGCAATGCTATTAAGATTGTGCTGCTCATAGAATGAGTGTAAAACCATAACATTTTCTTTCAATCCAACAAGGAAGATCTCGATCTCGGACAGAATCTCATCGTCTTTATTGCCATGTCCATTAGCAAGAGCTAGGAGAAGCTGAGATCGTGTAGGCACCAAGCGAGACAGCAACTGCAATTAATTTTAAGATCTAAGTTCCTTCCATATACACAAAGCTATTTAAGCTTACGCCAAACAGTTGCTGGGCCATCCAACCGTGATATGGTTCTAAAGCCTCTTTGTACGATTTCTTAAGAAATGCTACCAAATCTTCGGTTGCCTTGTCAGCTTTATGATCTTCTATGATCTTCTCAAAGAATAACAGAATCATATGCAGTCCTCTGAAACATAATGTCGTTATATTATTTCCAAGTAAAAAAATTATATAAAATTATGCCTTGTTACCTTCTCAACCATAGTAAAGCATCAGTAGCTATTATAGTTTCTCCAGCAGCCTTTTCTAACAGAATCATGTCTTGCAGTGTATCGTGACTTTCACGATCCAGTGTATATTTTGTCGTGAGTTTCTAAAAGTACGATATAAAGCTTTAATATTTATATGTGACAATTAACTCAGGCAATGAACAAGTCTCTACTTACATCAATATTTCCCTGCATGTCATACTTGACAGGAGCAAATAATTTCCCAAATTTATCTAAAACGTTTAAATGCTTATCCTGTGATTGTAAGGGTTAGAAAATATCCACGTGACTTTGCAAATGACACTTACCGACCATGTGTACGACACCTCGAGAAGCCGTCAGAAATTCTTCAGTGGGAATCTTCCCTTCATGAATTTTGGGAAAAGGGAGAAAATTCTTCTCTTGAAGGTCCTCGTTCTCCCGATTGCGCACACCGCCGTTCGGCGCGGACATTTTCCTTTTGTGTCCCTTTGCGAATAGTTAATTGAGGTTAGAAAGATCTGATCTCGCAAGTTTCGAGTTCGCGATTCTTTCAAAATCCGTTATCAACAAATTATTCATGCTGTCAAATGAATGTATATATGGGACCGCGCTACGTCATACTCTGTATGTATTTATGTATGTACATTAAATCACAATAATGATTTTTCTATTTTGATTTTCCTGCTACGAATGCAGTGCCGCTTTGATAGAACCACATACATTATTTTTAACTTTACCAGAGATGAGTTGGGAGATTGCTCACGGGCAGAGTTGCGCGTCGCATCCTGTGCTGTCCGTGAGCAATCTCCCTACTCATCTCTGCTATGCGCGTTAGTCTATGGAGAAACTTGGTCAAGACCGCATGCGCAATCTCCAAGAAGCAACAAGTACGAGTCAAGTATTTGACAACACTTTTCGAAAATGTCTATTGGAGTTTCTAGGTGAGAATTAAAGAATTCGAAGAGAGAATCGAGAGACGGGAGCATGGAAAAGTACGAAGTACTCGGCCAGGTGGGCGAGGGCTCATTCGGGCAAGTCTACAAAGCAAAAAAGCGCTCAGACGGCGAGATAGTCGCGTTCAAAGTCATTAGAAAGGTGAGCAAAAGGAAGAAGCACGGCGGTTAATTCCATAGATTCCATATTTATAAATAGCGACAACTAATTCGATCTGACTTGCACAGCGTGGCCGCTCCGAGAAAGAGCTGAAGAGTTTACGCCAAGAATGTGAGATCCAGCGTCACCTCTGTCACCCTAACATCGTGCAGATGCTGGACTCCTTCGAAACCAAACACGAAGTAATTCAGATTAGCTAGCTGGATAGAAATTAAGTCATTAGTAGTGCCGGCACTTTTGGAGAATCTGGAGGGTACTTAATTTAGTAGCGCCAGAACTAAATACTGCTCGGTGTTCGAGCCTTTCAACAAAAGATTCGTATCATTTTCAGATCGTTGTTGTGACCGAATATGCGGACAAAGAATTGTATGAGATCTTGGGAAAGGCTGGACGTTTGTCGGAAGAAAGAGCTCAAGTGATTGCTTGCGATCTCGTCTCTGCTCTCTATTATTTACACTCGAACAGAGTGCTACATAGGTTTGGCATTTAATTAATAAGAAAATATTGCTTAAGCAATAAATTGCATTTCTTAGGTGATTTGATTTTAAATACAGGGATTTAAAGCCACAGAATGTACTGCTCGAGGCAAATGGGGTCGCAAAGTTATGTGACTTTGGATTTGCCCGTAGCATGAGCACAGGCACGCACGTTTTGACATCTATTAAAGGAACTCCTCTGTACATGGCACCAGAGTTGATCGAAGAACGTCCTTATGATCACAATGCCGATTTGTGGTACGTTTTGCATGGACACATTGCCTTAAAATGTGTTAAACATAAAGTAAAACTCTTACCATGAGCTTTCATTATAGGTCCTTGGGTTGTATAGTGTACGAATTAGTGGTGGGCACGCCACCTTTCCAAACAACTTCCATACTGCATTTAGTGAAACTCATACGTTGCGACCCGGTCAACTGGCCCGACTACATATCAGGGAGTTGCAAGAGTTTCCTGCAGGTCCCAGCAATTCCGTATTGAATCGATTAATGAACAACACTTTGAAGTATAACATATGATTAAACTTTTTAAAATTTAGGGCTTGTTGCAAAAAGATCCGTCTCAACGCCTAACCTGGCCCGAGCTTCTAGACCACCCTTTTGTAAAGGACCGTATCTTAACTGTTGGAGGCACAGCACCAACTCCGTTTACGACACCGTTATCAGCTAGTCAAGCCCGAGCTAAGCAACAACAGTTGCAGAGCTTGTCGATGCATTCGACAAGTCGTTCCAAGTGAGCAACTTCCTTTTTCTGAATATACCATAAGACTTTGATTTATTTACTGTATGTGTTCAGTATGACTCTTCACCCACTGCCTAAGAACACTAGCAGTGTTGTAGTTCCACCTATGGCAATCTTTCTCATCTATTCTCATCGATGCATGTCCTAAAGATGACGTTACCTAATGGTACTAGACATTTTTTCTCAACGTAGAGTCTTAGAGAAGGCGGTCCAAAAGATTCAGGACCAAGAACGGAAGCTACGAGAGCAGCGTCACCGAAACTGCATGTCCCAGCCCCGTTACCCCATGACCCACGGTTTTTGCCAGTACCAGCCAAGTCAGCAATGCCGCATCCTGCGCCACAGCGAACCCAGTGGAACCGACTCCAGTGCAAGCGTCGACGTACTTCTAGGAAATCTCAGCCTGAGAGCTTCCTTGCGGAGCGACCTGCTAGCAGCTGATCACGCTCTCTGCCAAAGCGACTGCCCTAACAACGGATCCTTCCGGAACAAACCGAGCAACGAGGGATATAACATGCAGCGGGCAGAGTCGCAGCAGCACGAAGAGGTCATTAAGCGCCGTGGAGAGGACCTGGTGAACACACCGGTGAACGGCCAGGGAGACGGAGCGAACATTCCGCAGCCTCCAGGGACATCTCCCGTCACCGAGGGACGTCGTGGCGACGGGGACTGCAAGAAAAGCCGACTGAGCATGGACTACGAGCTCGAGTTTGGAAATTCCGAGAAGCAAACGAGATTGCCCGACTGGGACCCCAAGGCTGTAGAGAGGCCGATAGAGAACGAGGAGTGGGTGGCCTTTCTTCAGCGCTCCATGGAGGAGGTCATGGAGGGCGAAGTGGGCTCCCTGCTCCAGCAGAACTGCGTTTCCGTTTTCGTTTCACCTCTAAGAAATCCCGCTGCGGGGTGTAGAGTCGTCGAGTACGTCGCTTGTCTGCTCTCGCTCCCTTTCGTCGTTTCCGTCAGCCGTAAGGACCTGGACAAGATAGAAAGGGTGTATCTGGATGTCAGGGTGGTGCCGAACCTGGTCTACGCGATGAAACTGTTGATGACGGAGCGCAGCGATGCGGACGTCGGCACGGGTACCGGTTCCGGAAGTGATCTCGGCGCTAGGTCGGCCTCGACTCTGTCTGCTGATGAATTGCAAGCCCTGGAGTGCGCGATGCTCCTTCTGTGCAGACTGGTATACGTTAACGAGCAGTTCCTCACGCAGTTCTGCGACGCCGTCTACATAGTCAGCGGCATGCCGCTTCTGCAGCAACTCCTCACCCTCGAGAAGAGGAAAGCCAGAGTCGTCGCCGATCTCGTCGCGATCCTGAATAACATTTTGCGCTCCCAGCCGGAGAACGCGGAGTTAGTTGAGCGGGTCATACTCCGCTCCAAGACTCCAGGTGAGTGTTGGTAGAGCCGGAAACTGGACCTCGATGACGAGTACCACTAAGGACATTTCTTCGTGATCAAGGGGGAGGCGTCGAGTTGCTTAGCAAGTTGCTGACCCACCGTCAAAGCGTCCTGCGAGCTAGGGCCTGTACCCTGGCCAGACTCCTAGGGAGGTTCTGCTGCAGAGCTCTTCAACAAGTCTGGGGCAGACCTCTGAGGAACCTCCTGGAAGCGCTCACTCTGGATGACGATGGCAACGTCAGACACGTAAGACTGCAAGTTTCTGCATGCTGAGTAGCTTCGCCACGAATGGTCTCTTTTATCACCGTGAGGGGTTTTCAGGCCGCCGAGGATGCCGTTGGGGAATTGAAGCAGCTCTTGTACTACAATCAACAGAGTCCTGCTGGGTAGACTTGGCGAAAGGAGTACACCAGTGCCTTCGGGATAAGGAAAGATATCGCGATACTCATATTTTTATACCTACGTTATGGCACCGTTAATAAATTGTGACGTGTTTTATGCGTCGCTGGCCAACTTTAATTCCACCTCTCGTGAAGTGCGCCCGCTGTGATTTCGATATTTACAACCAAGGGTTGTTCTACGTTCCACCGTCTTTGGATTTATTTTCTCTGAATGCGGCGTTAGAGGATGTTGAGATGTCCTGGAAAATGGCGGAAGAACGTGACGCGGGTAGAAGAGAGTCGTCGGAACTTTTTACATGTTTTAAGGTCGAGAATAGTTGTGGTCAACTCGTTATTAGAGGTTGAGGACGGCAGTCGGTACTGTTCTATTTATTCTACATGTTAATTGAAAATCCAATCGATCACTTCGTTCTCAATGGAGTCACTATTGCTCTGACTGTCCGATTTGCGTTTGCGGCACTCCTGTTTGTACATCATCTCCAGCTTCGCCATGTCCTTCTTGCTCAATCCGTCACGCTGCCCAAGTTGCGCCTCATCCTCCTTTTTCTAGAAATGGGATTTCCTTTGCTTAACCGCTACCCAACTAAACCATGTACTAAGAACTTACGGTCGGTGAAATCGTCGGCTCGCCGTTTTTCGAGAACGCATGGGTACTGTAGTGCATCACGCTGTTATAGTCGTAGCCAACACCGTAGTCAGTGATAGTGCGGTTATCATACTTATTGAAGTTGTGCTCTTTGCCTGGAAGGCAAACAGGACGAAATGTCAGAAACTTAACCATATGTTCTACAGTAGGAAGGTGAACCAGAGACCGCAAAAGGAAGCCTTACCTTCCTTGATGTTCTCCCAATGGATCTGGATCCAATCGTCCCGGTCACTGGCACTTTGCTGATGGTAGAACCCCAAAGCGTGCAAGAATTCATGAATGACCACCCCATGACGGAGGCATCCAGGGTTCTGAAGGTTCAACACCTGGCCTTGTCCATGGCGACCCACCAGAGACCAGCATCCAGATTTGGACCCCTGGACGATCACGTAATCTTGATCCGTTTCCTTGTACTTCCTAAAGCGCAGACAAGTCAACTTGTGGTAATCCTCAATGGCGCCATTGATCACCGAGATGTCCTTTTCGTCTGCACCATAGATAGGAAGAGAGAAGATTTAGTAAGGAGCCTCAAGTGTCGGTGCAAGTAGAAGAAAAGAGGATCGCCGTACCGAAGTCCTTCTCCTGGATGTAATAGGGCACGACACCTTCCGGCCATCTAGCTGTCTCGTTCAAAAGCCCGTTCTTCGAGAAAGGACTGTCCGGATGGAACATGATGTCGCCCTCATCGAGTCCACTCAGTTCCCAGAGATTGCCCTTCTCGCTCGGCGTCCAGGACCTCAAACGCTCCGCTGGAGCGGATTTCATCGATCAACTCGTGAATCGGTCCAAGGACCTAACGCTACTCCATCTCACCCCTTACCGACTTTCTCGTGGTCATAGTTCTCGGCGAAGACACCTCTGTACTTCGGTTCAGGAGGGACCACAACGCCCTGAGCCCCACGTCGAGTCCTCGCCGGGGAAGCTCCACTCGCGGCGACTCCGAGCACCAGCAACAGGAACTCACGGGAAACCATGGCGATTAGTGGCGTGGCAGGAAGAAAAATAGGAAGAACAGTATACTTCGGACCTCCCCCGAATATATATACCCAGCAACCGAGCTTATCTTCTTAGGATTTCCTTGCAGATATGTTAAGTGGCGCGTTATCACTCGGCAACGCGCCACGAATGCCTAATTTCGTATCCTGGCCCCTGTCACCTGTCCGCACCACCGAAACAAACAGAAGCTCGATTTCGTCGAGAAGCGATTGCAACCATTCGTATGATTTCCCGAGGAGGCGACAGCTCCCTTATCGGGGAACGCCAAAGCGGTATCGCGACGATAAGTCGGAGCTATCTGCCAGGTCCGGCCGAAATGTCGACACGCGATGGTATCGCAATTGCGGGCGACTTAATCAGATGTCATTCGTCAATTCATCTGGCTTAGTGAAATCTCTTAATTAGATCAGGTTCTCGCTTAAGGAACGGATAATCGGCCCGGTTGGAATCTCTGGAAAGTGGAGGCGCCCAATCTCGCCTTGGCTCGGCATCCGGCCTGGGGTCTCTTCTGGGGTTCCTGGGAGTCCCCTGGACCCCCTTGGACTCCTCTGAGCCCCCCTTAGACCCCCCGGAGCCCCAGGGCCGAGCATGTGGGTCAAAACGACCCGGTAGCCGACAGCCGCGTAATGCGGACTATCAGCCTTATCTCCGTATCTTTACGAGGCGCTCGCCTGGTTCGCCTCATTCGGCTCTTTCACCGATTCGTCTCGGCATTGTGCCGTTCAGGAATTTCGTTCCTCGGGGCCAGGTCTCGATACCGACACTCCCTCTTCCTCTGGGAGGATAGGAGAGAGAAACGGTCCACGGGAATGGACGGTGCCCTATGGTTCTCGCAAATCGGAAGATACAGAGGTTCATTATGACCAACAATGGGGAGCATTTCGACGGGGCTGGTGGACCATCCTGGGATTCTGATTAGGATGCCGATAGGAAGGAAGACAGAAATAAACCCTGGAAAATAAACAGTGCCCTATGTAGCAGATTCGAAGATACGGAGGTGGAATTTTTATGGGAAGCGCTTCGGGATGCTGTTGGCGGATCATCCTAACTGGGACGACGTTGGAGAGGACAGTATCAGGACTCTGAGGAACGACTAGAAAATCCGTTCCTGGCAGCGCAGAAGGTGGAATCCCTCGTGCCGTTTTCCTGGCGGAGCCTTCAGATCGACACCGGACAGCGGTTTCGGGCGCGTTAGACACGGAAGCGCGTTAGAAGCCCTATGGAGCAAATTTGAAGATATGGAGGTGGAATTTTATTGGGAAGCGCTTCGGGATGCTGTTGGCGGATCATCCTAACTGGGACTACTAGGAGAAATGAGATTTCTGGGACGACGTTCGTGAAGACGGTATCACGACTCTGAGGAGCGACTAGAAAATCCGTTCCCGGCAGCGCAGAAGATGGAATCCGTCGTGCCGTTTTCCTGGCGGTGCCTCCAGACCGACACCGGACAGCGGTTTCGGGCGCGTTAGAAACGGCGATAGAGAGAACCGGCATCGCGGAGGCTCGGCCCAGCTGCGGAGGTGGAGGCGTCGAGGGAAGGAATCGACATGGCCGAGGCCAACGACCGTGCCGTTCCAGATTCGGCGGTAGCGATCCTCGTAGCCTAAATTCTAACCGGACTCGCCATGGAACCGCGAGAGAGCCTCGATCTCCTACGCTTCTCCGAGAGGAGACCAATAGGCTTTTCGCCTCATCCGCGGTGCAGATCCGGGGTTTACCGGTCCTGGGCGGAATCTGCAGGGGAATTTCGACCTCTCCCGCAAGGCCAAACCTGGGGCACTATTCGCCAGGACCTCGAGACTCGATGGTCCCCTCTGGGCGGCGTTTCAATCGTCCCTGTTCCATTTAACTCCGACGAGAGATGATCCCCGTCGAGAACTTCTTGCGGAACGTGGGTCAACGATCGCCGAAAGCTTCGGGCGATAGATAGAATAGAAGTGCCCATTAGTTAGTAGAACTTAACGGAACGTAGGAGATTGCAGAAACCTCCGATGGTCCGGGGTCGCGCCTCCAGCTGTTACGATCTATGCCAGGATGCAGCGCGGAGGCCCTTGACGCCTAGCCACGAGCTTTTACACGAATTGGCCGTGCGCATCCGCGCTTGACGTCGCCTCAAGTCCTACTTCTATGTCAATGACTCGTGTCGAGAGTCAAACGATTCGGCCGAGAGAAAGAGAGAGTCGATCGCGAGGAAGAGCCACCTGGGGAAGGAGCCTTTCTGGTCTTTCTCCTTCGCGTTTCGAGGATTCACGCGCCGACTCTCCGGGTATTTCCGGCGCCCTTGAACGTCGATCCTCTCGGTTCCCTGCCTTTGTTTCGTTTAGGCAACGTCTCGACGGTTCTTTCTCTTCGTGGCCGAACCTTTGTTGGATCCAGAATCGCGGATTTTATATGCTCGAGGTAGAATCGCCCGGCTTTTGCCAATTTCGGTGCACCGTCCGGTCGAGCGGGAGGTGGAATCCAGACGAGCGATACGGAGGTGTGCTGCGGGTATTTTTAGCGGCACAACAGTTAACCTCTTTACCCTGCTTTACGATCCTCTCGGTGCGCTTTTGCATCGCGGGTCCACCGACGCCTCTCTCTTTTTTCCTCGGTACTTATTTCAGTTACGAATCCCAGGCGTCCCTTAGAAACCCGCTCCGAAACCGCGCGACCAAATCCCAGTGGTACCTTCTGTCGGAGGACCATTGGATAAGATGTTAATACGTTATCGACGTCAAAAGAGCATGATTGCAGAAAATTAATAAACTTATCGTTGGCAAAAGACAACCGAACCAGTCGCAATTGTCGTAACCAAGCCGGACTCAACGGCGATCTCGTCGAAGTGACCTCGTCAGTCATTCGATGGAAATTAATGGTTGAAATGAAAATACCGGAATTTAATCGTTGAGGTCAAAACAATGAAAATCGATTGTTAATGTCAAAACTCCCCCGCCACGCGGCCAGAAAAAAAATGGATAACGTAAAATCGTCCGAAAGAGGTGCATCGGCATCGAGGAGGACTTCCCCGGGCAAGAGGTCGATCTTGAACGACTGCCACCCCGGATGAGCGGGTCAAGAGGTGATTTCCTGGTCCAAAGGTGCAACCGAGACCGCAGAAGACGCATCTTGGGATCGTCAAATGCATGTGGGAGTGCGGGAGCCGAAATCGTTGGATTTCCGAGGGCCCCTTGGTCAGGGGCCCAGGGCCCAGCGCGGAGAATCGCCGGGCCCCGCGTGAACCACTGACCCACTGGGACCACTCGGGACCACTCGGGACCAGCGGGACCAGCGAGACCAGCTGGGACCGTCCTGATGTATTTCGGTAGTGAGTGAACTGGGCGAGCGGCGCCGGACCTTCGCGGGTCGTTGACCTCTTCCCTCCCGGCCCACCGCCCCTCTTCCATTTCGCGTCCTCCGCGGCCGCCCCTTCCTCTCCTTGCCACACTTCTCTCCTCCACTTTCGAGAAGCAGTCCACTGTGTGGTACCGAGGCCCGGGACGGCGCTCTATCGATATTCGATATATCGACACGTCCAACGGGAGAGATTCGGCGGAGCGTAGGTCCGGATTCGGCTGATTAAAAATTTTCTCCACCGCCGTACACCGTTTAAATTTCAATATAACAAAGGGAGCATTTAACGAGACATGTGCCTGACGTGTACACAAGTAGATGCGTGAATTAAATGATTTTTTACGCACTTTTGCCGTTGCGTACCCGAGAGGAGAATAATGGACTAGTCGTTTGGGCGAGGAGAACCGAGGAGACTTTTTTTTTTGGAGCGGTGGGACCGATTGGGGGGAGGAGGGAAATTTAGGGGACCGCTTCGATGGCGACTCGTTTTGGGGACCAGGGACCAGGGACCAGGCCCGAGCGACTGCAATCGGAGAACGCAACGTGTGCCGAACCTAAGAACCGGAACCCTCCCGGGACCGTTAGAAAGGATACTCCGGGATCCGTCGCGGTGTCGAATAGGCCCGGGTTTAAAAAAAGAAAACCAGCTCGACTATCGCCATTTCTCCGATCGAACGGCGTCGAAATCGCGCAGACCCGAAATGTCCGTAACGGCACCTCGTCTGGGCCTCTACTCTTCGGGTCCTCCGACTCGATCGTTTACTTAGTCTTAGCTCGATCGGTCACCGACTTCGATCGAGACTTTGAAGCGCCCCGAAAGGGTATTGTCCATGGGATGTCGCACGTTTTAAATAAGAGCTAGAAATCGTATGAGAAATGAAGCGAGATAAAAATGAAAAGGAGCCTTATATATTGAGAAATCCTGTCAAAAGTACCTGCCTTTTCTAGTTGAGGTTTTGGATAGGAGCCTCCAATGTTGAATATGGGAAAACCCGGTGAAATCACCAAGAATCGATAGAAACTGATATTTTTGTGCCGAACGCTATCACTGAAGGCGTATCGTCCGAGCCCGATGACTTGGAAATCCCTGAAGATCGCTCGACACTACCGATATTTTATTATTGATATTTTTGTGCCGAGAGTCATTGCTAAATATGCCGTTTGTTATTGGAAATGGCCCTTTTGACGTATTTCGAAGGAAGAGCCTAGGAATAAAAGCCCAGGACCAGTGGAAGTGTCAGAGGATACTCGGGCGTATCGTTCGAATCTGACGACCAACAAATCACTAAAAATCATTAGAAATTCCCAAAAGTCATTACTAGGATGCATTGCGATTTTTCCGTATTTCGTGGGAAGAGTCTAGGAATAAAAGACCTGGACCAGTCGAAGTGTCAGAGGACATTCGAGCGCATCGTTTGCATATGACGACCGACAAATCGCTAAAAATCATTAGAAATTCCCGAAAGTCATTACTGGGATGCATTACGATTTTGCCGTATTTCGTGGGAAGAGCCTAGGAATAAAAGCCCAGGACCAGTGGAAGTGTCAGAGGATACTCGGGCGTATCGTTCGAATCTGACGACCAACAAATCACTCAAAATCATTAGAAACTCCCAAAAGTCATTACTAGAATGCATTGTGATTTTGCCGTATTTCGAGGGAAGAGCCTAGGAATAAAAGCCCTGGACCAGTCGAAGTGTCAGAGGACACTCGAGCGTATCGTTTGCATATGACGACCGACAAATCGCTAAAAATCATTAGAAATTCCCAAAAGTCATTATTGGGATGCATTGCGATTTTGCCGTATTTCGAGGGAAGAGCCTAGGAATAAAAGACCTGGGCCAGTCAAAGTGTCAGGGGACACTCGAGAGTATCGTCCGAGGCTGGCGACTCGCAACCGGCTCGGCCCTTGCCGGTGGCGCCTCTCGCGCCACTCGCGCCACTCACGGCGCTCGCGGTCATGCACCTGCGAGAGTGAAAGTGTCCTCCGTCCCATCTAGAGCGTCCTCCGTCTACCTTCGCCCACCTCCATCCATCCTCCACCCTCACCACCCACCTCCCGCCTCCCACCGCCGAGTTCGTTGGCGCCCGCGAAGTTCGCCGATCTTAAGCGAGAGCAGCGAACGGGACGACCCGGACTCGTCCTTCTTTTTGCGCTCGGCGGGAGAATCAACATGTTCTTTTTTTTTTATTAAATAGGATGCCGCCCTTTATTCCACTTCCTCTATGCCTCGAGTTCTCCACAGAGAATTCTCGTATTCCCCGTACGATCCGAGGCGCCTGGGTCGAATAAACGAGATATCAACTATATAATCGGTGCGGGTACTTGGCGCGAAAGTCTACCGAGATTTTTGTCCCGTTTCGGGTCGCTCTTACCCGCAAAGAAGGTAGAGAAGGGAGAAGAGAGTTTGGATCTTTTCTTTCACCAGTGGGTCTTTTTTCCTGGCTAATTTTGGAGCAATTTGGAGAACCCTTTTTCGACAATTGCTCGGTACGTAGTACGGAGCAATGGGCCCGCTTTCAATGGGAGGTTCCTTCCGATGAGAGCCCCTGACCGGTCGACCGCCTCGGGCGGTCGGTTGACTTTTGCCCGGCACTTCATTAGCATAAATTCGAATTAGAAATTTCGATAATAGACAATATCGCGAGCGCGGCGTCCCGAGGAGAGGAGGCCAGGAAAGCACGGACTTTCGAGTACGTCGACCCGAGGAGACCGGCCGAACACCCTTTCTACCGATGGTCGATCCTCCGGTCCGCGATCTGGTCTCTCCGAGTCTTGCCGAGAAAATCCAGGAAACTACTCATTTCAAAGGACGTATATCTTCTCCGGAATGCCGGCTTCGCGAGCCACGGCTCGCCGAAATGCCGAAATGAGGCAATCGCCTCTAGAAGCCTCGGAGAAGAGGTCTGGAAATGGAAGGGCAGCCGATCGGAGCCGCTCCTTCTGGAGGATATACGCACTTTGCGGCCATTTTGGATAGGAACGAGGGCGCACATTGGCCTCGCGAAGGGACGACAAACTCCCGGAAGACCCTCCAGACCGAGGGATGTACCTTAGAGACAAGGGGAGAGAGAAAATCGACCGTATGCGAGGATCGCTCATCGGACCGGTTTCGCAAGAGAGATGAAATTTGCAATTTGAGCGCCGCTGGCCCGGCCCCCCAAAGGCCGCAGCCGATTTCTCTCGCGATGGCCCCCCTAGTTCGGCATACTCCCAGAAGACTCCGAGAAACTTTCTTCGGTGGCTTTTCCGTCGTCGAAATTCACACGGGCCCGATCCCGTCTTTCTCTCGGGGAGATAACCGAAACTCGGTTCGCTGGCCTTCTTTCGCCAGAAAAGGCGAAGAAAACCGCGCAAACCGTCCGACCTCGGGGTAGCTCTCGAATCGAGGCCTTCCTCGACGTCTTATCGTCTAACCTTGGTTAAATTCAGGCAAAACGCCCCTCCTGTTCCCTTGCATTAAACGCAAATCCCGGTAATTGAGACGGAAGGGAAATCTGGACTTCGATCGCAAACCGAACTCTACCTTGTAGGAATTTAAAGGGATTTTTCTACGGGGCAAAATGGCCGATCAGGACCCAGGGGAAGGGTAAAGGTTTCGCAGGAGAATCGTCAGTGGCGTAACGCCGATTTTATAATTCCCGAGAAGGTTCGTCGACCTGTCTGTGTTCTCCAGGGGGGGTACCAAACTCGGTCGAAGCTACGCTTTGGGCCCTGTGTGTGCGTGCAATAATGTATTCCGACATCGAGAACGGACAAATTGGTAGTTTGGTGGGGTAGGCCCAGGTCCGCTCTCTAGAGCTCGACTAAACGGTCGTAGGATAAGGACAAAGCTATACGGACGGAAGGAGCTGGAAGGGGAAAGAGAGAGAGTGCGCGTATGTACTCACATGTACGAGTACATATGCGCATGCACATGGCTGCTTGCGGGTGTATTACGTGTACACGTGCGTGTACGTGCACGTGAAAGAGACGCGCCTACGAGTTCTCCAGAGGTTCTCGAGCGGGGACCAGTGACGTCAACGAGCGTTCTCTCGGATGGGCCAATGATCCTGCCAGGGTATCTAGAAGCGTTGCTCCAGAAATTCGACACCATTCGAAATTTGGATTCCCGGCTAAGATTTCGAGACGCAGCCCGGTTTCCGGCGGTCCGGCATCGAGAATTCCACGGCGGGCTCGTAAAACCTGGGCCGATGTTCTTCTTTCTTTTTTTCTTTTCTCTCTTCTTCTTACCTAAGTGTCCAGACAGGATGCAATCCTTTCTTTCAGCCGAGAATACGTTTTCGACGCCTTTCGAACGCGAAGACCAGGTAGAGGGATTGAATTTTGGATATCGAAATGCCTAGGAAGGACGTCCAATAGCCGCGACTTGTTCTCTTTTCTTTTTTCTCTTCTTCTTACCTAAGTGTCAAGATAGGATGCAATCCTTTCTTTCGGCCGAGAATACGTTGCAGGTTTTCGACGCCTTTCGGACGCGAAGACCAGGTAGAAGGATCGAATTTTGGATATTGAAATGCCTAGGAAGGACGTCCAATGGCCGCGACTTGTTTTCTTTTTTTTTTCTCTTCTTCTTACTTAAGTGTCAAGATAGGATGCAATCCTTTCTTTCAGCCGAGAATACGTTGCAGGTTTTCGACGCCTTTCGGACGCGAAGACCAGGTAGAGGGATCGAATTTTGGATATTGAAATGCCTAGGAAGGACGTCCAATAGTCGCGACTTGTTCTCTTTTTTTTTCTCTTCTTCTTACCTAAGTGTCAAGATAGAATGCAATCCTTTCTTTCAGCCGAGAATACGTTGCAGGTTTTTGACGCCTTTCGGACGCGAAGATCAGGTAGAGGGATCGAATTTTGGATGTTGAAATGCCTAGGAAGGACGTCCAATGGCCGCGACTTTTTCTCTTTTTTTTTTCTCTTCTTACTTAAGTGTCAAGATAGGATGCAATCCTTTCTTTCAGCCGAGAATACGTTGCAGGTTTTCGACGCCTTTCGGACGCGAAGACCAGGTAGAGGGATCGAATTTTGGATATTGAAATGCCTAGGAAGGACGTCCAATGGCCGCGACTTTTTCTCTTTTTTTTTTTCTCTTCTTACTTAAGTGTCAAGACAGGATGCAATCCTTTCTTTCGGCCGAGAATACGTTGCAGGTTTTCGACGCCTTTCGGACGCGAAGACCAGGTAGAGGGATCGAATTTTGGATATTGAAATGCCTAGGAAGGACGTCCAATGGCCGCGACTCGCGGAGACAACGGAAACGCAGCGCATTCCTACGCAGAAGGGGTATCGCCACTCGACGCGATAACCAACAGTTCCAAGTAGATAGATCCTTCTACCTCGGACTTTTCTCCCCGGTGATAAGACACGATCTCTGCTCCTTGGCATTCCTCTCCTCGTTGCATCTCGCGTACTCTTAAGGAGTGCGTTCACCTCTCTAGACTCAGCAAGAATGCGCGACATCGATTTGCTGGAAATTGAGTCACCTATTGAAGTTTCAAGACTCCTAGAGACACCTTCGCTTATCACACGATCCGTCGCTCTACATTATACAATGGACCACTTATGGAATACTTTGATAGAGCCCAGTTGTTCCGCATTGTGTCAGGAGTTCCACGTGCGCTATTCTTAGCGCGTCTCTTCCCTGACGACGGTCGGCCAGTTGTCCTCTTTGTTAACAGAAATCTCGTTACTTCCGCCGTATTTCCGGCTACTTCTTAAAATGTATTTTTCTTTTTTTTTTTCTTTCTCTTTTTTCTCTCCGGTAAGCGCATCTACACCTGGACTCGCTTTCCCCGGAACAGACGTTCCCGTTGCCAGAAGGTGTCGGAGCACTGCACAATGCCGCAACCTAGGTCGGGGGAAGGAAACGGTAGGCGCAGGTGGCGAAGGCGTCCTTATAAGTCGCCGTTTGTCCATCGAAGGAGGCACGCGAGTTGTCAAAATGGCGTATTAACGAAATTAGCATAAGAGGAGAAAGTCGGCGGACGGCGATCGCGCGGCCGCACGCACGCGAACAACCGAATCGGTACGTGGGCCAACCGCCACGCAACAAAGTTGGCCACAAAGACGGTGCTTCCCTAACCTTACTTCCGTCTGTGCTGACTGGGCTAATTTATCGATGGAATCAAAGAGATCGACTTATAATCGAGATCTGCGAGGTTGAGGACGCCTAATCGCACGCGACAACCGAATCGGTACGTGGGCCAATCGCCATGCAAGAAAGTTCGGCCAGGAAGACGGTGCTTCCCTAACCTTACTTCCGTCTGTGCTGTTGAGGGAATTTCTCGACCAAGTCAAAGAGATGTATTGAAAATCAAGATTCGCGAGGTCGAGGACGACCGATCGGGTATATTCGATGCATCGGACCGCGATGCCTTCCTATGCAAATCGACGGTTTTAAAGGCCGTAGGTTTCGCGACCGATTTGTAGGTTACGGCGACACTGCGGCGTTAAATCCGTCCGGATTGACCTAGACTACTGATAAACTCTACACTTTGTCCATACCCGCTACAATCTGATACCTGTCTTCGAGCGCTGCGAGAAAAGGTCCGACACGAAAGTTGGAATTTTCGGAGACTTCAACGCGTGGCCCTGGTCAAGAAAGATCAGTTAGCGCGGCGAGCATCGGCTCGTTACGCGACAGCCGTCTCGGTGACAACTGTACCCGAGGCGCGATTTGAAAGCGCGATATCGCGCCAGAAATTGGGTCGTCGATCGGAACCATCGATCTCTCGATGTACACCGCTAAACGCAGCTGATCGATCCTCCGATCGAGTTCAACGGCCGCTTCGGAGGCGCTCGTAAGTTCCGCGCTTGTCGCCCGGAGCAAGGACCCTCTTAAACGTCCCGAGGACTTTTCAGCTGGTTCAGCGACGCTCCAGGACCTTCGGTAACACCGGTCCACGTCATCCGGGGTGCCTTAAAGCCGATGAAGAGCAACAATTCGATTAATTCCATGAAACATCGCTTGTAGACGTAACCGTTCATCGGATACCACTCGATCTATGATTTTTTATGCACAGGAGATGTTAGAACATTGAGGTTACATTTAAGAGACAGAGGACACCCGGGACCATTTCAGTGATGGCGAAGAGCTAGCGGAGAGTCGCTCGCAGCTGAATCGGCGGGGGCGGTCGATATGACCGATAGCGGCGAAACTGGGTTATCAGAACGCGGCTCTCCTTGGACCGGTTACGCGCATCTCGCCCCCTCTCTCCGCCCCCGCCACCCACCCTGGAGGTGATCGGCCGGTTTCGAAATTTCCCCATCCGATCGTTCCCTGTAGAAAAACCGCCGACGCCTATTTGCATATGGGAATCCGGAACGAGATCGACTCGATCCAACCAGCCCGCCCGAAAAGTCCCGATCCAGGAATTCGACGGCTCCGACGAGGACCCTCCAAACGATTCCTGGAACCTCGCGTCCGGATGGCGGGCAGTATTTTAGAAGGAGTCCTCGCGAAAAAGTTCCGGACTCGGGATGGGCCTCGAGGGTCCTGCATGGCGGTCGCTGACTGGGGACCTCCACCTTCGGTGCAAGGAGGACGAGTCCTGGCATTGTGTGCAGGAGACGTAGAAACCTAACCTGCAGGCGGGGTCCTCCACCCGAAGGTCCCTGAACCTTCGACCTTCCCCCTCCTCGGCGACTCGTCGCCCTGCAGCCGAAGGAAGCGACCTTTAAGGACTCGCCGTTCGAGTCCGGTGTTCTAATATCGCCCAACCGGTGGCTTCCTAAAATAGAACGAGCAGAGAGTCGTTCCAGATAGGGAACACGAGCCGAGAGGTGACCGAGTGAAATCGGCGCCCTTTGCGTCCTTCCTCGGTCCTGTGGATGGTTTCTCCTGGCGGAACTGGGAGAGTATGGGTGTGGGCAAAGATCGGCCGATTTCATATTGAAGTAAAAAGAATAAAAATCCATGCTGGGAACCCAGTTTCTGTAGTCAAATAGAGACATGGACCAGCAAATGCGACCGGTATCCTTCGTGGAGTCTTTACGAGGAAGGACCTCTCCCAGTGGCCGACGCAGAAGCAAGGAAACGTCATCGGGGAATTTCGGTGACAAGGGAGCGGGCTAAAAATCCTCTCCTGGAGGAACCACCCCGGGGACCCGGTTCCCGTTGCCGGGTCAGGTCGCGTAGCAGCGGTCTCGCGACACAAAGGATAGGAGGACCTTCTGGGCGAGGAGTCGGCGGAGGGAAGAGTCCCGGCCTGTGCTCGGGACTCCTGCGAGATCAGCGGCCCCGGCCCCCGAGGGTTCATTATTCTCTCTCGCCAGTTCGCGACAAAAACGGCGCTCCTCCCCGGCCGTGTAAACGCGCCTCGGGGCCCGGGGGCGGCGGTTGGAAAAATGCGTTTCATCGAACCCGGAGTAGTCGTCCTTAGATTTTAAGAAAAATAATTTCATTACCCCGCGGCTCGGTCGCCTGCCCGGATCTAGAGGGCGAGACGTGGAACGGGAAGAGAAGGCGGAGGAGGAGGAACTCCGGACGGAGAAGGCGCCGCAGAAGAGCGGGAAAAGTGCTGGAAGGAGCGGAAGGAAAGGCAGAGGGACCGGGAAATGCCTGGAGGGGCGAGAAGCGGAAGGAGAACAAGGAGGACCGACCGGCAAAGATGCGAGGAGGAAGGAGGGATGAAGACCGAAAAAACGATCGGAAATACGCGAAGAACCGGGGAGGGAGGGATGAAGAGTCGACGAAGAAGACAGGGAAGGACCGAGAAACGCGAGGAAACCGCGAAGAATCTAGAAGGGAGGAGGGATGAAGAGCGCGGAAGGACCGAGGAAGAGTCGACAAAGGAGACCGGGAAGGATCGAGAAGCGCCGAGAAGAGTCCAGAAGCGTCGCGAAGGGGGAGGATGAGAGATCGGAGAAAAGGAAGAGCTTAATCGGGGGGAAGGAAAAGAGAGCGGCAGGACCTCCGCTCGCGCGAAGAGGAGCGGTGGAGGAACCTGAGGTCGAGGCTTCCCACAAAGGCGAGTCGACTCGGGAAAAGAGACCTTGGAGACGGGCTACCCCTTGGTCGATGATCGCCACGCGGCTCTCCGGGGTTGGTACCCCAGGTGCATTATCGCCGGGCCGCGGTGCATTCCCCCCGCGTTCAACGTACGGGACGACGTCTCGCGTCCGCACCCGAGAATCCGGCTTTACGCGTCGAGGAGGGGGAGGCGACGGAGGAGGCCGTAAATAACGGCTTCGCGGAGGGAATGCCTGGGAAGCTGCGGGGAGCCATCCCGCCGCCATTGGGACTCGCGTGCAATTCGCGTGCGCCACCCTCGTCCGGCCGGGTGAGGGCGTCGCACAGGGCGCGGCGCGGCGACGCGGCGAGGACGGAACACCGAGCGGAACCGCACTCGAAACCTAATTAGCGCTTCCTAATGCCACCTTAACCTCGACTCAGTCATTCAAGGGGAGCGTTCGCCTGATCTCCGCAGGGACTTAGCGGAAATTCGTTGCAGGGATTAATTAAATCAGGATCATGTTAAATTTGTCACTCAAAAGAAAATCAGGCTGAAGAGGCTCGTGCGTCGCGTCTACCGCGGTGTCGACCGATTTTCGTTCGGCCAGGGGGACGCGGCCGAGGCGGCCCTTGCCTAGGTCTAGACTTCCCGGGTGACCGACTTATCTCCGCAGGGGAGCGGTCTCGGGCAGAGAAATCGGAAGGAACCTCGCTCGCCTCTCCACCTGTGCGTCTCTCGGTGGGTCCTCGCGCGCTGCGCCTCCGGGCCCCGGGATCTTGTAACGGCCTCGGGGAATAAAGGAGGGCATTTTTTCCCCCCTCGAAGCCGGCCGATCCGCGAAGAATTTCGAAAGGTCCGAGGATATCCTTTCTTTTCCTTTCTTTCTCCCTCTCCCTTCCCCCTGAGCGGGACGATGACCGGGTTTAGGCGAGGTGATCAGCCGCATTAGAGACGTCGAACTCTGCCGGGCGTTCCTCTCGCGCCTCCGCCGGCCTCGCGCCCCCCTCTGGCTCCGTCTCTCTCCCTCGCCTCTCCGTGGCATACCGACCTCTCTCTCCACTGGCTCCAACCCTGCGTCCAAGAGTCCCGGGGGGACCGGGACCCACGGGAAAGACGAGATCGCCGTAAATGCAGATTTAACGTCGCGAATGACCTTTACCGGTCGTTGCACGTATCACCTGATCGTCGCCCGGTGCGACTGCACCCATGCGAGATGCGCCCGTCTCCAGGGTGACGTCACCGGTCGTCTTCGAACCCACCTTCGATTCCTAGTCCCATGGGCCACCCTAAACCCCGTCCAGGGGGCCGCGAACTACCTGGGGGAACACCCGGAAGCGTCGCCGCGAAATTCGGAGCGACGCGCTCCTGCGACCTCCTCGTGGCCTCGTGTGATGCAACCTGGCGGGCGCACGAGAGCCTCTTTCTACCTCCAGTTTACCTTCGCACCCGCTCGAGTGCAACGACTGCAGTCTGCAGTAATCGGCGGCCCTGCAGCTGCAACTAAGGATATCAGCCGTGGGCCTTTTCGGCCGACAATCCGAGCCACCGGGGGGAGAGACGGGAGATACCGGGCGTTCCCTCTTCCTCGGGTTTCGGAAAGAAGAGCCGATTAGTCGGCTGTACGTCGACTCCGAGAAGAAGCCTTGTCATTTAGGTCGAAAGGCCTCGGACAATTGCAGGTAAGTGCATGCAGGTGATCGTGCATTTAGGCCACTTCCTTGTAGATGCTGCCTCCTCGTCCTGAACACGCATCGCTGATGAGCGATGATCTCGATTCCACTAATCGCCGATGATGCCCCGGCCATCTGCTGGGAACTGCGACGCCTGGGTCGTCGATCGCATTCCGATCAAGAATGGATCGAGGATCGCTGATGGCATCGAGGCGAGTGCTGGATCGTGCGGCCTGCATTCTTGGATTTAACAAGGAGAGAGTAAATGCCGGAGATGGTCGGCTTGGGATGATGGGGACCAAGTGGACCTGGTGGAATCGTCCTAGGATGAGAAATTTAGATCCCGTGGCTTGGGTCCTACTCATTTCCCAGGGTCCTTTTAGGACCTCGATCGTTCCAGCATGTCCTTTCGCTTTCCTTTCCCGACTTTCTCGCTCGTTTCCTCGGATTTTGCGTTCCCACCACTCGGAGGCGGGATCGCATCGCGATAAGTGAATACATTCTGTTAAAACCGTGCCGATTACTGGGATGTCGTCCCCGTAATGGCCCTCCTTCCAGGATAATTCCAGAGAGGAGCACAGGGAGGAATGCGAAGGTGAGATGATCGTCAGGCAGGAAGAGGACGAAGGTGAACGAGAGACAGAAGTTGCCAGAAGAGAGAAGGGAAGATTAAACTGCAGACGAAGAGGAGAAATAAAAGCCGAGCGCCACGTCCTTTTGGAATCGGAATCGAGAGGAGTTCACTGCCATCGGCACCTTTGCCGCCCGGTTGCCGTGGCTTTGCTCCGCCAGCCTTACATAGGCCCTGTCGACGGTACCGAGGAAGTGGGGAAGATAAATCTGGCAGAGCACATATCCGGAGGAGCCGATGTCTCCAGAAATGTCAACGAAACTCCCGGCGAACCGATTCCCTCGAGTCAATGTAAAAAATCCCGAGGGCCATCGTTCATCTCGGTCTCTCGGAGCGTTTACCCAAAATCCGTCCCCAGGGCCGATGACGAAGATTAAGGGGGGCTTACATCCCGAGAAAAGAGCACGAAGTTGCGGAAGTGTTGGAAAGAGAAAAAGCTCCTTTCCCCCGAGGTACACGCTGTTCGAAAGCATCCGAAGATCGAGACTCGTGCACTTTCTGGCAGCCTTAACAGGACCGGCGATTCCCTTCCCTGAAAAATTACCAACTCGAATTTTCAAGAAGACACGGTTAATAATCCCTGCACCTCCGAGAACCCGGGTAAACCTCCACTTCCTAGAGGCGTAGCTCGCGATGGTGCCCTGGAGGCCCTCGGGGGAGAAACGGGCCCGGGGGCCCGTCCTCGAGATCTTGCAAATTCGTTCCCGATCCTCGATGAAAACGGCGCTTAACGTCGCCGCGGAGTGTTTTATCGAGGAAAAGACGATTTGCGGCCGCGCCGAGGCGAGTGCCCTCGTCTAAGGTCTTCCGAAAGAACGTTCACGTAGGAGTTCAGTGGCTCCGGCTGCGACCCGGTTGCCTCCGTCTTCTGCCCCCTCGAAAGTGGCTACCGGCGGTCGGTCGTTTCCCAATCGCGTCCTCGAACGGTCGCGGCCGGGTCTTTGGCTTCGCAAACGTAACCTGAAAAAGGCAGCTCGGCGCAGCGCACGAAGCCGCTCGGGAGTGATTTCGCATCGGGCTCCTCCGCTCGCTGAATACAAACGCTTTTAAACCGAGAGGGGCGAGAGGGCCGTTTAATTTATTAGCGACCGCTCGAAAGTCCGCGGTTTTCGTCGCTCCGTTTCCCGCCGGCCGTTTCTCTGATCCCGGGGCCCAAAGGGGGGGCCCGGATCGCTTTCGTCGATCCGGGGCCCGCCGGTTACTTTCCTCGCTCCTGCGAGCACTCGCATCCCCAGCCCTGGCCCGAGCCTGAGACGCTGGTTATCAATAATTGGGCCCGAAAGGCCCGTGAGATGTAAGCGTTGATGGGCCCAAATGAGATCTGCAAGGAATTTCGGCCCTACTGAAGGAGAAGGGACCTAACCTCTCGAAGATCCTGCGATTAGGGAGAGCTCTTAGTAATGACGATAATGGGTCCTAATGAGATTGACGAGAAATATCTCTCCTAACTTGAGATGAGGAAGGTAACCTCCTCGAGAATCCGCGATTAACCCCTTAACGCACAGATTTTTTTAAAAAAATCGGCAAAAAAAAATCAATTTTTTTGATGTAAAAAAAAACACTAGAACATTGTCTTGGCAAACAAATAAAATTCTCGATTATATTTCAGGGTGAAAAATTATAGTAGCATAAGATACAACGCCGCTTGAATTATCTCGAGCGCGCAAGTTAAGGGGTTAAGGAGGAAGGGCCCTTCGGCACGTGACCAGTGGCGCCTCCAAAGTGTGGGCCCTCTCGCAGGGGCTCAGCCTTCAGGGATAAGGAAGGGCCCGATCGCGAGTGGGCCCGGGATAAGCGAGGGCACTGCATTAACGGCGACACGGCATGGGGCCCCGTAAGGGCGGCAGGTCGTTGGCCCCATCGGGGCCCGACCCTCACGCGTGCGTGCGTGCGTGGACGTATTCCTGAGGCGCCATTAATGCCGCGACTCTAAACGAGAAGAGTCACTCTTACTTTCGTCACTCGTTACTCCTGGAAGTGCACACTCCGCGTGTATACGTCGTTGTGGAGAGGCTAAGGCCGCATTTCTCGAAAACTGGCCTGACGGTTTTCCTTTAAACGTTTCTTTTTAGTGGAAGGACTATAGCGAGCCCTCGGAATTTTGGGCCTTATGGGGGAGAGGAAGGGCACTTCGCGAGGAAGATACAAGCGATAGGATGGTAGACGAGAGGAGTGGTCGGAGAAATCCCGACCTATGGTAAGCAGGGGTTCAGCCTTGACTTTGAGTCTCCCAGGGGCCCCATAGTCACGTCATGGGGCGAGCCTGGGCCCTGATCGGGACCGATCGGGCCCGATCGGACGGGATAAACATCGACGGCGACACAAAACAGGGAGATTTGGTATTCAAACGAACGCGGTCGGCGTTTAGCTTACCTTGGAAATCGAGAGGTGGTTTTCAGGCCCAGTTGTCTCCACTTCGTCGGTCGGGATAGTTTGCTGGTCTGCTTGCACAGTGCCAAGAACCTTGTAGGGTCTTTGCGGAAGGAAGAAGTAATCATTTTAAGATCTATCTTCTCGTGCGGTGTCCAGGTTTGAAATTCGCGCGGGTTTTGGTTCCCCGGGGCCCGCTCGCGGCGCTGACGTCGCCGGGCCCAGTGAGGCCCGCGCCGCGTCTCTCCGCCGGTGTTTCCCGAGACGCACGTCCAGAACGCTTCATCTTGAGATACATTCGCCGCGACGCCGCTATATTTTTCAGAACCCAAGAGGAACGATTCATTTCCGTTGTCCGAGTGGTCGGTCGGGCCGAAATTCGCGGAAAACCGGACCTCGAAAGCGCAGCCACGCCATTCTGGGCCCGCCACGTGGTCGACCACGTGACCGGTGCATCGCCTAGAGCTTCCAGAACCCGCCACAGCGGCGCTGAACTCACTCTTGGCACGTTACCCCAAAAAGGGTGCGTTTGTTCGCATTAAAAATGCAGAAGCGTAGGAGCAATGAGCTTTATCGACGAATATAGATTTATAGAGCGGGAAATAACGATTATCCTTTCTAGGAAAGACCATGGTATTCGCGTATTTGGCCCTGGGACTGGCCATCTTGGTTTTGTTCTTCCTGAACCGCTACAAGAGAACGCTGCACTTGCCTCCGGGACCATGGGGACTTCCGGTCTTGGGGTACTTACCCTGGATAGACCCGAAAGCCCCCCATGAATCGTTAACTGCCCTCTCCAGGAAATATGGCCCTATCTGCGGCCTGAAAATGGGATCCGTTTACACCGTTCTCCTGGCCGAACCTCGACTGATAAGACAGGTGCTCGCAAAAGATGCCTTCTCGGGGAGGGCCCCACTCTATCTCACTCATGGCATCATGCAGGGGTACGGTAAGTAGACATTGTTGAAAATCAACCCCTGGCGACCTCTTTTACCCGGTATCTTCTGGGCCAGAAATTTCTTTTCAACGGAAGTGGCCTTCCCATTTTGATAAGAACCTAGAACAATGTCGCGAGGTGTAGATTCGGTGGTTGGGTTAAATTAGGAGTCATTTTATCGAGGAGCTTGCAGTTCTGCGGACCGGCCCGTTAAGGTGTCGCCGGTTCGCCGGTAATTCAGCCCGGCAGCAGTCAGGCCCAAAAGTGTTCCAGCACCGGTTTCGAAAGCTTCGGGCCCGGTGTTTACGAGGCGCCAGAATCAGCCGGTGTCAATGGCCCCGTGATTTCTCCATTCATTTCCTTCGGCTTATCGGCGCCGGCACCTATAAATATCGACCGTAAGCTTATCGGCAGGTGAAAACCGGGGATTCTTTTGTGAAATCCAAATCCCACCTCGCGGGGGCCCAGGAGCCGCGCATAAGGCCCTTTTCGGACTCTCCACTCGGGGGACGTACTTCCCGGGACTTTCTATCCGGCCAGCTTTTCATTCTTCTCCTAAAATTCGACGGAAACACAATGAATCCCGTGCGACCTCGGAATTACCTCTAAAATGACTTTAAGAAATTCTGACAATTTTCAGAAAAATTAGTTCCTGCCAGAATCCGCGTCTAAGGTGGGAAAGGGGTGGAAGGGGTTCATTTGCGCCTTTGTCGGGTGTCTATTGAGGTTTCATAATTTCCTTTCCTTCCGTGGGCGGTCGATCGAGAATTCCGAAGACGTCGGCGCGTCGCAGCGCGCGATGCGTCGCGTGGCGCTCTTCGAGTGCCACTGAGTTCCTTTCTAGTTTGGCCTGTAGTGCATGCATCCCCCTCCACGTATCCTCCTGAACATCCTCCTCTTCCCCCACCATCGCCCCCACCCGCTGCTCCATTCACTGCTCCGGAAAGAGAAGGAGGGGTAATGCCACGCCTTCCGCGAAGAAGGACTTGTACGGGATCGACCGTGGGGCACCACATCGGGATGACTAACAACCTCGAAGTGCAATCAGGAGCCAAGATGAGAGATAACGAGAGGATAAGAGCTAACGGATAAGGCGCCGAGACGCTCATATTTGCCCAGAGGCGGTAGAAGAAAACCCTTAAAAAAGGAAAAGAGAAAAAGAAAACACCCTCATTAACTGTAATTATTTTCCAAAGGTGTGGGGAGGATAACCGAGGATTAAGGATCGCCGGTTAGAGTCGGACGGCCGACTATATCCGGGGGAGAGGGGAGAAAGAAACTTTTCGAGGTTTCCAGGAATCGAGCGCACCTAATTGCTAGTGGTAATGGTCCGCGTGCGGTCCGGCCGCGACGCGGCGAGAAAACCGGCGCTCTTGGCGGTCCGATGGACGTTGAACTTGAGCCGTAAATCAGCGGTTTATCCCCCGCAAGCGCCAACCTCCAGATAATCGAGAAATCGCGGTGTTCCGAAGTCACTCCTCGGGCCTAAGTGGGCCCGAGGCCTTCGACGCCACCGGAGGCCGAGGACGGAATCGGGGAGGAGCGCGGCCGTAGGCACGTGCTTCTCGCTCCTAACGTCTCTATTTCTCTAATGGCTCGGTGATAAAGCGGTGATAAAGCGGATGATTTACGAGCGGTGGTGGCCGCTCCCTCCTGGGGTACCTCCTCCTGGTGGAGGAGGCCGCAGGCGCGTGCCTCGCCGCGGAGCCCGTGATTACACCGGCACGTTATGAGGCCTTTATGGTCGCGGCTTATTTATTATGCAGTCGGTAAACTGGTTGCCGCCGCGCCGCGGATAATGTCGCCCGCGCGTAACGACATTTAATTTATTATAGAGCGCAATGCGATAACGCGGGACGATCGCGTCGCTCGAGGATTGCATTATGCAATTCGGTAGCGCGGCGTCGCGGGCGGGACCAAGATGCCGAAGGGTGGCTGCGGCCGCCATTTTGGAGAACCTCTTCCGCCCGATGTGTAACGGGATTTTAGTTATTACAGAGCGCAAACGCTCGAGAATTGCATTACGCAATTCGGCGGCGCGGCGTCGCCGGCGGGACCAAGATGCCGAAGGGTGGCTGCGGCCGCCATTTTGGAGAACCTCTTCCGGCCGGTGCGTAACGCAATTTTAGTTATTACAGAGTGCAATCGCTCGAGGATTGCATTACGCAATTCGGTAGCGAGGCGTCGTGGGCGGGACCAAGATACCGGAGGGTGGTTGCGGCCGCCATTTTGGAGAACCTCTTCCGGCCGGCGCGTAACGCAATTTTAGTTATTACAGAGCGCAATCGCTCGAGGATTGCATTATGCAATTCGGTAGAGCGGCGTCACGGACGGGACCAAGATGCCGGAGGGTGGTTGCGGTCGCCATTTTGGAGAACCTCTTCCGGTCGGCGCGTAACGGAATTTTAGTTATTACAGAGCGCAATCGCTCGAGGATTGCATTATGCAATTCGGTAGAGCGGCGTCACGGACGGGACCAAGACGCCGGAGGGTGGGTGCGGCCGCCATTTTGGAGAACCTCTTCCGCCCGACCAGGGAAGTGGGTCGAGCCGGAAGGTGTCCAATATCCGAGGAGATTCGAGACGCTTCTTTGGGCCATGGGCCCCTCGGGCGGAAACGACATTCCGCCGAGTCTTTCGAGGCGCAAAGTGGCGAAAGTTCTGGCGGATTCCCCGACCCCCGTCTGCTTCGAGGGGGCCGAAGAAGAGCGAATTAACGAAGGCAGCCCTACGAGGCGCACTCGCCTCTCCGCATTCTTGGGCCCGGGCCAACCATGGACCGCCATAAAGGATAACCAACGGAGGATGATGGATCGAGGGTGGGAAGGCCCGCCAGGGGCCTTTTCCTAGAAGGGGTCGGAAGGACGTGGGGCTTGCTCGGAAACGACCCACGTGGCGGGCCCACCACTATTAATACACGCTCTTCTGGGAATCCAACCGAAAGCGAGAGTAACATTGAACCTGAACGACGCCAGGCGCCGGTTTCACCTTCCGCCTACTATAGCGGCCCGCGAACTCCGTTTGAGGTTAGGGGTACTTGGAATGGCTGATCAGACAAAAGGTCTACCAAATCCAGGACGAAGAAGCACAATGGGATAGAATATCGGCTAATTTACCCAAAACCTGGAAAAAATGCACCTTGGCGGAGAAGGTGCCTGGTTCACCTCGAAACTTGCGGAACCTACGGTGAAGGTGCACCCTAAATCCTTGGGTGTCCTTAATCCGCCGTATTCACGGTGGAACATATTAGGATGTATCAGGTGGATAGTGCCAATTAATGGAAGGTGGGCCCACTTGATTTCGACTGCACCGTCGAAATGAAGAAATGGACGGGAATTCCAGGAGAAATATCGCAGGTGATGGAGACATCCGGGCAACGCCTTTGGGAAAAAGGCACTTGGTGTCGTCGCTCGAGCTCGGAGCGCGTATATCCGTTCGATTACGTCGTCGTAAACGGTTGCGCAAGGGATTCGCGGGTTCGAGGCCGGTCGTGTGCATACTAGCGTACCGCTGCGCCGCACTATAATGGACCGGACTGGAAGAGCACCTGCGCGTTACCGCAGGGAGACCCTGAGGAATCGCGTTACGTAGTTACGGGCCGTTACGAGGCGCAGTCGTACCGGACCCGTGCTAACCGTAAATCTGGGAAGAAAGCGAACGATTGGGGGTCCATGAGTACCGGAAGACCCATTTGTAACGCTAGAGCCTAAAAAGCGACCTAAGGACGAGAGTTCTTCCCAGGATGCGAAAAATCCTCGCGTACACCTCGGGGGAGTAAAAATGTCAAGGGTACCAAATTAACCAACAGAATTTAAAAAGCAACCCAAGGAAAATCCTTCCCAGGATGCGACAAATCCTCGCGTACACCTCGGGGGAGTAAAAATGTCAAGGGTACCAAATTAACCAAGAGAATTTAAAAAGCGACCCAACGAGGGTCCTTCCTAGGAAGCGAAGAGCTCCCAGGACCAAACTTAGATGTAATGAACCTGGGAGGATTGAAAATCCCGAAGGTAGGAACTTTCAGAGCACCGGAACCCAAAATGCGACCCGACATGGATCCTTTTTAGGGTTCTCGGAAGACAAGGTCTCATAAGCAAGAGATTTTCTGGGGCACCAGAGCCCAGAAAGAGATTTAACGAGGGTCCTTTTCAGGAAGCGAAGATCTCCTAGGACTCCAAGGGCACGGAAATCGAGGATTCCCGAGGGTAGAAATTTTCCCCGGGGACCGGGCTTTCCGTCAGATGCTTCCTTCTCTTTTTGCCCATTTCTTTCCGCTGGGTCTCCGCATAGGAATTAGCCAATCCATCAGCCGGTCGATTAGGTCGCTGCAGCGTTCGCAGCGTATCCGAGATGGACGACCGAGTGAATCGGCGAGGCTGCCTCGGTAGGATCTCGCCGAGAGAGAGAGAGAAAAAGGAGAGGGAAGAGACTGGCGGCGAAGTCGATTAGTCAGTTAGTCAGTCAGGCAGGTAGTGGTGTTAGCCGAGGGACTCTCACTTTTATCGGGTCTCCTTGAAGGAAGTCCCGGAGAACATCGATGGCTCTGCTCCGCATCCGTGGGGAGAGTTACAGTTAGTCCAGCAAGGACGGGCCGACGGCCTCTCGTCCACGCGACGCTATGCGTCGTCGCTCTTTGCCAAGCACCGATAAAAATTCGTTAGATTACGATTAACCGCCAATAATCGAGCGGGTTCCCAAACGAGTCGAGTTGAACCAGGAAGGCGTTATCCGGGACTTGAAATAGCCCATAAACGGACTAGATCGCCGAAAAAGAGACCAAGCCGACCAGGAAGACGTTCTCAGGGACCTCGACTCGGCGTCGTCTCAAGCTTTCCGGAGCGACTCGAATCCACTTTCGAAAGACCTCGGAGGATGGTACGAGGGATCGGCTAACTGGAAATCTACCGGTCCAGGGTGCCCTTGCACTCGATACCCTGGAAACTGCCGCTTCTCTCCTGCCGATCTCCTTCGCCCTTTCGCTTTCTCCGGACCCAGGAGGGGTTTACCGACCTGGTGGAAACTTACGCCGAGTAACGAGTCTCGACGGATTTCGGTCCATCGTGGAAATTCACCGAACTCGGAGGCGAGAACGCTCTCCGGAGGGTTAGTCCGGCTTTGGCGAGCCGTTGGACGAAGCTTGGGAAGGAATGCGTTTGGGCCAGGACTATGGCGATAAATCGGGCCCCGGAGCCTCCTTTAATCCCCGCCGAAGGAGCCTCGGGCCGGTCTTTTATTTTCAGAGATCCTTGCCCGATCCTTGCCGAGAGGTGCCTTCGACCTCGGAGGCGGTTTCCCGGGGGATAGAGCGATTCGATTTAGAGGGGAATCCGAAAGCAGGCGAATTCCTCGAGGTCTGGTCAATGGCCATCGGAGGGCTCCGTCCCGCGCATGCGCGGGCAGGAATGCACCTCGAGGCTCTTCGGGGCTCTTTTCGGCGATAAATCGAAGACTCGTGCCCGATCCGCCGGTCAAACAGGTGGACCTGCCCCAGGGGACGATCGGCCCCTGCGGAATCCGCCGCGGGTGCACGCGTGTGTGCGTCGCCGGTTAATCCGCGCGCGAAGTGCATCGCGCGTCCTTGGACTCCCCGGCGGGGCCGTCAATTTCCTAACCTCTCTTCCCCCTTTGGCTCGTGCGACCAGTTCCTTCGAGTTTATTTCTGGCGGTTCGCGAATTGGGGAACGTCGCCGGCCGCCGTGACGTCACGCGGCCCGCGGCCGTCCTCTCGCGGCTCGCGACCGCCGCCATTTTCTGGGGGGTGCCTCGCGCGCGGATTATGCAACGCTCGGGAAGGCCAAGACCTCTCGAGTTTCCGGCATTTCCAGCCGCGCGAACCTCCCAGCCGAGGGATAAATTAACCGCCAGGATCTAATCCCACTAGCCGGGAGACCTTTCGGCTGACGAAAAGGGACGCCGGTTGCGCAACGCGCCGCCATCTTGGAAGGCGTCGCTGGGACGGGCCAAGGATCCGCGAAGACGCGGACGGAGCCTACAATTTTCGTTCCTTCGGGAGCGTACAGATGATCCAGACGCGTGAATATCAAGAATTCTGGTCCAGGTTCTTTTTAAGGACCCTGAAATTGCAGATTGCATGCTGGGATAACCGTTGTCGCGGGTTTTGGCTCGTTTTTGTGTTCGAGGAAGATCCAAGATGGCCGCCGCTCGGCGCGTCCCTGTGCGTAGCGAGCTTCGGATGGGCATGGTTATTTTTCACACCTTTTGGCGTAGACTCAGGGGATTGGCGGGGAATGGAAAGGTAGACCTCCTGGGACTTCCGTTCCCGGTCCAGGTGGTCGTAGATGGGACTATTTAAATACGACACTGACCTACCGGTCTCTCGTTAGGACCGGCCAGGAATCTCAAGTGGCCGCTTCGAGAGGGGCGGATCGATCGGAACGGTGTCGTCGTGGACCCGTTCGCGTGTAACGACGACATCGGTATTCCTCTCGCGTGACTCCTCGTAAACCTCGATAATCTCGGCGAGCGCGCAATCATCAAGATTCTGCGGATCGCCTCTCGTCCGCGAGCTGTCGTCATTTACGGGTGTGCGCGAAAATAAGGACGAAAGCCCGACCTGCGACTCCGAGGGCGACCTCGCTTGCGGATATCTCTTAGGATCACGCTAATTCGGATTTTCCGAAGAGCAGTCCATTTAATACATATATTTATATTTCGCTATTTCGTTATTTCCTCATATCGCATTTCGCGAAACGCAAAGGGGCCCAGGGGGCGCCGTTTAACGGGGAAGAAAATTGGCTTTTTAGGGATCTGTAAACTCGGCGGCGTATGGACGTTTAAATTCCTTACGATTGTCGCTTTATGTAAGTCGTAAATCGGGCGCGCTTCTTTAGCCCGAGCTAATTCAAGTTAATTTAAGGTAATCGATCGACGCGCAGCCTTGTCGTAGATTATGCCGTTCCGTCCTCGCATAAAGATGCAGGCAAAAAAGAGCGATCCCGACTGGGCTGGACTCGACTAACGAGTATAATATGCGGTTTTGGGGGAGAGGAGCACCTTCTTTACCGAGTCGCCGAGTGTGCATAGGTGTCGCTAAATACCAACGACCTCTTGCACGCGCGGCAATGGAGCCTGGCCGACGGCGCCGCCATCTTGGCAAACTCCTCGGCGCGTCTTCCAATTCGGTAGAACCTTTCCGCACTCGGATATGATTTTAACGACCCTAAGACCAAAACCCACCACCGTTGCTCCCGAATCATCGAATGGACCTCGAGTCTCGAGGTCCATTCGATGATCGGCCGGGAGAAAATTGAACTTTGGAAATGATCTCAGCCTCGACCCCCGAGTCATTTCCATTCTTTGTTCGGCCTTGGTGCCCGGACTCGGCTCTCGTACTCGTCCCCCTTTTGTGTCGATGACGGACACCACTCGGGATCCTCCAATCGATTTCAGGAGCCTTATCGAGTTCACTTCGCCGTCCTCGTGGTCGTAATCCGTCTTCCTCCGCAGGTGTACACCCACCTGGGTGCGGACAGTTTATCGTTTATTCATTCGCGGATTATCCTTCGAGGAGTTCAGTGGCTGCACCTACTTACGGCATGACGTTAATCGTTCCACCTCCCCGCGTTGGCACCTTTTTCCGCGGGTCGGAGGAAAACCGGCGGAATTCCTTCAGAGCCGGCTCGCGTTCTTTATCCCCTTATCTGCCGGCCATTATCTCTTCGGTTGGCGACTCTCCGATTTATTCTCCAGGTCTGATATGCGCCGAGGGCAAACTCTGGAGGGAGCAGCGCAGATTCGTCACGAGCTGCCTGAAGAACTTTGGAATGGTCAAGCTGGGACCCAAACGCGACAAGATGGAGGAGAAAATCCTGGAGGCTGTCTCAGAAGCCATCGTGGTACCATCCATAATTCCATCAACGATCCAGTTCTTTCCTATAATCCAGATAGACTACAATCATCGCCTCGCGGTTGATTAACATCGGCTACATATCTGTGTGGCTGTCACGTGATGGTCCACATTTAAGTAACATTTTAAGAAAAATATTCTGCTCTTGGGTGTATGCGTACGTTGGCAGCACCTTAGACTTATATCGCTGTCATTCAATGACGATATGCAGATTAGATGACACAATGTGGCTTTAATGAGTGCGATATGACGCATAGCTATGAGGATCACCGTGGCTCACGTGAAGTGCGATGTGAAGCCGATACGAAGTCGACACGAGGTTAATAAGTCTATCTTGAGTCCAGGATTCGGGGTCTCAGAGGAAGGCTCATTTTATTTGCAGAAACTCAGGGAGAGGTCAGGTGACACCGGTGTGGATCCCTTCTGCACCCTGCACCACTGCGTCGGGAACCTGATGAACAAGTTGGTCTTCGGCAAAGTCTACGACGAGGAGGACGGTGTGTGGAGGTGGCTGCAACATCTTCAAGAAGAGGGCGTCAAGCACATCGGGGTGTCTGGACCGCTGAACTTCCTGCCGTTCCTCAGGTAAACCACTCCTTCCACCCTCGCCAGGGTGGATATTGGTCCTTCGGGGTGTTATCCGAACAGGAAGTATGTGTCTCGTTGGCCAGGTTCCTCCCATACTTCGGAAGGACCATGGAGTCCCTGGTGGATGGCAAGCTGAAGACCCACGAGATCTACAAGCGGATGATCCAGGAACACCAGAAGAACCCAATCGAGGAGGACAACTTCCTTGCGGCCTTCGCTCGAGAGATGCAAGCTAGACACGAAATCGGGGATCCTGGATCCTTCACCGAACCACAGTACCTTCATCTCCTGGCTGACCTCTTCGGGGCGGGGACGGACACCAGCTTGACGACCATAAGATGGATCCTGCTCTTCGTTGCCGCGTATCCTCAGGAACAGGTGATCATCGCCTTGACCCTCCAAGACCGACTGGGAAGCCTAACTTCTGAATTGATCCTGCAACCCTCTTCTGTCTTCCTCGGAAACATCCTTCAGCGAGGCCGCCGAGGAGCTATGACGCTGGTTATTTTCCCTGGGAAATTTTCCATCGCCTAGACTCAAACGCCAGGACGGAAAACTCCATCCAGTGTCTCCCTTTCCTGTCTACCTAGATACAACCGCTGGAATCGTTTATCCTCGAGAACGAGGATTAACATTTCCATGCTTGACCGGGAGAAATACCGTGCCGGGTATCGATCTCTCTTGTCTGCATCGGGCGTAAAAACGCGCGGTTAATGCGCTTTGAAAAGAAGATCATGTCGTAAGACTTGGCACTGCAAGTGAGACAAGGCGAAGTGAACGTGATGAATGCGTCGGAGGTGGTGGTACCGCAATGTTTTCCTCCTGGTAGAGTTTTCCTCGCCTCGATACTGCGTCCTCGGACTCTCGTGACATTAAACAAAAGCCGGAGGAAAAACCTCGTTTCCTTCCCGCGAGGGACATCGTCCTGGGCACTGATCGCCGGTTTCTTTCAGGATAAGGTCCAGGAGGAGATGGACTCGGTCCTTTCTGGGAAGGATCTAACTCTGGAGGACAGATCGCAGTTGCCACGTCTGGAGGCCACCATAGCGGAAGCTCAGCGACTGAGGAGCGTGGTTCCCCTGGGAATCCCTCATGGCACCATAGAGGTGGGACGTGGAACCCTCTAGGATAAGGCGACCCCGAAAGTGCCTTCTAAAACGCGTTACTCTTGTCCAGGACACCAAGATCGACGAGTACGACATACCAAAAGGCACCATGGTGGTCCCTTTGCAATGGGCCATCCACATGGACCCCAGAATCTGGCCCGACCCCGTGGAATTCAGACCTCAGCGGTTCCTAGCCGAGGATGGAAGTCTCTCCAAGCCGGAGGCCTTTCTGCCATTCCAGAGCGGTGGGTGTCCCACATAAAAAATTGTCATTTTGCAAATATGGTGCGCGGTAAGGTGTCGGGTGTACCTAATTAGGTAAAAGAAACGTCTGCTTTCAGGGAAACGTATGTGCGTGGGTGACGAGCTGGCCAGGATGTTGCTGTTCCTCTTCGCAGGAAAGATCCTTCAGAGCTTCAAGGTGCGATTAGCACCTGGATCGACTATCGACCTGGAAGGCGAGGGTGGTATCACTTTGGTCCCCAAGCCTCATCGACTGGTCTTCGCCCCACGTCCATCAGCCTAGTTCTTCCATTCCACTATTTCTCCATTAGTTACTTCATTATAAAAAAAAAGAAAAGAAAAAAAAAACATAACTATGCATCGCCTAAACCGAAATCCTCGGAGCTGATCACTCGCGCAACCGCGGTTCTTGCTTGCCTATTTTTATCCAACAATGACGCGGTGTGTATGTCGCGCTCTGTCGGGTTTGTCATTGAGCGAGATTCGAGAGAAATTAACGGACGTGCTCGTTGGCATCGGAAAACGGATAAGGGATTAAAAACGAGAGCTAAGCGCTTCTGGATGGCCCGTAGTGTAACTTTGGAAGGCAAGGTGGGTGCGAAGTGTCGGCAATAAAGGGATCGCTCTCGACCGAGAAAGGTGTCAAAAGAGCGAGGAGAGAAGCTGGATTTCCTGTGTCGTAAAACGACGTAAAAATCCGGCTGGCCAGCTTGGTACCGGATTCATGAAATCATTCGACTCATACGTGTTGCACAATGCTTGCAAAGCAGCGGCCTTGGTTCTGCCGCCACACCGTTCACCTACTGCCGAAATTGACAGCGCTCCACCTAGCAGTCGGGCGGATTCGATAAAAGAAAAAGGAGGAAAAATGACAAAAAACCGAAGGCCGGTAAAAACGCCCGTTGCAGAGGGAACCCGTCGAACGACTATGCGAGAATAATCCTCTCCTCCCCTTGATCCCCGCCTTTTATGCGAGTCTCCATTCCCTCGACGCATCGCGCAAAAAAGTCCTGGAACTCCTAGCGAGGAACTCATTCCAAGGACACGACCTTCCCGTCGGCTTCTTTTCTTTTTTGGGGCGAACTTCGCGCCTCCTATCCCAAGGAGAAGAATGTCGAATGGGAAGGCGGATCCGCCGAAGACGTCAATCAAAGGACCCTCCGAAGACCGCGGACCAGAATTAAGGTACCTCCCAGGCGTTCAAATCACCACCCGTTTCTAGAAAAAGAGGCCCAGACCAGACTAGGACGTTTAAAAAGGGATAAACACATCTCACTGTCCTTCATTTTTCTACCTCTCTCTCGGGGAATTCGACGCCGCCCGTGCGTTCGGATTTTCCAAGATGGCGGCGCCGCGAGGTGGAGCGCTGGCTCCTGGAACGTTCCTTGTAGACTGGAATAATCAGGGTTACCTAAGTGTACGAGGTCGCTTTATCGGCTTCTTTCGGGGTGCCTGCCACTTCGGCGAGCTCGTTTCTCATCGGGCCCGCCGTTATCGGCAGGAAAGACGCTTAAATCAAATACGTTCGCACCCGGACCGAGCAAACGTTACGTAAGGCCTCCGCGTGTGGTTTGGGGCCACCTGGCTTTCGTGTCGTTAACCTTACGGAGCCGCGTGAGATCGCCGATATTTCGTTAGAAACCGCGCGAGTTTCTCTTATGTAAGTGGGTAATGCGAGCCGCGTTGTGCACCAGCGCAGCGATGTGTACGAGGACGAGGGTCATCCAACGGAAGCGCGCCCTTGGTTTGGGTCGACGGACAAAAATGCCGTCCAGACCTCCTAAAGGACTTAAAAGGACCCATTTCTCCTCCCGCATTCCAATTTCTCCCCAAGAAACCCTCTCGACCCCCGTTTTCCTTCGGAATCCTGCTTTAACGCGCCGCCTCGGGGAGATCCTCCATTCGTTTTGCAATTTTCGCGCGACAGGAGATTCGGCCGGTCTTGGCCAGACATCAATGGGGAAAAGTGTCCTATCGAACGAGTCGCGATTGGCCACACTCGAAGAGAAAGCTAGGCCCGCTTCTTTCGCGGGCCTCGAGCGATTCTCGAGGAAGAAACCGGTAGGGGACGCCTCGAGGCCGACCCGAAGGCCCGCCGCCATTTTCTTCGACCACCTCGCGGACGCGTCGGAAGTTCGACTTGCACTTCCGCCTCTTCCACCAAATGCCAAGGATCCCTCGAATCCTTGAAAATGGATCGTACCGAACGTGGATTAAATTCCAAACTAATTAAGTACTTAAGATGTCCCGAACTCGAATTGCGACCAGAGCTCGTTTTAGTCTACTCGGTTCGATGCCTATTGGTGGATTTTTCTATACCTTGGAAAGGACGGTAGGGTAGGCACTGACACATGACTCGGTTGACTTTGAAAATATCGCTTTTATTACACACGTCTCGTAGAAAAATATTAAATAACGCTACTAACTATGGCTCGCGGATAGGCGAGCGATCGAGGATGAACACAGCGCGGGGTGGCGCCTCGCGGCGCTTATCGAAAGGGCGACCGACTTCGCGTCGATATAAATTCGATGACCAATGGCCAGGGAGGACGACGACGAGGGCGACGTCGCTAGACCGACGTGCCCAATCGGCGTCGTCATCCTCCCGCCATGTCTGATTCTCTCCCACTGAAATATAAATACATGACAGCGCACCCGGTGGACAGCCCCAACCTGTGCGTCCCAAATCGAGTCACCCTCTGTACCGAGTCGACTCGGAATAACTAGGATGGGGGAAATAAAAGTCTCCCTCAGGGGGTCCACTGTTCGAGTTGGGAAGAAAAGACGGGCTAAGGGGGGTTAACGTTGATTTGGGGCACAGGTGGAGGCGCACCGCGAAATGCCTGGCCGACAGCGCGCCTTCTACCGGACCTGGGCCCGACGACTTCGCGCGCTGCTGAAGGGGCCTTAGTCCTCCGCGAGTGGGGAGTCGCGGTGATATCGGACCACCGATCGCCTTCTTCGAGGATCTTCGGCGATCCCCCTTCCGGTAGGCGCACAATTGCGCAATGCAAGTGCATCGAACGTGTACAGAGCGATCGGAGATTGTCGCCGCCTGGTCGGACCATTTGGGCCACCGAGGAGCAGAGTCTTGGGCCCGGTCTTTATCTCGCAGAAAGTGTGAACATGATTACATGCGAGACCAAGACCAAGACCAAGACCGATTTTGTGCGGCACCGATTGGGTCCACGATCCTCTGCAGATTTCCAGGGATGGACTCGATTCGAGAGGATCTCGAAGTCCATTGGTCCCCTTGAAATCCCGCAGAGATTTGCGATTCCCCTTTCTCCGTGAAAAAGGAGCAGACTCGACGGCGGAGATCCTGATCGTCCTGTACCCCACAATTGTGAACACATTGTATTTGGCCAGAGTGCTGTCCAACCGCAGAGTGGAGGAGCTTAAGGCGGACCATGGGCCGCGGCTGGTCGGCGATTGACTTAGCGAGCGAATAAATAGATGCGAGTTAAAACGTAGTGATAAATAAATATGGCGGCGGGATGGACGAGCGGGATCGACCCGGGGCTCCTTTTGTACTCTGCCTCGCGGCTGGAGGGTCAAGTGGGAAAGAAGTCTTTAGGTGCGCCGAGCGTTCGCCAGGCTCGAGATTTGGTCGCGGTCGACGGTCCCGTCGAACTATCTCTTCCTCCACGTCATCCCAGGTCCAGTATCCCAGCATCCGTAATCTCCGCCTAAGCTAAAAATCTAGATCCATGACGCGGTTCGACCTGGCTGTCGATACCGCGGTTCGATCCACCCTGGGATCATCGTCTGGGAACCTGGACCTGGCTCCTTCTAAATCTCCCCTCTATCAATCTTATATACACCTAGATCACGCATCTTGGACGCGGACGGACGCTTCGGGTTCGCCGCGTCTCGTCGCGCTCTCCAACGGAATGGCACTGAATCCTTTCGCCAGGAGTCTGCGAGAGTGGAACCGATCTTGCCCATCGTGGCCGGGATCCGTCCCAAGGCTCACCTCTCGACGAGACCGCTTCGAACCGATTAGGAACAAGAATACCGTGCTCCGAGCCAGGATGGACCCTCGAGAGCCAAGGGGACCATTCGTGGCTGGTCCCGGCTCAATGGCTGCCGACGTTCCTGAGGGGGCCGCTGCTCTCTGGGCAGGGGTCCAGCAGATCGTGGCCAGGCTCCAGGTTGCGCGGAAGCAGGCACACCTTGAACGGGTCAGGCGTGACCGTCACACCTGCGTTCCCACGCAGACTGGGCAGTTCTGCGCCTTCTGGAGACCGCAAGTCGAAGGTGTGAACCAGCGAGCTGAAGAAGAGGAACAGTTCCATGCGCGCCAGGACGTCCCCCAGACACATGCGCCTCCCAACCCCGAAGGGCATGAAGTACTCCGGCTTGCAGACCTTCCCCTCGGCGGAGAGGAACCGAGCTGGACGAAACTCCTCGGGTTCCGTCCAGAGCTCGGGGTCCATGTGGACGGCGTGCAGAAGAGGCACCACCTGCGACCCTGCCGGTATCGTGAATCCGTTCAACGTCACGTCGCTGAAATCAAAGGAGACCAAGGATAAAGATGGACATTCTCTGGAGGAACATCGAAGATCCAGAGTTTTTTTGGAAGGTATTGATGGATCTTTCAACATTTCTCGGGGTTCGGTGATGGTAGGGTGGACTTACCGTGTGGTCGCGTGGGTGGTTCCCAGAGGGACGATGCTGGATCGTCGCAGGACCTCCAGGATCGTCGCCTCGGTGACCGGGAGGAATGGCAGGTCTTCTAATGCCGGCATCCTCGATCGTCCTACCACCTGGTCCAGCTCTTCCTGGACGGCCTTCGCAGCTTCCGGATGGTGCAACATCAAGATCACCGCCCACTCCAAGGTAGTCTTTACGGTCTCCATTCCCGCGGAAAAGAGGTCACCCAGGATCTGTTGCATCTGTCGGTCTGGTGGACAAAATAGGATTTCCATCAGATCAGGATTTCAGAGCGTTTACGGGAACTTGGATTAGAAGGTGTCTCAAGACCAAAGTGGTCCTTATCGATACGATGAGATGCTTACCGTGATTTTTTCCCTGGAAGAGGAGAGCCTCGCGACCTTCGGCCTTGGCTTTCTGGATCTCCAGGAGATACGCGTCCACCAGGTCGCGGATGTTGCTCTCGTCGAAGGTCGCGCGGTGCTGGTCGACCGTTTCTTGAAAGAAGTCCGCCATTTCCGCGCGGTTTTCCGAGATCTTGTTCCTGACACGCTGCAGGCAGGGGAGGTACCTCATCGCCGGGATGAAGTTTACAGCCACGATGCTGCCGAACAGCTTGAAGCCTTCTTCGATGAGGTCCATGAAACGCTTGAACCTGGTGTCCCCGTGGTGGAACCTGACGCCCATGATGATGGAGCAGATGACGTTGCTGATGGACATGCCCAAAGACGGAGACACGTCGGTTGGAGCCCCTCGACGCAGTGACAGACCTCGAAGGAACGTCTCTACTTCTCTCTAAAACAAGAAGATCGGATTTTGAACAACCCGGTTGCAAAAAAAAATCGCAACAAAAAATAACCACCCAAGCCGGGATCGAAGAAATCTGGACGTACCATGATTCTGGACTCCATGATCTTCTTCCCAGCGCCCATGTACGTCATCCCGAAGCTTCGGAGTTTATCATGAAGGAACCTCCTCTGGTCCTTCCACATGGCACCCTCGGTGTTGATGATACCTGGAAACGATACGACCACCCTCAATTTCGATCCTCGTGAAAAAAAGCGCTCATCTCCCGGCGCGACCATCACTCGAATCGTCACTTAACGTTAAGCGCGAGATAACAATTTCCGAGACCCGAGTTATCACTGGGGAACGATCTCTCGTACTCTTTGATTTCGTTCCAAGTAGTGGACGTCGTCTTTGGTCCCCGATTCGGAAGAGGTGACTTTTCGAAGGGCATTCAGAGAACTCGAGAAAGGGCCAAAGTCGGTCCCCGAAGTCGGACTCACCATAGCCACCGAGGATGTTGATGAACTCGGTGTGGGGCCTGCCGGAGAACTCCTCCCTGCGGAAGGTGTCCCTGATGGTGCGATAGTCGCTGAGGACGACGATCAGCTGAGTGCCCAACCTTGCGCTGAACATGGAGCCGTACCTCTTGGCGAGCTCCCCGAACTGCAGGTGCACGTCGCCCTTGAGGAACGGCAGATACCCGAAGACGGGGATACCCCAAGGGCCAGGGGGCAGGGACCTGAGGCACCGGATCCACTGCGCGCACCTGACGGCGACGAGGACCGCCAGGAACACAAGAAGGGTGTAGAGAACATCGAGCCTGGACCCACCCATGGCCCTCCACATCCACTGGACAGCGTGTTCGACGAGCATCCCGTCGTCCGGAAGTGCCCTAAGGGGCCCGTCGCGGGATAGTCAATCCTGGGCCCTAGGGCTCCGCGCGTTGCAGCTCCCGAAAGCTCCCGCCCTGTCTCGTCTCGGCGACTGCGCGAAGTGCGATACCCCGAGCTCGACTCGGCGTTTATCGTGCCGATAAACCCCAGCAACCGGGGCCGAGTTATCGGCCACGAGTTGGGAGGAGGCGGTCGCGTGGAAGCCCTTCGGCGGGGCTCGGGCCCGGGTGCACTGCCACGTGGGGCTCGCTTCTCAGTCGATGCTCCAGGTCGGGGATCCGGGGACTGTCATCGGCCGCTGTTCCCTCCGACCGACTCTCGGCACTCGCAATCGTACTCTGCGACGACCGCGCTCGAGGTGTCGGACGGCGTGTCTTTGGCGAGAGCTGGGGCCCGGCGTTCACCACCGAATCGACGGTGCGAACCACGAGAGGAATGAGTGTGTACTAACATACACCTTCTTGTCCTTGCTGTCTTATATAGTGACTCATCAGCCGCAGGCCGCGGCCGTGGGACGGGCGGTGGGGGCCCGCGGCCCGCCGGTGGGGGCAGAGTATGGGTCATACGTCGGGGTGGTGGGTGAGGCCGGGGTGCGAGGGCGGGCCCTGGCCCGCGGGCCACGCGGTCGCCGCCACTCGCTGTCACACACTCGACCGCCGGCACCGGCGCCGAGCTGGCCCGGCCGGCGGTGGGGGCCCGCTCCACGCCGGGCCCGGAACCCCCTGGTGGGGACGCGGGTCGCTGGCCCGGGGTGAGCAGCACCCGCGCCGCCGCCGCCAGACGCCTCTCGGCCGCCGGACGGGACGGACGCGCCCGAGGGCTCGGCCCGCTGCAGGGTCGTGGGGTAGGTCGCGACCCTGGACCCACACGAGTGGGACCGGCCACGAGTATCTCTCCGTTCCTATCGAAAATTCATGGATGAAAGGGACGTATCCTTGAACCTCCACCATTAGAAAGGTAGAAAAGGGCAGGTCGCGCACCTGCACCTGTGAAAGCTTCTTTTTAGGCGGGGTGTCCAGGTGGCGGCCGGGAAGACGAGGGTTGGGGCAGGTCAAGCGCCGATCGAATCCGTCTTTCTCTCTCTCTCTCTCTCTTTCTCCCTCCTCTCGCTCACGGTATCCGAGGTCGATGACACCTTTCCTCTTTCGGAGTATTTCCCGGGACGTCGTTTCCCTTTCCCCGAACCCTCGATCGGGATGCTTCGAGCATAATGGAAAAGATGGGCGCGATATCCGTTAAAGTGGGCTCGGACGATTTCGAGCCTCCTGCTTGTATGAAAATATTTGAAATCCTGAGAAAACTCCTGGAAATCGGGTGTTCGACTCGGGGTGGAAATGACATCGGTCTAGATTTCTTTTTCTCGATTTTCTGCGGAATTAAATCCTCTCCGGGGCTCTTAATCGACGCAAAAAGCCGGCAGAAACGAGGGTGAGCGTTTCGCAACGTCGTTTACCGTCCAACGGAGGGGGGAATTTCGTTTTGTGGGAACGATTATCCGCTCTTAAGTAACGACTCGGCGGGGATCATCCGGCGAGGCCTCTCCGTGGAATTACCGTGCGGTACTGCAATTACGATGCATCTGGCAACAGCGTGCCGGTCCAGCGGCACCTGACCTATCCTAATAAGGACATGTCAATTGCAGCCGACCGGTACTCCCAAATAATCCTGCACTCCGATTCGGACTCGGTTCTCCGGTATTAACTGGAACCTCGTTTCGAAAATGCATCCGCCACGAGTTGGGCATCCTTGGCGTTCTAAAAGATGCATTTTCTTCCAGGAAAAAAATTACAGTTTCCATCCCATACCTAAGACAATTCTATGCCCCGACTTCCTCCCCTTTCCGCGCATCCCCGATGAGCAAGAAGGGTGAATCACTTGGGAACCACGCCGGCGATCCGGGGGCAAAATGTACAAGCAAACAGCCGCGCATATTAAGGATGCAAAAGGGATCGCGAACGGAAATGATGCATTACTTCCTCCTTAAATCATCCCCTTCCTCCGATGGGGGTGAGTCACCCGGGAACCCTTCAAATCGTTCCGATGCAACCTCCAGGACAGCTTTCGACATCTCCACTTGGGAACCTGTTCCCTTCCGAGTCAAGGCTCCTGGGGAATGGAACCATCTAGAAGGTACCAACCCTTTACCTACTAACCCAGAATGCGAGGGAAATGGGCCTGATTAATTAAATATTAATTTAGAAAACGGAACCAACCACAACACATCAACCCTTCCCGTCCTAACCCGGAGGAGTCGAGTGATTCTAACCATTCATATTAATTTTGAAAACGGAACCATTAAGGTGAAGTGAAACACGTCGAGGAACTTGATCGACGTCGATAAAGAAGATTTTTCTAAATGCCTACGTTGCCGATGTTCGTTTTTATATCGACAGCTGGGTCGAATTATATTGGGTATTGTACCGAATTGCATACTCCACCTGTCGTTTTCGTACAATAAATATCAAGAAATCGAAGTAAAACTCCAGAAATCCTCTGGATTCGTGCTTTCTGGGGCCCTAAATTGTCCTGACCCTTTTGTTTCTCATATCAGAGCCTTCGATAATTGTATATCGATCGAAATATGACAGCTCGACGTCATTTTGGTTCTAGTCTGGGCTGAATTAAAAAATGTTTTCCAAAAATCCAAATTTTCAATGTGCCAGGACAATTCTTAGACGATCAGGAGTGACTTGTCAAAGTTTCGGACAGTTTGGTCCAATACCCTTAAAAAAAATTGTTGTGTTCGAATCGACTGATTTGAAGGGGGTTTCACTTCACCTTAAGAATGCGCCAACCCTTTTCGTTTTACCTCGAAGTAATCGAAGATTGGTTCCAACCGCTTATATTAATTTAGCGCACACGAGGATTCTCGAAGTTCACCGCGTGGGCACATGGCCATGACTCGAGGCTGGTCTCTGTTCTTGGCGCACTTTTTGTTCTCACGTGGAACCTCTTCGACCCGGTTCGAGCCGTACGTCGGGCGTGATTCACTTGGGAACGATGCGAACGGCCGAGACTCCTGCCTCGTGCCTAGTGGACAGGTAGATGCAGGTATAAGGGGGCCTTGAGGCCCCGGGGAGATCGCCACTTCGGATGATCTATACCGATCGCGTCGAGTTTCCGAGAAAGGATCCTCGTTAATAGCTACGGATTTCCTACGCCAGGCCCCGGTGCATCAGGTAGTTCCGCAGGAACGCATTTCGAAGGGTTCCAGGACCTCCGAAGACCTCCCAGGACCTTCGAAGACGCTTCGAGAACACGGAAGAGAGGACGCGATATCTCTTGGGCTGACTTCGAATGTTCCCCCCTTAACGCACAGATTTTTTGAAAAAAAGTCGGCCAATAAAAATCAATTTTTTTTTACGTAAAAAGGAGACACTAGAACATTGTCTTGCCAGAAAAATAAAATTCTGGATTATATTCGAGGGTGAAAAATTATAGTAGCATAAAATACAACGCCGCTGGAATTATCTCGAGTGCACAAGTTAAGGGGTTGAGCGCAGCGCGCTGAGTCCTTTTTTCCGAAATATGCTTAGAATTACTTTACGCGATCCAAACCGTACCGAGGTCGATTAGATAGAGTTAAAATTAACTCGGCAACCTCAGGGCTTGTTTTTATGCGGAAACTTTTCTCAATATAGCGATTCGAGTGGGTACATGCCGGGTGAATCCTCGAGTTACGTTAACGAGATTAACGACGTCGCATTCCGGCCGTTATCGGCGTCGCCTCTGCTGCAACCTTAACCTAAAAAGGCCAATCATTGGCCTACATGTGCTCTCCCGCGATCAGAATTATTTGCCCCGATACAATTTCCTTTTCTGCGAGGCTTCGGGCCCGCTATCGATATTGATAGACACGTGCCTTCTCGCGGACGTCCAGCTTTAAGACGCGATACCTCTACGAGATGCTTAACCTCTGATTGCGCCCGCGAGTTACGCGGTGTTACAATCAGTCTGTACACGATAGACTTCCACCTTACTTCCACTCTTAACCTCCATTTCTCTTCCTGTTAATCGACAATCGAGCTAATACTCGGTACCGCGGCGTCTGAAACGTTGATTTGGTCAAAAGTATCCCAGGAACCTAACCTAAAATGTTAAGGGGATGTGAAAGTGGCGTCGGAGGTTTTGTTTATAAGACTTTTCTCCTAACTAGGTTTACCGAATAGTTTGAAACTTTACAACGTGAATAGGATGACTATAAGGAAGGTCCTGGAACTCACGAAATATTCAATTCTTTTCTAATTTGTTTATAGGTATTTTAAAAATAGTTTATAAAAAATGATATTTCCCGAATTTCAGGACCTACCTTAGGGTATCCATATTCACGTTTTAAAGTATGAAACGATTTGAGGCACCCAGTTCGGAGAAAAGTTTTATGAACGATTGAGCTTTCGGGTGCCACTTTCACGTCCCCTTAAGCGAGGTCGAGCGAGGACCTTCCAGTGAATCCGATTAGCGAAAATCCTGGGGAGCTCCTCAGTTGTCGCCGATTCCGAGAAGCTACCTAGTCATTGCAGGAATCCTGCAACCGGTAGCTCGGTCGGCGATTAGCTTGCGAATCGCGTGCGATTCCTCGAATTCGCCCGAGGGGCGACCGGGTAAGGTCTCCCGACCTTCGAACTTTTTCTCACTCCGCCACTTAGTGGATAATTATTATGGGTAATTGTTTTCGCGTGCCATTGGAACGGTCGACGTCCCGGCGCCTCGGGGAACGCATTATCGCTGTTGCACTCGAGCTTTATCCGTTAAACGGTCGCCCCGGGCCGTTTTACGGATAAAGCTCGGACACGGGTCGAATCCGTCGAATTCATTCTTGGTCGTGCACATCGACACGTACCGAAAGACGATGCCCAGAGCACAACTTTTGGACCGATAATTCCATCGCTGTATTCGACGCATCTCCACTGTCAAGACAGTCCACGTGTCTAGAGATTAAACCTTTGAAGCACCGCGACGACGGCTGTCGTCACCAATCGGTCGTGGAGAGGAAAACACTTCGACATAATCAGCCGACATTGGCCGCTGGCACATCTCTCGACCCGTAAAAAGAAGGATTTTTGGGAACGGACTCTGGAGACATTTTGGTCCTCTGGAATAGTTAGGACGTAGGTCTCATGGTTAAAGGGCTTTTAGGGATTTTTTGAGCGAGACAGGTCGCCAAAATTCAAGAAATGATTAAGGATTTAAGTTAAAGTTTCGATTTACTATATTAATGATGACCACGAAATTCAGGGTCCCGCTAAATCCGCGTGAAGACCACCGATAACCAAAACGTCCGGGAAGAACGACCGGAATTATCGGCGCGAACCGGATCGCCGATTAGTCAGGCGGATTCGCGAAAGGAATGGAAAGCTGTAGGAAACTTTGCATCAGGCTGGTCGAGGCCGCAACCCCGGAAAACAAGACGTCCAGACAACCGCGATCCCCTTGTTTGTCCGTCGTCGGCGGTTTTGCGTGCTCCCCAGTCCCGGGAAAAAGTGAGGGAAGTCAATAAGCAAAGTCCGACCTTTCCTTTGTTGGCGAGAAAATTCGAGGTTTCCGGTATCGCGAGCATAAGCGATAAGTCTAGGCGGCAGCGGTAGGGTCAGGAAGGAGGCGCGAGGAGCAGGAAGACGAGGGAAAGGAAGCGCGCGGGATGATAAAGGAGAGGAGGAGCGGAAGGAAGAAAGACGAGGGAAAGGAAAAGCCGAACGCGGTCTGGCGGGCGTCTGTAGGCGCCGAGGGTGAACGACCGTCCGCGCCGAGGACGCCGTCCCTGTCCCTACGTCGGGATCCTCCGACGTCCCGGGGACGTCGGAGGATCCTACCAGGGGACAGGGAGAAGGGACGGATCGGCAAGTGGCAGCTCGCGTCGCGAGACGCTCTGCGATTGCGATCACGGCCGACGGAGCGACGCGTGCCGTCGCCGAGGAATACCAAGAGCCCGGCGAGGGCGACCGCGGGCCCGTAGAAGGCCTCCGGTCACCGACCCTGGACGCGATCGCGATCGGACCGCTCCGGGACCTGTCCCAAGACGGGCGCGAGAGCGCGCCGTTCGACCGAACCGAGAGCGCCGCGCGCCCGCCATTCCGCCGAGGACCACCGAACCGAGAGGACGCACCCAGCCAGGACTCCCGCGCGACGACCTAACCTCGGGACCGGCAAGAGGTAAGCTCTCCGATGAAACCAACGGCGGAGGATCGTCATTCAGGCACCCATGTAAAGTGCTTCCGGGGGAATCCAGGAGTTCAACGATATACTTCATTTTAGAATGAGATGTATTTCAACTGAGTAGAATGTAATAAATGTTGGGAATGGCTTAATTACCCTCTCAAGCTCTGCTCCAGGGATGAAATGGCGTTTCGGAAGAAGTAACGGACAGTAAGTGTAAGAATTATTCCTAGTTTAATGAGTACGTAGACGATTCTTAGGCTCGATATCGAACTGTTTAAATGCCCAAATTTAATACTGGGCAGGGTTATCATCGCAACGACCAATTGTTAATAGGGTGGAAACACCTTTCTTAGAGGGATCCTAGAAGAGTCGACGGCCGCGTCGGCGCGCGGATAAACGCGCCCATGTTCGATCGAGTGATCGATCGGCGTCTTACGTTCGCTCACCCACGCCTGCAATTTCTGATTGTTTACATGGGAGGTCATTGCCCAGATCGCCGCTTACTTTACATTCCTGCTCTCCTCTCCTTGAGCCGCTAAGGCGTTGCACCGTTGCAGCGTCGGTACTCGACGGACGCCGCGACGCCGAAGGGGGCGGCTCGATCGGGGGCGCGGAGAGGAGCCGAAGACCCGCGAGAACGGCGCGCCGCACCGTGGAAACGGTGCCGACCGAATTTACATGCTAGCGCGAGTGACGAGCGAGAAATCCTCGACTCTCTCGCGAGTTCGACGAACCGGCGGGACTCGATCGAGGGGAGAGGCCAGGAGGCGATTGGAAAACAGAAGGAAACCGTCGAGCCGGCTCGGCGTCCTTCGCGACGCCAAGACGCGCAGCGCCGACTTCGGAGGATATCCGGGAACGATTCTTCGAGAATCTTCTAAGGACCACTAAAAAACGTGAAAAACGTCCCTTCCTCGGTAATTCCACCCAAAGAAGGCATCCTTTCACTTGGGGTAAACGGATCCGCGGACGCTCCCTCTTCGGCGACTATCTTGGTCAGGTCGATTCGCCGAAAGCCAACGGCTGCTCAGTCGGTTGACGCTGTTATCAAACAACCTCGACGGTGTGGCGACAGAATTTCTGCTGACACTCGGGCCCCGGGGGTCGAGGAACACTCGGCACTCGGAACAACGTAGAAAGGCGACGCGCGTCGCAACCACCGTAGGTTTCATTGAAGCCGAGGCGTTACTTCGTTTTCTCTCGTTGTTTCCCAAACGACGAGGCCGCAACGTCCGCCTCGAGCTGCCCCAAGAGGACGTTCGTTCTGTGGGAAACGAGGAGAGATCTCCTCGAGGTAGACGTGACTTCGCGACGACCATCTCCAGCTATATCGTGAGGAAAAGAGCAAAACGAGGTCCACGCCCTCGGGGAGATCCTCGCACTCGAGACGAGATCAAGGAGGTCGATCTGGATCTCTACGAAGCACCAACATTCGCCTTATTTCCGAATGCGATCACCAGGAATTTTTCTTTCTATCTATTCATCCACAGACGAGATGAACGGCAGATCTTGAGCTCGACAAAGAGACGGATAGAGCTCCACAGTCGAAATGAGAGGTCTCAGAAACCTAGAAAGACCAGACAGCGACTCCAATATGGCCGATGGCCGAAATCGACCTTGCGAGTCGGCTCCTTCCCGGAAACTGATCTCTATACTCGCATCCCACATTATACAATAAGAGAAACGCAATGTTATAGTGCAACCTTCTCGACCTTTTCGGCGGACCGGAGCCTAAATCGTTCGGCCTTCGGGCCTCCTCGGTTCCTAGGAACTGGTCCGGACAGCAAAATGGCCGTTCGGCAGTTTCGACACTGAGACTCGAGGCCGAGGTTAGAAGGACGCCACCAGCCCTTTGCCCTCCTTTCCAGGTTCCCCCTCGAGGTTCGTGCTCGGCCGTCCTAACCTAGAACCAGGTCAGGGCAGGACGCAATCTGGGTCGGCGCGGGAACCCGAAGAGTGGCGTCGCGATGTGTCGCAACGCGTGCCGTGCGCTCTCCTTAAGCGCGTCGCCATTTTGTTGGTATAGGTGCACGCACAATCGGCGTCGCGTGTCCGCCTGCTGCCGGTTCAAAGACACCTGATTTTCGGTATAGTCCGCTCCGTTAAGAACGCGTCGTGTCTCAAGACATTCGAAAGAATCCGCGAGGAAGGCTCCTCGGACTCCAAGGTGGTCCGCCATCTTGGTCCGCCATTTTGGTCCCACTGACCAGACCTCGATAAAGACGACGTTCAATGCCAAAAAAGCGAATACCATCTAACGTGCCGGATGTTTCGGTGGGATTTGTATACCAAGTCAAAAGCCATGGAAATAAACTTAAATCCCATTCGGTGACGTTATGCGACGAACGCCGTCCCTGGGAGTTTCTACTTCCTTTTACGTGCGCCCACTGTACGCCCTTACGAAAGACACTCTTGGCCTCTGAAAGAGACGCCCAAGGCTTCTCGACACGAGACTCGATTACCGGATCTTCGATTTTTGTATAACGCTTATCGGCTCGGAACAGCCTCGACGCAGACCACCGTACTATGTCTGTCTCTTCGCCGACGTTGGTACCAACGCAAGGAGACCGGTCTCCGTCGGCTCAATCAAATCGGTGGAAGCCGAATGCGTAACTGGAATGCATAATTAATTCCGAAACACGAGTTTTATCGTTCCCGCTACGTTGTGCCGGGAGATTAACTTAATGAACCCCAGCCGGGACGGCTCGAGCTACGTCGGGGACGTCCTCGCCCATCGGGTGGCGACCGCGAAACTTTTTGCACCCTAAGCTGGTGACAAATTGGCGCGAGCCACTCTTAGCGACTGTAACATGATCTACGACGGTCAGTAGAACCGGTGTGCTCTGAATTAATCGGCCGTCGCTTTTCCCTGGCCATTGGGCGTGTCACGATTCTTGTCGCGCTCTTAAACGCGCCGCTCGCGCGTTTTACCGCGTTTTGTGCCGCGTTTTGTGCCGCGTTTTGCCCCCTTTCCCCTTGTTTTACCGCGTTAACAGTTAGCGCGATGTGGGCTACGCGTCCCGAGGGAAAAACCAGGGGACAGCTATGGGGAAGATATGAAAAGTACCGGGACAATGGCCCATCGGCCCGTGTCCAGGAGCGAGCAAAAAGACCGTGCGTTTCGTCATGGCCGAACGGGGCTCAGGATTCGGACTCTCACACGGGTCTCTTTTCTAACGGCTAATAACGGTGGCTCGGGCTCGACCAGACTTCGGTTTTTGGAGCTCCGTTATTCTCGGAGGTAGGACCGAGAGAAATGGCGAATCGAGGAGATTCCGCGAGAAGACGGACCTAGGAAACCGGGCCCCAAAAATCCGCCTCGAGGACCCTAAGGACTTCGAGAAGAATGGCGCGCCGATCTCGGACGAAAGACTAAGAATTATGAAATAGAAATTAGAGAATGCGGATATCCGTCGAGGACCTGTTTTCTGCAAGTCGATAATGGATGTTGATGGATTTCAGAGTCTGCCGCCGTTTGGTATCATACAATGGCGGTTTGTCCGATCAAGCGGATTCAAGATGGCGCGCCGCGCAGCGCAATTGACAAGAATCGTCGAATGATGTCTTAGCCATTTTTACTCATTTAGATGACTCGGAGGTAGCAGGTGCTCGTCGACGAATTTTCGGACAGCAAATCTATGGCGGGGGTTGATGTTTCATATTCCGTCGGCTTCTAGTTCTCCAAAATGGCGGCCGATCGGACGATCGGGCAGTAGTTCGCGGTGTTTGGCAACCAATGGAACGCCGTTGTTGCGCTTACGTTTTGCGCACCGTGCAGAACGAGAGATAAACAAAAGTCGAAACTCCGCTTTCCGAGTTTCTCGGAATCGCTGCCGAAATCAGGATACACGGGGACCACGATTTCTGCAATACCCGATGCGCGCCGAAAACCGCGAGGTCCGAGACTTCCGTCGAACGGCCGACGAAGAACACGAGCTTCCTACCGAAGAAGACGTAACCGGTAATCACGGTTCCCCTTATCAGAGAGGGAGATAGTGCACGTGAGATCAGCCGTTTGTCTCCGTTCCCAGCGAGAACCGATGATCTCATATCTGCAGGATTTACGTAAGATCGAAGAATGTCATGGATTTTCAAAGCAAAGAGTGATACGTCCATTACACCACCGGAGGACGTAATCGGTGCAAAATCGACATCTCCGATTACGACGCCCGGATGGCTCTATCATAAGTGACGCTTGACATCAGCGTTACAATTGCGATACATTATTTTTTTTTTTTTAATAATAATAAGAAAAAAATCCCTTCTTTTTTCCGAAGGGAAGGCACAAACGAACGTTCTCCACCACGCGACGACCAATCGAGCGCAATTCCTCCCGTCGATTACGGAGCCTCCTTTTTCTAATTGTCATCGATCTTGCGCGTACATGAAGGGGGAACAGAGGTTTCGAAAGCTGAGGAGCATTAATGTCGCAACCTGTACCCATGTGGCGATCGGATGTCGGGTGAAGGACCGACCGATGTATCGGAGGAACGCTGCGCGTATGTTGCGCGTATGTTGCGTGTATGTTGCGTGTATGTTGCGTACGCGCAGGACGGATGAACGGACGGTCCGATCGGTAGGTCGGTTACTTTACCCGTTACCATCACTGACCACTGCCAATGGGTCAGTGACCCACTGCCTCCTTGCAGCCGAAATTTTCGGCCGAGCCGACCGCGCCTCGTCCTGCGAGAACGCCGCTCTATTCGGCCGGAACCTAACCTCACTTCTGGCTGCCCCTAACGGGAAGAATGCAGCGCACGAGGAACTCTCGACACGAGTTCGACAGCCTCTTTACTTTCTTAAAGGCATCATTACATATATATTTACATCTAATAGATGTTAAATTCAAATTCGTCGGGAACCTAACCTCATTTCCCTCCATTCGAGAGAAACGCAGGGGGGAAAAGTTCCCAGGTGGAGTTTCACTACTTTTTTTTTTTATTATATATAGAGGAAGCTTCCTTTACTTTTAAGTGTAATTACCATAAAGACCCCATAATGAAAGATGGAACCGACGAAATTAGCGAGACCAGCGGTAGAGGCGAGATCCTTTGAGGGAAAGTTCTTCCCGTTTGAATTTTGGCGCCATTCGGCACTTCCGGTCTGAAGAGACTAGCGAAGAGCCGGAGACTCATCGAGCGCCTCCGTCCCGGCGCGGGGAAATGGGTCATGGGTTATGTAACGCTTAATTCGCATATTATATCGGGTAAATCGGCGATGACCGCTGTCAAGTCGCTGTCAGCGATCGCTGAGCTCGGCGCATTTGGCACCGGACCGTTGCGAGCGCTGCCCAAATCGCATTACGCGCATTCCTCGCAGCCGGTTCGATCGTGGAAAGGCTCGCCTACGCGGAAAAGTCCGAAATTCCAGGAGCACGTGCGCCTGCGCGGTTGCGACACGCGGCACGCGGCTCGCGCACGCTCATGCGCAGAAGTCCCGATTCCGGCTTCACGCGCAGACACCCGAGGTAATCCAAGGGTTGCGCGAAGTCGGTAAAGAGTCTCCCCATAATTCTAGGGTTGGATAAATCCGAAAGAGAGAGAGGAAAAAAAGAATCGAGGAAAATTGACTCTCAAAAGAGGGTAGGGAAATATTTCGGAGGAAACGAGCCGGAAGTGCCCGGAATTTTTGCCGGTGCCGGAGCGGAGAGGAGCGAAGAGGCAGGTAAGAAAGGGAGAGAAGGAGCCAGAGGGAGAAAGAGAAAAAGGGAAAAGGAGAAAAAGAGCAGGAGACCGGGAACCCGGTACTCGAGGAACCGTACGATCGTGCACCTTCTACGAGTGCGAGTACTCGGCGAAGGTGAACGACCAGCAAAGTGGTTGTAAGCCGTTCGAAGCGAACGCGCGTCCTTCGTGTCGGCGATGTAATGGTAGCCGACTGACCGAAAACTCAATTTGCGCCACGAGGAGGCGAATTTACGAGGCCCCGGGGTCGTTGAACCCGCGGCGAGGAAAGACCTCGGTTACAACTGCGAGGTTTTATTACGAGAGCCGGCATTAAATTAGGACCGCGCGTCCGATATCGGCAACAGCGAGGGGAGAAAAGAAGTTCAAAAGGTCCCCGAGGACCCAATTGGAAGAGTATTAACTGTACCAAAGGTTAGCGAGGTCCTATACGATCCAAGATGGCGGTGGCGCGGCGTCCTAGCGCAAGCGTTCATGGGAAATCTGTCTTTAACCCTAGAACTACCGGGAGATTTTTTTCTCCTGTGGTGGACCGTCTAAAACTAGGCATTTCGACTAACTCTGGTAGTTTTAGTGTTAATGGCGACCGGATAATTTCCCCTACAAGGTCGAGAAATAATAGGTACCGAAGGTTGAACGAAGTCCTTTGGGATCCAAGATGGCGGCGGCGTGGCGTCTTCGCGCAAGCGTTCATGGGAAATATCTCGTTGCGCGTCCTTAATGGCGGTCGATTGGCTGGATAGTCAATTTGCCCCACGAGGTCGGGAATTTAGGGGGCCCTGAGGACGTTGAACCCGGAGAAGAACTCGGTCGATCGACTTTTCGACGGACGTCGATATATCAAGTCGAATTTCAGTCGTAATTCCAGGCTTTCTTATGGTAGAGGGGTCTCCAGGAGTGACGCTTTCACGGAGTTTCGGTTAGTTTTACCGGGATTATTGCCGACTCGAGGTTGACGAGGACTAGGGGCTCGCAGTTCGGGAGGAAGTACTCTCGTCGCGTTAGGTATTCTTTAACCAATGATGTAACGGCAACCGACAGACCAGACACTCAATTTGCCTCACGAGGACGCGAATTTAAGGGGCGAGGGGTCGATGAACTCCGCCGAGAAAAGAGTCCAGTTACTGCCACGAAATTCGTCCGGTGGACGTTTCCCGAGTGCATTTGACGCCCTTCTAACGGCGTTGGGTCTTCCACTTCCGGTTTTAAGTTCCTAAAACGCGGCGACTAGTTCTGGGGTCTGATGGTGTCGTCAGCGAAACAATACCCAATCCAAGATCGCTCGGCGTTAACGGAGGGACCTTGGGAAACGGACACCATGGTCGAACGACTCCTCTGTGTGTATGGTCTATGGCCAAATAGGCAGAACTCGCCGAGCTGCAGCTCAATGGACTAAGCGGTCCAGGAAGCGGCGTATCGCTATTATGATAAGGCCGAAATGGTTGATCAATAAGACTCTCCAAACAGGAAGCGAGCTACTGACGGCATAACTCAAACACCGCTTCGTAACCTGGACTGTTAGACCGGACAACTCGGCGTCGATATTATCCTTAAAAATCCAGGACAAGGAAATAAAAATTCAGGATAAGGAAAAAAAATCCAGGATAAGGAATATAAATCCAGGATAAGGAATAAAAATTACAGTTTCGGGAGTCCGGGCCAGTGGAACCTTTTCGGACAGTCAAGGTTCCTCCATTGCGAGACCTATCGCCTCGCGCAGGCGTAGGAAAGGTCGGTGGCGAAAGACGAAAGGTCATGCAAGTCCGCGCCCAAGGTAGAGGAAAGTACCGGGCCGTTGCACTTGCGTCCATTGACATTACGCCTCCATATGCACCTGCATTCGCGACGGTGGACGAGGGGGCAGGAAGCGTTCTCCACGTCCACCCCGAAAGGACCCCAGGATCCTCTTCGACCTCCTTGACCTCCATGTTGTTTGACGCTCCTGACCAAGGAAATGTCAATTTTTGGATTTTCCAATTCGCCCGAAAAACGGGCTGGGACCCGGTGCATTGATTAGGGTGGGGCAAGGGTCGGCGAAATGCTCGCGGAATCCGCAGGCGGAAAAAAAACGTCCCCTCGAGATCGGGGGTCAGGTCGAGCGATCGATGTGGACCAATCGCGCGGCGTTCTCCAATCGGGACACGTAGTGGCGCGCGTGCGCGCTTGCGATACGTCACTCGCCCGTGCCAAGGGAAAGGCGCATGTACCGCAGAGTGCACCGGGGCAATGCACCTGCGACAATAACAACAACGACGACGACCACGACAAGTTCGACAGCGATTAGCCGCTCGCTTGGTTAGCTCCTGCCGCTCGCTCATTCCATTCGGTGCGACTCGCACCTACGCTCCCTTATTAAGCGGGGCAAACCCGTCCATCGAGATTCCTAATGAATCGACGCAGGAATTCCTAACGCGCGAGCGGGAATAACTTGGCGCAATTATTGCGAGTATAACTCCTCGCCGACTTTATGCACACCCTCCCGCGAAAGCGTCGCTCTCGGTCCTCATTTTTTCTTCCGACATTTTCGGCTCTGGCAAAGGGTGCATCTATGTACTGGCATATTTATAAATAATATATATTGTAAATAATTCTGGTTTGATCGGCGAGATTTTTTATTTCGGGAATTATTGACCGCGTCGAAGGGAGAAAACCCAGGAAAAATTCGGAAGATCCTCCGGACCCAGGGGGGGGGGGGAAAGAAGGGACAAAGATGGCGATTTGCATGGTTATTATTTTTCTATCTACTGTAATAGGTTTATAATAAATTTTCTAATGTTCGCCGTAATGTTTGGAGGAATTTTTAGAGGTTGTCCAGTCCAAGGCTGGTCATGGATGTGGGACCTTTTCGGGGATGCAGTTTGTGCATGCAAATGAAGGGTCCTGGGACGTGGTCAGGACAGTGACGACACGGAGGAACGGGTAATAATGCCGCGGTGCAACAATGCTCGACGCAACAACGCTACGGCTCGGCTGAATCGAGCCTGCGAGCGGTCAATGCTCGACTGACCCGAACAACAGTAAAAGTGACATACACGCGCGCTCGCGCGACGCCGTAGGCTCGACTCCATTTCCGTTGGACCCGTCCCGCATTGGCCGCGCGCGCCGGCTCCAGGGGAAAGAGCGCTGCCGAGCGGGAGACTCGCTGCAACTACCAGGGCGTTGAAATCTCCCGAGGAAATTGCCAAGGCCGTCCCTACCCGCGACTGCGGGTCGCCATATTGTCTTCTATTGCGTTCCAGATCCTCATAAATATGGAAGCTCTCTTTTTTTAGACCCATACGCAGACCTCCCGATCCGTCCTGGCCGTCGTTCGATAACCCGGAGCTGATTTATCGGCTCGTCCCCGGGCCCGGTAAACAAATCGTAAACACGAACTCCGCGTCACCTGTTGGCGCTTCGACGACCGGTTACGTAAACCCAGGATCCATTTCACATCCGCATTATTCAGCGAGGGGACCACGAGGCGACGTCCTGACGATACGTCATCGATTTTAGATCCACTTCCTGTCGAAGGCGAACGTGTACCGTCCTTAGCCTCCGCCATTGGAAATTTTCCTCGGCGAAGTTGTGCAATTTTTGCTTGGCGTTCGCTATGGGAAATTTTCGTCGGTGAAGCTGCGCAATTTATCCTGGTGTTCGCCATGGGAAATTTTCATTGGCGAAGCTGTGCAATTTTTCCTGGCGTTCGCCATGGGAAATTTTCATTAGCGAAGCTGCGAAATTTTGCCTGGCGTTCGACATATTAAATTTTCGTCGGTGAAGCTGTGCAATTTTTGCCTGGCGTTCGCCGTGGGAAATTTTCGTCGGTGAAGCTGTGCAATTTTTCCTGGAGTTCGCCATAGGAAATTTTCGTCGGTAAACCTGTGCAAGTTTTACCTGGTGTCCGCCATTGGAAGTTTCTCTTGGATGCGAAACTATAAAATTGTCTACTCTATTTATTTCTTGAAGGCCTTCTCGGATAGGAACATCGTCTCGGTAGCCGCGGGAAACCGACAGTTTTCGACCTCGCTTCGGCTTACTCGCCTCGTTCTTTTCTTATCGCTTTTTTTGTTCCTTTTTTCACACACAGCTCGATACCGGGGATCGGCGGTCGTTTCCCCCAGCCATTGAGGTACTTTTTCGCGGCGCAGACGAGCCTCGTATGTGATCATATAACCGCGAATCGTCCAAAAGTCGACGAGAACGTCTCGTAACTCGAGACGAATAGGAAGCGCCGATTTAGCTTGCGAGTGCGTCACCAGAGCGCGCCGAAGACGCGACGCCATCGGCGAAGAAGATGACCGCTTTCGATGGTTTGAGATTTCTTGACTCCTCAATTTTATTCCCATCACTTTCCTTTTAATCCATTTCGGCATCAGTTTATATATAATCAGACCTCATTGCGACCGGTGAACACTTTTTCGAAGGTTTGGCACGATAGATCGGCATCGCTCGGCGACATGGCAGCGACATTCCTCGCTGCAGCGTTATTCAGGCTGCACACCAAAGACGCATACAATAAGTGCTTCAAGAAACATTTAATCGCAACATATCCGTCTATAACTCCAATCATAGGGCAGGCATTTCTTTCATTAAATGCTTTGCGTGGAGAAGTACCGACTGCGCCTTTGTCCTGCAATCTGACTTACCGAGACCGATTGAATCCCCTTAGGAAACCCGTGACAATGTTTACTCTTAATTCCCTCCCACCCGGAACGATATCAGTCCGATCCCTTTTCCTCATCTCCCGAGAAATGCTTAATCCAATTCTGCAACATTTTGTACGCAGCTCGACCGGTTTGCAAGATACGGCGTCATCGTCGGGGTCCAGAGCCGCGGTTTCTGGAAACTTCCTCAGAGAAGGTCCAGCGCAAAGAGGGGTCAAGGTGGAGGAGCCTCCTGAGAGGCTGGGGGGGCAGGGATTCTCTCGAACTTTCCTCGAAGAAGATCAAGGAGAAGAAGGCCTGAAACGCAGAAATCACTATCAAGGAGATGCGAAGCCGCGTCGCTTCTAAGCCTGCGAAAGGCCCCCCGCCATCTTGAATCTGAGGCAATCGAGCAGCGGAAATCCGGAAAATTCGAGTCGCTCTCGATAAGAATGCCTTATATTACGCCGATGCGTAATCGCGTGGAGTGCGACAGTCGGTTTCGGGTTTCGCCTTCGGCGAGGAGCAGGTCGACGCCACGAGGTGGACGCGCCACCGATGGAAACGCCTTGTAACGTAAACACCTTGCAAGGACATGGCCGACGCGCATGCGCCGCGAAATAAACAACGCCGAGTCAGATTCTACGAAGTGGAGGCCCTTGCGGCCCGATGACGTGATCCCGAGATCATCGAGAAACATCCCCGACAGGATTCCGCTTATCGTTAGTCCTCCTCGACCAAGAATTTCGAATCCTCGAGGAAATTCAGCCTCGCTGGAATCGCGAAATTTCCAATGGCGATGATGCCAGTAGAGAGAGATAATCTTGATGTCTTTCACAGTCGTCAGTTCGCAGGAAGACGAGATACGTCGGATCGGACTCGACTGAGTTTCGCGGCAAGTACGCACACGTGCGAGCGCACCCCACAGAGTCTCTTTACGACAGGGATGGACACGGCGAGGTTGTAAGATTTAATATCGCCGTATCTAAGCCTTGGAGTGGCTCGATATGGAGATACCGACTCTTTTCCTGATTTTCATCGCGCATTCGCCGGAGGCCCACACTCGTTAAGTCGTATCTGGGAGTACAACGACTCTGGTGGACGAATAGAAGGGATTAACGTCCGCGTGACGTCTCTATGCTAATCCCGGCGAGACGTGTGGAAGATATTAGGGATAAACGACCTTTGTCGAATTTTAACGAGACTCGCGGATGGCGCTAGGGATAAACGACCTTTGACGAATTTTCTCACCACACTCCTCCTTCGTCTGGAGCGTCTCGCGCCATTTACGAAAGCCGCTTCCCTTGGCCTTCGCATACCATAAATCGCCCTTCTCGAGTACTCGAGGCTGAACTATTTTGCATAGGCCTGGAGGTTTACAGAAATATCTCGGCATAATTTTCCTACGACTCCCAGCCCTCTTGGAAGAGGTTCGTCAACCCACGGCGACGGTGTACCAGGAAATCGGACGTATGATAATGTCCCTAAGACCTTCGGCCATAATTGCGACAGTTAGCTGGAAAAATTCCATGACGGGCTTCGGCATCTTGGTTGATCTTCACCGTCCGTGATGATCGAATGATCCGATGATCTGACGATCTACGAGGGATCTGACGCATCGGTGGCAGGTCTGGCAGCAATTGCAGCTCTCTAGCTGCAAACTGCGGTGACTCAATCCACCTGTGGCATCCCAAAAAGACGGGAGAAGCGCAGACGACGAGGGGAGCAAAAAGGAGCGAAATGTTACTCCTCGATCTCTTCCCGTGACGCAACAACCGGGAACAAGCAAAGGGGAGTGACGCTATCGGGGGAAGAAAAAGAACCCCGAGACCGGGAATGACGAAGCTCGGACTTTGACGTCACCTAGAGCCTTGTTTACGGCTCGGCTCCCTGGACTCTGTCCTGGGACTTAAAAGGATCCGAAGGATGGACATCTCGAGGACCGGTCGCAGACGTCTTTCCCGTAAACAAGTGCCTCAAAATCCGAGCACCGAGGTGTCAACCCACTTGCACTCCTTCGGAAACTTGAAACTGTAGGTTGGGATGCAGATAGCAGTCCACTGGTCATCAGACCCGGGGCCAAGAATACGTTTACACCGCCGAAATGGAGATTTTGGACCCCAAGAAAGGACCCTTACTCCATCCCATGCATTGTTGGTCCTGGGGCACCTGCCGATGACTCCCCAAATAGCGACCACAAACCCAACAACTCTTCATTCAGAGTCGGTATTTGCTGGAAAGATCGAGTCCCCGGCACGAAGGTCGCACAAGTTCATGGATGATGGAATTAGTAGAGCCAGATAAAGCCCAGTCCGTTGAGAATTCTGTTGTCAATGTGGTCGTGTTACCGAAGATACGCCAGCACGTGCGGTGGATCCCACGTCCCAGCGTTTGTTTATTGCTCTGGGGCATACCAAACGGCACGTATGACTTCCATGACGTGCACTTCTTTTGCACGTGGCATTGACTCGGGGGGGAGGGGTTCAAGACACCCTCCTTGGAGAAGCATTCAGGACATTAAACTCACGGGTGACGGATTTAGTGGTCACTCATCCCGATAAGGACTACTCAGTCGGGTCCTCCCTTATCGCACGGGCTTCTGCACCTGTTTCACCTCTTCGAGACCTTTCTCGACGTCTTCTTAACGTGCCTTGGGCTTATCTCGAGTGCCCATTCAAGGTCCTTCTCAGGATACCGAGAGTTTTTTTCTTCCGACCTGCCTGGAGGAGACTCCACGTGGACGTAGGTACAACGTTGCGGTAACGTTCCCCAAGGATGAGCAAAGTGCAAGTGCATAAGCGCGTGGACGAGTATCGTCACGTTTATGTTTACACTTTCCCGAATCAGTATTGACTCGTCTGCTGGGAGCAGACGAGACGAACCTCCAGCTGATGAATCATGCGATATTTCCAGAAAACACCGCTATCGGGAACGCTATCCGGTCTTAGAACCCATCGGGGAAGACGGAGTCAATATTTCCGCGAACGAAACTACGACGGATCGGGGTCAAGAACATTTGCATCCTTCAAAACGCAATCGAGGCTGCTTCGGGAATGATAATCGTTGACATTACGCGTGCTGGTCAACGATCGTTCACCAGGAACAAACATGGGATCGTTAGTGACGAGCCGGTCCCCCATATCAGACATGCCGATTCCATTTATAATCGTGGCTATAAATAAACCCATCGGGGAAGACGAACTCTTTATTCGATATTTTTTATAATTAAGTCAATATTTCCGCGAGCAAAACTACGACGAATCGGGGTCAAGAACATTTGCATCCTACAATCGTAATCGAGACATTACTCGTGCTGGTCAACGATCGTTCACCAGGAACAAATATCGGATAGTTGGTGACGAGCTGGTCCCCCATATCAGAAATGCCGATTCCATTTATAATCGTGGCCATAAATAAATTTAAAAATAACATTAAAACAGGGTAGCTTCCATGTAATCGAGGTCCTACCTTAAACCTTGAAATCGGCGGATACCTCCATTTTTTTTTTACTCGAGCCTAGAGTAAGACTCAATTCGCATTAATTAGCAGGGTCGATAGGGTGACTTAAAAAGTGAAAATTGATTAAAATACTGATTTCGCTTAAAATCGTGGCCATAAATAAATTTAAAAATAACAAAAAAGGGTAGCTTCCATGTAATCGAGGTCCTACCTTAAACCTTGAAACTGGCGGATACCTCCATTTTTTTTTTACTCGAGCCTAGAGTAAAACTCAATTTGCATTAATTAGCAGAGTCGATAGGGTGACTTAAAAAGTGAAAATTGATTAAAATACTGATTTCACTTAAAATCGTGGCCATAAATAAATTTAAATATAACATAAAAAAGGGTAGCTTCACGTAATCGAGGTCCTACCTTAAACCTTGAAACGCGAGTACCTCCATTTTTTTTTACTCGAGCCTAGAGTAAGACTCAATTCGCATTAATTAGCAGGGTCGATAGGGTGACTTAAAAAGTGAAAAGTGATTAAAATACTGATTTCACTTAAAATCGTGGCCATAAATAAATTTAAAAATAACAAAAAAAGGGTAGCTTCCACGTAATCGAGGTCCTACCTTAAACCTTGATATCGGCGGGGACCTCCATTTTTTTTTTTACTCGAGCCTAGAGTAAGACTCAATTCGCATTAATTAGCAGGGTCGATAGGGTGACTTAAAAAGTGAAAAGTGATTAAAAATGGTATGTCTTGAGTTACGCATGCCCAAGGTGGGGCTGAAATTTCGAGTTTCGAACCTAGGAGCTCGATCGAGATGGAAGGGAGAATCGCTTCGGACAAATCGGCGGAGAAATCAAGAATATGGCGACCTTGATGGTCAAGCGAAAAAATACGTCTATCCAAACGCTGATTCACCGTCAGGATTTACAGACCCGCCTCGTGCGAGTAAAATCGAATGTTCAATACTCCCAGCTTCCAGGAAACCTGTGTCTGGATCGTTATCGAGTTCCCCCCCTATTTTTTTTTTTTTTTTCGAGAAATGGTAATACAAAGTTGTCGCGTATAAGAGTCCATGCGTTGGTTCTTCACCGGCGCCAGAAGTCAGTGCCCCAGGGTGTCATGGCTCCTCCAATCTGTCTCTCATTTTCGATATACCAATTTGTTGCAGCAACTCTCCTCGGGCCATCTTTCGAGCTTCTCCTACCGAGATAAGTTTGTCTCGCGGAAGTTCGTTTATAGGAATTAATCGCCTAGACTGGAGGCGACCTCACCCCGGACGCGACTTCATCCTTTACCGCTGATCGGCAGTCATTCCGAAGTTCAATTGTTACACTCCGTGTAAATATTTTCCTTCAGGCTGATAAACATTTTTAAAATAACCTCGGGTATCTCGGTCTGCCCCACCTGGTACGGCATTGGCTGAGAAGTGGCGCCTTAAGACATCGCCCTTCTCGCTGTTGACATCATCTTCGATTAAATACTCGTTTGCCATATCTTATTATTACATATTGTTATCCCACCCTCCTACATTTTATCCCCTCCTTCCCTCGATCTCCATCGCCACCTCCAGCTTCATCCTCCTTTCGGAAAAACCACCACAAATTCTCCAACTTTTCCATCGCCGGTTACTCAAAGCCAACGACCTTAATCCAGACTCGGGAAAATCAAAATCCAGCTTTCCCTCCACTCCGCCGATCCGCTGGACCGACTTTCGATAATTCTACTCCGAGGTTCAGTGTGTATGTGGCTCGAAAGTAAATATTTTTTTCCCGCCAGTTGGATTAATCCATCGAGAATAGCTCTGAGTATCTCCTGAGCCCCACCTGAAAAATAGCTCAGAGTATCTCCTGAGCCCCGCCATGTTAGCTAAGCCTGAGAATATCGAAAAAACGGTCCTTAACACCGCAATGATATCACACATCTTGTTTACTACAAGCATCACGGGTTATCGCTCATGGCGTCGTGTACTACTGGTTTTAGATCGGAGGCTCCATGGCTCCTGGTCCATGAAAATCACCACGGGGGCCCATAACTCCTGGAGCTCCGGAACACCGAGGACCCCCTCGAGGGTCGTTCCATGGAGATTCGGTCGTGGACTCGAAAATCCGGCGAAAAAGGAATTAAATTAACAGGCAGAAGTCGATCAATCTCGCCGATCGCCTCGAGCAACGTCCATTTCAATAGACTAGTAATAAGCTCAATCGGCACGTGGCATTATCATTCTTTTTCTCATCCCGGAGCATCCCGGATTTTCGCGAGATTTCGCCGATATTATTTATACATGCTGACTTATCCGGCGTCACAATCGTCTGAAGTTGAGATTCCAAGATGGCCATGGTTCAAGGACTGACTTAGGACTGACGAAATGGACGAATTCGTGCGTCACCTAGTAGGACGTGGGGTCCGGATCAGGATTGGTCGAATTCGCAGGATTAACGAGCCCCAGCCTCCGGTCGATCGTTGCAAAACTCTTCTGGGATGACCCAACTAATCGCGAATACCATGGGCGACTCGTTTGGGCAACTCCTGATTTATTGCGCGAATATTAACGCAATCCACCATTTGGGATTCCTTATCGCGCGCCAGGAACATTTCGATTTGACGCAACACCTAGAGATGGACGTTTCGGACATACCGAGCTGATCTCCCTTCACCAAAATCCATGGGAAATGAAGGATTAAGGGAAATGAAGGATCCTGAATGCGAAAGAGAACCAAATCGAGGTGACTGTAGGATTCATACCTTGATTTCGCTCCATTTCAAACCGGGGCTTGCTGATGGAGAACGTCACTTCAAATCTGCAAGAGAAAGACTCTCGCAGGACATTTTCCATGCTCTGGCCAGGAGAAAATGTCCTTCCAAGGTGCAGACGGAAAAGACGACGGCAGGACCTTCCCGCTGATCAGAACTTGGAGAACGCTCTTTCTAACCTAGAAATGAAAGACATTGGTTATTTTTCTGTCAGAGCATGGAGGACGTTTTTTTTTAACCAGCAAGAGGAAAATACACCCGAAGGACCTTTACGTCAGATATCCTGGAATTGGTGGAACCTTCGGCCGGGACCAAAGTCGATATCGTTCATTCATGGCGGACCCTGGCCAGTCTGCTTAATCATATGTATCTGGGTATTTGGGCAGTCGCCGTTTGGTAACCTTGGGCCCGTTTACACGTATCTACCACCCGCGATCCTGTTCTATACGACTTCATTGATATGCGCTTCTTGGTAAAGGCCCGGTCGCATTGGCCGGGCCATCTCGTTGCGCAACCCCGAGAACATATTCGGGACAGGTCCCCGATAAAGCATCGGGTAGAGACCTCTCGATCGGGTCGACCAAACGTTGGAGATTCCCAAAATCGCCGAATCGATCCGGGAACTTCGACGCCGGGGAATTAATAGTCAGGGAGCTGGGGAACCGGCTGCGGACTGTCTAGGAAGAAAGGGACCTCCTGGGAAGATGGTCCCTTCGTTCCAGGACGATAATGTCCTGCTTCGTCCCCGGATTTCTGACTGACTCGTGCCCAAAGTGGAAAGAAGTCTCCGGAGAAAAAGGAAAGGTTCCAGCCTGGCTCGGCGAATCTGTGTTTCGGTGTTTCCGAGTCAAGGACCCCGCGACGTTGACCCACCGAATTTACGGCGACGCAATACAAGCTGTGTTAATGCAGGTCGTGTCTGCGATATCGCGAAACGCGCCGAGAAGCCTGATCGCACTATATATTAATGTCTGCGATTTTCAAAGACCCGTTGCCTCGAAGTGCAGTGTTCTAGGGACCCTAGGATTCCCTAGCTGGGAGATCCATTAAAATCAGACAAGGCGCAGCAAAATCGGCCTTATCAAGACCTTCGCAGATTCTAGTCGTATCGGTAACCTCGAGTGCGAACCGGGCTGATCAAATAGTCGCACATGGGACGTCATATTAATCCTCTACGATTTTATTCATTGATTTAGTCCCTTTTGTAGCTTGCTTCAGGACTTCACAGGAAAACCATCGAGAGGCGACCGTCAACTACTTTCACGCGATTAGCTTCGACTTTTTCTTCTTTGAGGCCCAACATCAAAATTACCGGTAATTACTAGTAAAAATCAAGTCATCCTGTTAAACCTCGAGACTAAGCTCCATTTCGGGATTCAGGAAAGACTGGCTGGAGAATGGTAACGTCTTTTTTATCATTTTTCGTTCTTTTCGGATGAATCCTAATTTCGGGCTCTTTGACAGTCCTGTCAACCAGGATCCGGCTGCCCGATGAGGCCTTGTCCACCTGCGACTAATTCTGGGAGATTTCGGTGTCCATCCTCCTCGCCCTACCCCGTGTGCATCGTCCCGCCAATCCCCCAAGGACCCACGTGGAAACCATGCTGCATTCGGAATTATGGTTTCCCATGTAAAGCGCACTCGAAACCGCACAAGTTGATGCGTTTCACCGCATTCGACGTCGCGTCTCAATACTGAACCTGAAATTGCGATCCAGACCTCGTCGGGGTGACACTTGGAATCTTTAGCCCGAGGATAAAGGATAACGAAGGAAAGTCAAAGTAATGGTCAGCCAGGAAAACCTCCTCCTGTGTCTAGAGATTATCCTGAAGATCGTCCTGCTGGTCAGGGGGCAAGGCATCCTCCTCTTGGTCGACTTCTTCTGAAGCCCTCTTCGTGAACCTCTTCGACCTTGCAATTGTCCACAGCACCGATAGGATATTGTCCAGCGTGGAATTAACGACGGAAATATACATACCGTGAAATAATTTTTTTTCTAACGGATTATCTAGTTTCCAGCCTTTTTTGACTTTCTTTCTAGACCCCACGTCAGCTCGAGTCGCCTTAAGAGCGCGGCCTAGGAAACGTGATGAGATAAGTGCGAAACTCTTCCTTTTGTGCCGATTTCGCGGTTCTCGGCAGGAAAGCCGTCGTCGGCTGATGCTCGAGGTAACGCGTTAACGCGTTAACGCGTGAACGCGTTCACCCATTCACCTATTCGCACACGCAAACGCCTGGGGACGCATCTCGCCTCGCGTTTCTGATAATCAACGCGGATTCCGCAGGTTTCCGTCCGCGTGTGCCGCACATTCCTCCGCGATTTTGAGGATGACCGTTGCGGACGGGAATTCCGAACCCGAGGGAGTCGGTGAGAAGTTTCCCTCGAAGTGCCCTCAAGGACACTTATCTCCCTAAACCCTTCTATAAAATCTGCCGCATAGTTTCCAATCACTGTAGGTACTGGTAAATGATAAGACGCAGCAGAAATGAGTTTTTATTTCAGGATAAACAATGTAGATCAGGGTCTTTAACTGGAGTTCAGAGTCGATCTTCTTGGAGTTGGGCTAAGAAGCGCTCCTTTCGCTTCCGGCCGCCATCTTGGGGCACCGATCTCGACGCGCGTTTTCTCCTCTTTTCCTGGCAAATCAGCGAGACGCGTCGCAAAATGCGTGCTCCCGAATCCGAGAATAGGCAGGACGTCTCGGGTGTCGGCTCCATCCGATCCCCGGGGCGATTTCGCGAAATCCCGCACTTGGCCTATCTACGTGCCACTTCCTCTCGGGGCCACCTGCGTACGCAGATTTACGCACGAGCACGCACGACTTCCGCTGGCTGCGCCGCGAGCGGCACGACGCGTGTCGAAACTAGTCGAAGCCACGATTAACGTGACATCTCCGACTGTTTTCTTTCGGTTCCAGGACTCTGGACCCTTCTAGGAATACGAGGGCTGAGCGCATCGATCAGGGACGTCGAAATCTCTAAAGCGGGTCGAAAGAACGAGAATCCAAGATGGCCGCCGCGGCCCGAGATGGACATAGGGGAGGTGAGGAAATACACGGACCCTGGATATCCAATCGCTTGATTTTCTTTCGGCATCCGCAATAAAAAGAGAAAAGAGCGGACAAGGGAGGGCCCTTTCTCGCTTTCTCTTTCGCAATTTGACAATTCCCCGCTGTGCAGTTCTTTCGCGGAGTCGGAGGAAGAGAGGATAACGAGAAGAGAGCGTCTCTTGTTATTCGACTCTTGATGTGGCTGTCTTCGGAGGGGGAGGGGTCCATATATCCTATATTCATGGGCCAGAATCCTAAATTAGGTTTCGGCCTACGTGATTTTATCGGCGACGTAGAAACCGTCCAGGAATCTTCCGAGGGTGCGACGCCCTCGGAGGGTTGAACGATTCCTGGAAATGGCTTCAAGGTCCGCCGTCGACGGTTCGCCGACCCCGAAGGGACCCATGGAGGGAGAAAGGGAGAAAGGGAGAAAGTGCTCTGTCTTTCTGTCGGAGGCCTCGGATGAGTAATCCATGGCCAGACACCCCGGCCATAGAACCTTCTGGAAGCGTCCTTCGACCTTTCTCAAGCCGCCACCCTCGTTAATCAAAACTCCGGGTGCGACTCTCACCCTCGTTCCCCAGGAACCCCGTAAACGAAATTCCGAGAATCGCCGCTTACGGCATTCAAAGATGTCCACCATGGGATCTGCTCCACCTCGCCCCTTACATACCCTAAAACGTAGTAATGACATTATCGACTAATTCTATAAAAAGTTCCATGAATTAAAGAATCGTGAACCAGCCGAAAGGAACCAAGTTTATTAATATTTATTAATATTTATTAATAACCTATTAATTAATATCTACCCCTTATGCCTCTATTCACTTCACTTCTTCACATCTTCAGTTTTATTCCGGTGTGTAATTATTTCCAGAGGACAATGAAATTTTCTCCACGAACTCGTGAACCGATAATTGGGGAGTGCTCTGGCCGCCATTAATCGGACTAATAAGCGCCCAAGGCCGATAGCAAGGTTAGGTCACGTGTGCTCGTTATCAGTGCCTGACGGACTGTCGTTGCCGACCGGTGACCCAATTCCTGATTGGCTTAGCGCGTCAAAAGTCCATTGTTTCGTGCCACAACAAAGGGTTATTCGCGGTAATGAGCTCACGGCGCCCCGCGCGCCATTTCATCCGTAAATCGAGAGCGCGTACAGCTGGCGACATTAACCCTCGTTCTTCGTTTCGGTATAAATTCTCACCAGCTGCTCATTTCGCAACATTTATCCTCCACCTACCGACTGGAATACGGAGAAATAAATAAGCGGTAAATAAATCCTGATAAACAAGTCGCGATGCCTGGCCAGGGTCCAACACATCGGAAACAAGATGGCGGCCGCGTCCCCTGTTATCGATTCTTCGGTTATGCGCTAATATCATGGATAACGAGAAGTTGGCTCGATGCTGACCGGATATCTGCAGCACCAAAAATCAATATCCACGCGTTTGATCGAACAATACGCGCAGATTGCTCTTCCGGGTCTGGAGGAAGGGGTTAAATTTCGGGGGAGGATTTACGAGCCTGGGGGTCGCGTCTACGTACATATGTACGGAAAACACTCGTACATTGGTCCGGTGACGCGTCTCTGTGCGGCATGCGGAGGTTAGGGGGCGAAAGCCCGCAGCCGTAGGCGTCGGGACGCCCGGCGCCGCCGTATCGAGCCGCTCCCTACACCATCGACTTTGCCGTTGCCAGGGACGCGTCTCGGCCTCTGCGAGGGTGCCGAAAAATTGGTACGGGCCACTTCGCCACCAGGCGGCACCACTTGGGGCGCGGATAGGATTTTCCCGAGGGCGAAGATCCGTCCACCTTGGCGCCGCTTTCTGAAACAAGGGGTAATGTTGAATTCTCGAAGGTTCCGGTATTATTAATCTAAGTCCATTGGGAATGCTTTGTCGAACTTTAATCAACCCAAGTCCATCCAGTTGGACTAACCTCTCGACGTCACTTGTGCAGAGCACTCGTGACTTTGCGATCGACGACCTGGGCTTAGTCGAGCCGGCGGGCTAAACGGGCCGTTTCACTTTCGGCTCGCGGCCGCCGAATAAATTAGCCGATCCTGTCGGCTCGGCTCGGCTCGGCTCGGCTCGAGGCGCGGCCAAGTCGTGTCAAGGACAACGCGTACATCCATCGCGGCCGCGTTCCTAAACGACTCTTCCTCTCCTGGCGGATTCAGACCGGGGACCGCGGAGTCCGCGAGTCACGACCGATCCGCGTCGTGACCGATCCTTGTGAAAGGGATTTAGGCCGCAAGGAACCCTAGATGTCCTTGACACGCTGAGACCGAGCCGGCTCTCGAATCGAACCGGTCGACGCACAATTGCATTGCGCAACATCCGCCCGGCCCGTCTCGCCGCGCTCCTCTTTTTCCTTCCTTCCCCTTTAGTCCGCACCGGCGAATTCGCCTCCACCGTTTCGTCCGATCTCGAGGTACACTGAACCTGTGTACTTGTCGAGCCACGACCCTGGGATTGTAACGCAGGAGTGTCCTTCGGCTAGGCATACGGCGGCCATCTTGGATATCTCCGTCCTATTTATACCTCCTCTCTAGGGAGGTCGCGAATCCCTTTAAGGAAGCTCTCGCTATCTTTGCTCCAATTAGGAACGGCACAAAGAGAGAAGGCCTCATCGGGGAAACCAATGGCACGTGAACAGGGAACCAGGATTAGAGAAAGGAGTCGCCGATCGAATCTTCTCGGGTGGGGTCGGAGGTCAAGGAGGCCGGGGGAGCAAGTCGCGGAAATCCGGGGAGTCTTGTCCATTGACAATGGCCGAGGCTTTTTCTCGAGCGCTTTGCGGGTCGACTGGCTCTCGTTGAACCTCGTCTCGATACGAGGAATAGTGGACGCATTACGACACGAATATTAACCCGTTATCGAGGTTAAGGCGCTAGTACGATTGCAAGGTGGGGCAGTGCTTCGTAAATAAACGAAACCTTACCCAACCTGATCTAATTGACGGCCAATAAGTTTGGAAATTACTCACTTCCTGGGGAGATAATCCAAAACCTTCAATAGCCTGCTCGCCGCCATCTTGGCGAACGGCGATCAACTAAGAGTTCGAATATTGGCCGCGCAATCTGAAATTCTTCGACAATAATCCATATTCACGAGTTGATGGCGTTTTTGTGGGAATTATCAACGTGTAGATTGTTAAAATCTAGTTTAACGTGATCTAATAACGACTAGTAAGGTCGGAAGTTACTTACTTTTTGGGAAGATTGCCTAAAACCTCCAATAGCCTGCCCGCCGCCATCTTGGCGAACGGCGATCAACTAAGAATTCGAGTATTGGTCGCGCAATCCGAAATTCCTCGCCAGCGATTTGTATTCACGGCTCGATGGCGTCCGGGGGCATTATCGCATAGCCCAAATGAATTTGCGCAAGATTCGCGCTCGCGCGAACTACGTCCCGTGTAACGCCACCTTAAGGCGCGTACACACAGCGCTTTCGCGCCGTTGCGTAACCCCCTCCAGCCGACCGCCCGTCTTCGAAACGAGCCGAGATCAATGGAGCACTTCCCGTCCGGTCGGAATTTCTAAGAAAAGAGTCGTTTCCCGTAATAAAAACCGGTCAAAAGGCAGAGACCACGCTCGAGAGGCCCCGTTCCACCGGAGATTCACAGAAAGACACTCGGAAATCGGTCGTTTCGAGTGGTGGACGACTTTTCGGAACGCGGCACTGCAGCAGCAGCAGTACTGCGTCACGTGACCGGGATTTAAGGGAAGCCCCTTTTCTCACCGACATTGCAGCGCCACCTGGTAATACAGGATCTAATTGAGGAAACTAATATATATATAAAAAAAAAAAATTGGGCATCGATCAACTACATTATCACTAATAGGATTTACAGAAGATCTGAAAGTGGAGTCGATCGAATCGACCCGTGCGTTGATTTGCTGGTTAATAAAAGTCGATTGCGAACATAACCATATTTAATTTCTCGCAAAACTTGGTGTCCACCTAGACGTAATGCTCCATGTAAATATGTGCAAGTAAAGAGATGCTTCCCTCGAGTTATTTTGTCCCTCCTCTTTTTCGTGCTTCCCCTCTCTCTTGGGGCCGCGAAATTCTTTGCGCTTTCTACTCGGCGGGCTTAGAAGAGGGAATTTCTAACGAGGCCCCGTTTCCATCGAACCAATCCCACGCGTTAGGTCCAGAGTGTCAAACCACGTAACCGGTGAGTGCAAATATTGACCTGGGCAGCGTTCAAAGTTTGCTCATTCTACAAACACGAGCCAGCCGGAAGGGCTCCTCTTCACTTTCGCTCGCTCCTAACCTGAAAGGCGTTCCCGTTTGTAGGGACGTGAAAATTAACTCGGATTTGGCTATACATCCTTATGCTGAAACATGCTGTTTCTATGAAAGGGATTCCCCGATGTTGCAGCGCTTTCGATGCCTGGGACGGCCAAAAGCTTCAAACACTCCTAAAGCTCCTAAAGGAGAGTTTCATTGGTTTCATAAGAGCAACGTTGTTTGTAGGGACGTGAAAATTAACTCGGATTTGGCTATACATCCTTATGCTGAAACATGCTGTTTCTATGAAAGGGATTCCCCGATGTTGCAGCGCTTTCGATGCCTGGGACGGCCAAAAGCTTGAAACACTCCTAAAGCTCCTAAAGGAGAGTTTCATTGGTTTCATAAGAGCCATGTTGAATTGACGTCCAGAGTGGGCCGGTCAATGCCAAAACCGTTTCAAAACCGTTTCAAAATCGATTGCAGTTGCGCAATGACGTTCCGGAGTTGGTTCGAGCCCTCGGTAAACCTTTTTCCTGTTTACACCGTGGGAATTTATTCCGGAGGTGGGAAAGGGTATATAAAGTGGAACTTAGTTCGCGTGCGTTTACACGGGGGAGATTTAACGACGGAATGTCGGTCTTTAGGGGCACTTACTGGGATTAGGTACTTTCATCGGGAAAGTGACGATTACTCGATGCACTCGACTGCAATTCCATTACCTTTTGTGCAATTAGCCTTTTCTCGGGGATTATTAGGACGTGACCTTCGCTCGAGAAATTACTATTCCCAACGAAATCCGTTTCTAACCAGACGCGAAGGGAACGGTGTGTTCATACCAATTCTCGAACACACCGAGTCGTGTCCGTGTATAGACGTTTCAGTGTCAAAGGCACTGCTGCATTTGCATATAGTGTTCCGACAATGAACCAGATAACAGGACCGTGTCTAGGTTACCATTAACGACGTTATATCCTTCCTAACATATCGAATGAGGATGTCATGGGTACATCCACCGGACTCAGGGTTTCTCAGTCTCTCGGGATTTCATCGGAAAGAAAGAAAAGCCGCAAATGGACGAGCCCTCCATGCTTAATTTATAGAAACCATCGATCAAAATGGAGGTAGTTGTTCATAGTTAATGTAGATGACGAGGAGATTTCTGGGAATATCTTTCATGAGGACATCTTGATTATGGCAAAGGTCCAGCGAGATCGCAGGGGATCCCACGTTTGAGGCTCACTGAAACGTCGACAGTCGACGTCATCCGATTTCCACCGTTGCATACTTATCGTACATCGAGCGATGCGTGGCAATGATCCACATATCTCGGTGGAGTCCGTCATTACTTTTAATATCAAAATTAGCGTAACGTCAGTCCATCAGGTGGGACGTTAGAGATTGGAGGAAGGAGGGAATTCCCTCCACCTTGGGGATGGATCCTCAAACTGGACCACTTACAACCTACCGCTGGATCTCCGAAAGTCCCGGATAACGACGTGTGTGTTTTTCTTTAATATACGTACAGAGTAGTGTAATTCGTATCGACTTTCGAAAGATCGCCCGATGACACGGCTTTGAACACTTTTCCTTTAAAGGTTGGACGCTCTTTCGGGGAGACCGCCGTGAAGGATCTGTCGAAACACTTTACTACAGCTCTCACAAGGCGACCACTACCATTACCTACCGCTACTACTACTAATGTCACCACTACCAATGTAACCATCAACCATCGCCGGGCGAGGAGACGGCAAGTTTGGACACTGCTCGTCTCCTCGGTCTATAAATATTCCGCAAGTCGGTAGAACTAACGCGGGACTCTCCAAATTGCGAAAATCGACATTTTGCCAGGGAATGGAACCCGACTTCCTGGATGGTGGTCTAAGTTCGGGTTGACTCTTATTGGGGATACAAGATTACAAGCTTCTTTGTACATCGAACGAATGTATTTCAACGAAGTCCAAGTCAGTGAAGCAAATTCCCTCGGAATAGTTTCTAAAAAGCGACGGGGGAACCCCAGCGATTTTTATGACGAGTTTCCATGTTGCCTCCCCTTTGGGGTGCAAGACCAAAAAGCTTCCTTCATCATCGATCGACTCCCTTAATCGAAAGTATTTGGACAAATTCCAAGTCAGCGAAGCAAATTCCCTCGGAACACTGTCTAAAAAGCGACGGGGGAACCCCAGCGATTTTTACGACGCGTTTCCATGTTGCCTCCCCTTTGGGGTGAAAGACCGAAAAGCTTCATCATCGATCGACTCCCTTAATCGAAAGTATTTCGACAAACTCCAAGTCAGCGAAGCAAATTCCCTTGGGATAGTTTCTAAAAAGCGACGGGGGAACTCCAACGATCTTTGCGACACGTTTCCATGTTGCCTCCCCTTGGGAGGTGCAAGACCGAAAAGCTTCCTTGATCATCGATCGACTCCCTTAATCGAAAGTATTTCGACAAACTTCAAGTCAGCGAAGCAAATTCCCTCGGAATAGTTTCTAAAAAGCGACGGGGGAACCCCAACGATCTTTGCGACACGTTTCGATGTGGCGACACGGCGATTACGGTGGGACCTCCGTCGAGGCAGCGAGTCGGCAGGCCGATGAGTGGTGGAGGGACTCAAAGGTCTATAAATAAGCGGCGCGTATGAGCGTAATCGGTGCTCGGGTCTCTCGTTGTTTTTCTGTTTTCACGATCAAGTTTGCAGTCGCTGACTAGTCGCACTGACACTGGCATTGGCCTACTCTCTCCTGTCCCGTGCACTCGCTCTCTTGGCTCGATACCGGTGTTCTCAAACTCTCTTTCGTTTCGCATAGTGCTCTTCTTGGGCGGCGAGGTCCCACCAAGAAGAGGTCCAGGGTGGTCCCTTCAGGTTTTGGGGATCGGGTCTTGGAGGGTCTCGGTAAATTTCGGCAAGGTCTAGGTCCTGGCAGATCTAGGTCCTGGTCTCGGTAGGAAGGATTCAGGGAAACGATACGATTCCGTGGCTTCGTTCGCCGCATCCATCCGAATCGGTGCTAAGCTTTTCGACCTCTACTCGAGGGTTTACTTGTGCGCCTTTCGGAGGGAATTTCTCTCCAGGCCCGACACGAGAGGCCCGGCGAGGAAATCGTTCAGGTTGGAGCCGATTGGCCGAACCTCCGAGGCGATCGGCCTGGTTTTCTCGCGAGAAAACTCTCCGGACTCGTCTTCGATCGAGGCAAGAAGAGTCGGCGTCCAGGCAAACGAGTCGAAACTGGAGACCTCTCTTCCCCCCTCGGTCACTCTTCTTTCTGTTATGAAAGTGCTCGCCAAGTGGAGCAACCTGCGGTGCAACAAACGGTCGCACTTTTATTTATATAATGGCCGACTTGTACGCCGATCGCGCCTGGGCCGTTGGCCTGGCGTGGTTCTTGCGTGCAGGGCAAAAGTAACACGCCGCTGTTTTCGCGGCCCTCTTCGAGGTGTACTTGACGAATCGGACCTCGTCATCGGCGGAATGGTTCCCACAGTCCCAAGTTTCGCAAGCTAGGACGAGACGATGAGGCACCAGCTCGATTAAGAAGTTGCCCTCCGAGTTAGGACGCCTAATTCCTGGTGCCCCAGAAAATTAACGCACCATGTCCGTAATGGTTCAACCCCAAACAGGGGTCCGACAAACGTTTGCACATGCTTTACAACTATTGTTAGCATCCCTGGCATTATTGCATAACTTCAACGCTTAACTCCTGGTGCCCCGCAAAGCCTTGGAGTATCCCTAATGGCTGGACCCCGAGCTTGGTCCTGTGAACGTCTGAATATGCTTTTGTTGGCATCCTTGGGAACTTGGTCCCCAGCCAAACGCACATTCGGTCTGTAAAAAGACCTTAACGTCCTAGACTGTCGGAACCCATCGCCACTTTGATGGCTTTACGCCAGACTGGGGTTCTTTTGGAAGCCTCCCTAGGGGCCCTAAAAGTAGCTCGCCGATCCCAGGATGCATTCGACGCAAAGTTGGCCGCGGGGTCGACGTTCTCGACTCTCTTGGTGAAAAAGAAAGGAATCGGCCGCGGAACCGACTAGCACTTTCGCGGCTCGCCTCTCGGGAAGTGACTATTCGCGGGAGGAGGAAGTACGCCTTCGGTCGGCGCATCGACCTCCTATGTAGGTCGGTTGTGGGCGCACGCAATCGTTGCGAGCCATTTTCAAAAATCCCCGTTCTACTTGCAGGGAGTACTTTCACGGTCGCCAACCCCACCCGGGGGGCCGCCCCTCTCGTCCTCTAACGATCGCTGGACACCGAAGGGGGACACTCTTACCACGGCCCCCTTGCCCCTGGCGAGTCCAAGATCGAGATCGAGATCTGTGGTCCATCTCCCCAGAGAAAGCAAATGAATCCTAAAAACCATGGGCAGGACCCCTTAAAGTGGACCTTGCCAAGTGCCCATCAGCTCCTTCCACGATTCCGTCATAAAGAGTGACGATTCCTCGCAGTTCTTCCCTTCGAATAAATCTACGGGGAATTTTGACAAGCTTGGACTTTATTTTAGGTATGATGATCTTCAGGGATTTTATGTATGTGGATCTGCCTGGTGGAAATAGATTTTGGGGCCTGGTGGGTCCTATTGTCGGGAATGTTTGGCGAAGAAATGTGGCGTTTATGGAGGCGATTAACTGGACTGACCTAGCTCAACGTCGAAGAATTTCTCGGCGCTCTCCTCTCCGAATGCATCTTCCGAACGAAGGAAAGAAAGTACGATGATCGTGGCTAGACCCATATGGACGGAAAGTAGCGAAAACAACTCGCGTTCTCCGTCGACGAGAAGTGCGGTCGCCGGATCGGCGGGAATAAGGCAGTGATCTCGAAAGTTGACCTACTATCTCCTACGTCGTGATAATAGCCAGCCCGGCGATATCTCCTCTAGATCAACAGCCTTAAAGAAAACAGAAGGAGCATCCTTCCTGCGGAGACTCTCCAAGCCGTTGACCGGAAGAGCACGCCGGCCTTTTCTCGACCAGCTGGATTAAAAACATTCAATGTAATCGTCCGGTCGAGAAAATCTATCCAGAACGGGGACAAAGGAAGCCGATACGTCATTAAGGCTCCTCGTTCTTCCTCCTACCCTTCCAAGAGATATCGTCTTCCGGGATTTGGTGTCGTGGTATTTGGAGCGCCTCTTCCAGGGGCTTTCTAGGGAGTTCTCGTGACTCCACCCCGCAGGGGAAAACAAGGAAAAGGAGGAATAAGAGGACAGAGAGCGAGAGTCAGGAACACTCGTCGCACTTGGCGCAGGATGCAACCCCGACCACCCCGCGTCCTGCCGGTCCTGCGACACTTTACCAGCCAATCCCAGGAGGACGCGGCCCTGGGATCTCAATAAGTATCGCGTCGAAAGTCAGCCACACCGAGGGAAAGGATCCTCCGAACGAATCGACGCTCTCGATACGGCACGATGTCGCGATTTATCGCGGCTAAAAGGAGCCCACCGGGAGAAGGGAATCCTCCCGGAGGGCCTTTGCGTCGCATCGATGAGTAGCTACATTATAGCTCTCCATTAGTATAATTTATATACGTAAACTGCAGATCTTGTCAAGAATGAAGGTTCGACGTTTAAACCTCATCCGGGGGATGACTATCATTGACGTATAGAGACAGTGCGCCAAAGGCATCTGTCCTGGGAGAAGGGAATCCTCCTGGAGGGCCTTTGCGTCGCATCGATGAGTAGCTACATTATAGCTCTCCATTAGTATAATTTATATACGTAAACTGCAGATCTTGTCAAGAATGAAGGTTCGACGTTTAAACCTCATCCGGGGAATGACTATCATTGACGTATAGAGACAGTGCGCCAAAGGCATCTGCCTCGACCGCTAAGCGACACTCTCCATTCGAGAGGCGCTCGGAATGCAATTATGCTAATCGAGATCGACGGTACCTCTCTGTCCCTGGTGCAGAGCAAGCAGGTCGCCAATTTGCAGGGACCTTGACACGCTTGCCATCTGCAATGTCCCGAGCCCCCGGAAGTCGGAGAGCCGGCACCAGTTATCGACGAGCTGGAGTTGCAGATCGCGAGCAATCCTCTAGGCATTGAAGCCATTAAAGCCATTAAAGAGGGAACGAGCTTTTCCTTCCCCAAGGCGACCTTGAATTCTAGCCCGAAGGCACGATCGCACCTACTTCGGCTCTTCAACGAACCTCTTCAAGAGTCTTCGATCCTCTTCACCCGTCTTCAACGTTCTCCAAAGCGACGCTTCCAATCGGGTCAGGGTTAAGACTCGGAAACCGCAAGTCGATCCCGAAAACACTTCCGACACACTTCCTTGAGGTCTGCAGATGAGCCCTCTTCGTCAAAGTCAATCATCTCCATTCATCGTGGATGAAGAAAATTTCGTTGGAGGGATTTCATCGGGGGTGGAAATCCTACTTAGCCGGGATTAAAAGCTCCACGAAGGAGTCGACCAATCCGGATTATTCCTGGGGGTCAGGTCGTATCTTCGAAGAGCAAAGTCCCTTGATCGATTCACCTCGACTGATTCAGTGGGTGATCTTTGTTGGGATTTGTTTATCAGGCTGGACTCGTCGTTGTTGCGACGGAACCCCGATGCTAGTGCGTCAAGATGTCGGCGATGTCGTTCCCGTGATAAAACCGAAGGAAGTGCGTCAAACTGTCAGGCGATTACGTCAGGCCCGACAGGTTTATCTCGCAGATGGGCCCTAAGTAGCCGCTGATGGGTTCGATGGTTGTGCACGCGTGCGGATCCGCGCAGAAGCCGCGTGCGGGATCTTGAACCGGCGGCCTTGCGGCCGGGCAATCGATCGTTTCGTGACAACCGAAGCCAATCCAAGAAGCCCAGGGTCGGCCTCACGTCGTCGGGCATCAATATTTAATGGCGCCGCGACAGAGAGTCATCGTACCTTCCTTAGATTATCATAATCGTAACGCGTTCAGTGACTCGGGAGGCACGCGCCGCGGATCCTCCCTCTCCTCCTTGGGTTGCGACACGAGGGGCCACTTTGCTCCTGTGGCAAGGACCCGAAGGACATCCCGCGAGAGGCGAGGACCTCGCTCGATGCCTCCTCGTGTGGTCCTCGAGAAGTCACCCGATTGGAAATATTGGAAATCCGTAGATTTCGATACGGTGGTCCGCAGCACCAATCAGTGACCATCGACACGGTACATTTGATCATTACTTAAGGCACCCCCTTGTGGCTTAATTAATCTTGTAAACCGTGGAAATTTTTGGATTTGGTAACGATGCTCCGCAATACCTATCACCGACCATTGACATGGTACGTCCAGTAGGGCGATGATGACACTTGGTTCTTCTCTCTTCGGTATTAATTTCCTCTCGGACAATACCGAACGTGAGATTTAGCCGAATAACGCGAGAGTATTATTCCCAAGACGCGACATTTATCATCGTCCGCAATACTTTGCTTTTGGGCGGCTGGCTGGGGTCCAACGGTGATTAAGGCCAATGCGTGCCGAACAAGTTCGAAGCGATCCAGCTTTATCATGCAAAATCTCCGATCCAGGAGTGCGCGATTTCGAGTTCGCTCACGTCCAATCCTGGGGCATTAGGAGAGTCCTTTCGCCCCAGCCCTCGACATAAGAGATTCACCATTAATTATTACTTGGCAATGCGTTACACCGGGTCCGACATAGCGACCCTGGCAGACCTTTCGAGCGTTTTTCGGACCGATAGGTCCAAATCCGACGTAATCCCGGACCACTTCCCCGGAATCCGCGAATGGATATCCCGGCTCTGTCCAGGTCTCTAGCTCTGGAAAGGTTGAATTACGCTGCACAGGTAAACCGGGGAAAAAGTGGCGCAGCGGGAGGCGTTAAATCGGGAGCGGGTTCGATCGGATGGAGCAGGCTGCAAAGTGCATCCAGGACATCGAGCGATCGTTTCACCGGGCCAGGTCGATGCGACTCCTGGAAAACTTGGGCCGAAGGGCTCAGCTCTCGGCACCGAGCCTCGGGGCTTCGTGTCTCTAAGCGTTTCGTCGAAACTGATCGAAGAAATCGCGGAAAGCCGGGTTTCGTAATGCGGCTAGGTCATCACCGAAGGTCCCCCTCCGCCGCGAGGAGGAAAATCAATCGAGGCGATCTCGCATTTTGTAGGTAAAGGTCGCCGTGACAAAATCAAGAAAAAAGTCCCACGGGAGAGCGCCGGTCATTCCAGACATTTTCTAGACCACCCAAAGACCTTGACGATGGTCGCCCTGGTCAAGGAGCGAGATAACTCGGTCATAGTCGTCGACGTTCCCCGTGACAACCGTGGATTTACGATTCGTCTTTATTAATACCCGACGCATTTACCTCCCCATCCAGAACGCGTTATTCATGACTGGCCTGATAACGCCGTCACGTCCCGGGTATTCGTATCAAAACCCTTTTGATTCAGACTTATCCGCCGCGTGACTCAGGGAATACGCGTTAACCTGTCAATGCCCAATGGCGCGTGATGTCGATGACACGTTATCCCCAAGTTGTGTTCAAGTTCGATAACCGATTCAAGACCACTCCACTGCAGCGACACCGTTGCAGTTGCAGGTGATCATCTAAAGAGTACCTCGCTACTCAATTCCGGCCTTCTATAAAAAGAAAAAGCCGTAAACCTTAGGCTCTAAACCTAGGCAATGTAAGATACAAACGTGCTAAGTCTCTGAAGGTGCGAACAAAAATGGCGACCCTTAATGCAGATGTACCGTTGAGTAATAGAGCTGAAGCGTTTGTTGTCCTTTACGTCATTTTAAAACATGCTTAATATAAGAAGACGGTTTAAGTGGAACCAAGGTACCGATTCGCAAGTTTCAATTTAATTCCAGCTTTTTAAGGGTTTCCTCTACCCTTGGAAACATCCAAAGTGAAAAAAAAAAAGAGAAACGATTTCGCGTTCCCGAAAGCGTCAAGTCAGGAGGGCTGGGGCGCGAAGAACATCAGTCTCCCTAAAGCAGAGGGTGAGAGGACGGGGTGAGAGTGCGGGTGCGCGAGGGCCGCGCTGCAGCGGCGCCTCAGCGGCGCCTGGCGCGGCGCTGCGGCGACGCCGTAGTACCGGCGTCCGCCGCGCGGCCGCCCGGCGCCACAGTCTCTCCGCATGTCCGGAGCCGGCTAGCCGTTCGGACGAGGGGTCCCGGCCTCCTGACGAACCCTGCCCCTCCAGCGAGGAAAATGGTAAGTCTTCCGGTGCTTCCATCTTGTCTGGTCCGCGCGAGCCTCAGCGGCGACCGAGTGTTCCTCCGATCAGCCGACGTCACCGTCGCCCTCCTCGGGGCCCGGCTGGCTCTTCTCCCTTAAAACCTCTCCTGGAAATTTCCGGGAGTCATCGGTTTACCACGGTCCATTTCTCGAGGTTCCTGCGACATCCTGTTGGACGGACACCGGGGGAGCTCCTCCAGAATGCCCCCCAAGACCATTCTTATCGCGATGGAGTCACCTGCTGGCTGCGCCGTCGAGGTTCGGAACAGGGACCCAAGAGGTGTTCAGCGACGCTCTGGGAAATGCAGGGCTTTCGGAGAACTCGAAGAGAGATTCTTCGCGGTTGCTCCGACAGCTCGCTCGATTGGTCCGTCGCCGACTCCGCAACCAGTACGCGCGATTCCGGATAATAATGGCTGGCGATGAGGTGCACTGTGGCCACGGGGTTGGGAGTTGATATAGAGGTTCCTCGCGGCCGCGCCAGATGGCGCCACCTCGCGGCGCGAGTGCCTCGCCGGCCTCGTGAAGCGCCGCGATTCGAGCCCCAGAAACCGGGCCGAAAGTCGAAAGTTTCTCGGACCCTCGTTAGACACCGTTTGGGAAAGTTCCTCGCATCTCGCCGATGCTGGGTCCGATCTCGGTCCTGTGGATTTCGTTTAAAATCGGCCCCGAAGATGTGGTGCTATGTCGGTGCACGTGTACCGGCGTTCACCCCAAATGCCGTCAATGGCGTCTTAGTCTGGCTCCTTACCACCGTACCTCAAAAACGACCGTAATTATCGTCGTAGAAATATATCATGACCTATCATGGTGGATGCACGAACGGCGCGCGTCGTTTTTTTAATTACTCACCGACGATTCGATATCATTTACCCCCCTTTTCGCGGATTACAAGAGCCCGGAACATGCGCCCTGGATTTATGCCCCAATGAATGCTAAAGGGGTAGGCCTCGAGGGATTCCCCCGATGCACCAATAAATCTCAGTCATTATCTTCAGCACGCAAGGTCGTGCCAGAATAACGTTGTGATCGGAGAAACAAAAGATTTCTCCTCCCCCGTCGACCTTGTATCGCTAGATTGCTACCACTCCTTCATAAAGGGCAAGCACACGCAACTCTGAAATGCTCCATCGATCTTCCATCATTTACGCCTTAAACGTTTAGATAGAACGCTTAGGTCTGCGTTGCGATTCCCTTTCGCTTGATATTTTAACCCGATGACTACCGTGCGTGTTACTTTTGACCATAGAGTTCCATGACCTATCGCGTAACTTCCTCTTTCTTGTAAATCCACATTAAAGCACGTCCTGGGGTTTAGGTGCTGGCGGACGCGACATTGACGGACAACCGTCGACACGTGTTGGTCAACGGCAACAAAGAATGCGGCATCGTGGTCAGCAACCTGGTGGATGGAGAATGCCTCAGCTACAGTCTGGCTCTTATCCGAGGCAGGGCTCCGATTCTGTGCCCATACGTGACGGTCAGGGGCCACAAAAATGCAATTGGTCAGTGGCCAATCGTCAATGGCGAGTTCCGCGCCCTGGTTGATCTCTGCAGGGGTACCAACCAGCTGGAGCTGGAAGCTGGAGGCATCAGGAAGCATCTGACACTGATACACGAACCCCGGGCCACCAGGTTACGCGTCACACCGGTTTACGTGATTTGTTCAGGACACGATGGCTACTTCCAGGTAAGCCTCTTCTCGTATCCAACTGGTTGGCCTTAAGATGCAGTTAACTGGAAGTCGTTGGTCAAATTGCAGGGTCCACGATGCGAGGATCGATCGCCCGAAAGCGCAGCCACCAGGATCGGTCTGGGAGCCAGGTTGCTGCAGACCCTGACTGCGGAGAAGCTGCGCGAGGCTGGACATGGTAGGAAAACCTTCCAACTGGAGCGGGACCTGGACGGAGCGGAGTGTTTGGTGATGCACAGTATGCTGCACGTGGACAGAGCCAGGGCCATGTCGCAGCGGGCCCTCTGGGAGCTGATCGGCCGTGAGCTGATGACCGGCCCCCTGGCTTCCAGAGATAGGAAGTACCTGGCTTTTCTCTCGTGCACCAGATACCGGGGTGCCCCAAACCCACGTACCCATGAAGACACCCTGGCCCGAACGGAAGGTCACGCTGCTCTGGGAGGAGGTGGTCTTGCGCTCTTCGGGTCCGCCTGCTTGCACACCTGGCCTACCAAAATGTCCCAGGTGCTAGCCAGGTTCCTGGATCCAACGATGGTCGACACGGAGCAGCTGATGGATGATAGTAACTACCGTGGCACCCATGGAGGCTGCCTGGCCACCACATTGGGCTCTGCTCTCCACGAGTTGGGCCATACTTTCGACCTGGGCCACACCAGGGAGGGCATCATGGGCCGTGGGTTCGACTACGTCGATCGCGTCTTCGTCGGCGGTGCTGGCATCGACTTCAACCGAAACCCCATCAGGAGAGACCCCCAGCACACCACCGTGTCCCTGTGCAGGCCCCTCAGCGTTACCGTCACCATCCAGGACGTCGTCCACCTCAGCCCTAGAAGAGGTCGGCTCCTTTCAGAGACCTCCAGGCCCTCACCGTCCGCCAGTCCCAGGAACACCCCGGGAAGACTCTCCGCCCCAGCCAGTCCTGAACTCAACAGGTCCTTCGCCAAGACCCTGGCAGCCTGCGAGCCTCCTTCCCAGCCAGACCGAACATTCTGGGGACCTTCTTGTGCCGCTCTCCTTGCGTATCATCGCTGGTTCGCAGGCGAAATAGACAACCACGCTGTTCGGGAACGCGACATCGAGTACGATGGCAAAAGGTGAGGTCATCGCCGCATCATCAGTCATGAATCATTCCATTTCTACGTATTCTGGTGAATTAATCCCATCTTCTTGCAGGAATGTCGTGCGTTCCCACTTCGGTGTCCGCGTGATGGAACTCCGGGAATCCTCTGGTGGCATGGTGGTCTGTTCCAGGCAGTTCCCTGGACCTCGTCCACCGCTGGAAGCTCTGGTACCTCCGCCACCTCCACATTGCATCTCCAGCTTGACCCTCGTCGCCGAGGACTCGGCTGGGAACCTTCTGAAACACCCTTTACCGACCGCCTTCTAGAAATAATAGAACGCTTTCGTTTTCCTTTTCGCGAAGGAATCCGTTTAACGTTGACGACTTTTTTCCTCAATGGGGAACGAAGTCGTCGCGAAACTACAATCTCGACAGAGGGAGGTAGCCGATGGGCTTTCATTTAGTTTCCAAAGTCAGACTCGAGTTTCTTTCCTTTTCCCTCGGTGATTTTAGCAAGGTACTTCCTTGATTGTGGCCTACCTCAGCGCTGACCAAATCATGAATTAAGGTGAGGTTGAATACATATACAAATATATATTACAAATAACGGGCGTAGTCTCCCAGTTGATAAACCAAATAAGGGTGGGACTCTGACCACGGTCAGTTGATGTACAAGGTTCTCTTGGTGCGGGCAACGCTTATTTTGGCCAAAGACACCATTTTTCTTCGTTTACCTTTCCACTTTTTTCTTCGGTGAACGAAGTCTAAGAGTGATTTTTAGTCGTCATTCATTTATTTTTACGTTGTGTAATGAGCAGTAAAAATTATGTAGGATGATCTCTTCAACAAATGGTGGACCAGGATGGTCTTGGTTTACCATTTGCCGCTAGTTCCTATTTGTTAATGTCAATGACGACTCGATTAATAAGTTGCACACCTTCCATTAGAATAGGAGTGTGTTTGAATGTGTTTCTCCCAAGCACATCCTATTGAAATGCTTCCACTTCTAAACAGTACGACCTTAACGAACAAAGATAACTGATCGTTTAGTTCATAACCTTTTAGTCGAGAAAACTGCAAGGGCTGTGTGCAGATTTTTCGCAGTCGCGGCCCTGAGCCATGAGAAAAGAAATTAACAAAACTATATATTCTTAATTTTAATGACGATCAGATTCAGGGATGGGCACGCTTCAATTAAACTAGTTTCTGCTTTTAATTGCACTGCTGTTTACGTACCAGACAAGGTGCGAATAATTAAATATAAGCATAAAATATTCATTTCGTCAAATTATCCAGACCAACACACTTCAAGTGATGTGGTGTAAGCAATAATCAAATTACAATTGAAGCTGATTAATTGTGACCATCTCTGATCGAGATAGACAACTATTTGGATAAAGTTTATCATAATCGAACGTACATGTGATAAGATTGAAAGCTCGAAGTTGTGATTCCATAACTTCTATTTAGTCGGTTTATAGGATTAAAGACTTGATTAATGAGGCTTGACGATTCCTGCAGGTGATTTCTTAAGAATGTGATATTGCTGGTTTTCCTTTGACAAGGTATATACAAATTAATTGATACATTTTTTAAATCGTTACCCTGCATTCTAAATAACATTGGAACTGTTCTCCTGTATCAAAATAGATATAATGGTACGTCTTTTTGTCCTGTATTCATGAATTTTAATTTAAACGGAACGTTTGATAAATATTAATTTGTATATATCTGTGTAGTATTATCTATACACGTATATATACATAAATTGCGTTGCTCGTCAATGATAAATAAAATATAACTGCATCAAGCTAAGGCGATGTGCACAAAACTATTGACGACTATAGAGGATCTGACGATAGAAGATATAATAATTCTAGTTACCCTCTGGGTTATTTAAGTCAAACGTCAGCCATATAATACCAGACATGGCTACCGATGTTTCACAGCATTTAATTAGGATCCCCTGTATCCAGTATTATTTATTAACTTATTTTATTAATTTAGGCTAGAGGAATCTATGAAGAGACAATATTGTACTGCAGATCTCGTCAAATGGATGAAAGATGCGCAGATGTACGTACTACAAGAAAATACACGAGCATTTAGAGGTTAACTCAAAATCACCAAGTTCACTCGCGTGCGTTTCACTTTCCTAAAATTCCAAAAACCGCCTGTCCTCCTTGGAGGAAATGACAAAGACTCGCTCAATTTCGTTCGATAAACATTTCTTTTGTGAATCATGTCCCACGAGTTCTACGTTGCTCTAAAAAAGCAGACCATGTCACGGTAACTTTTGGTTAGCGGTTCTCCTTATGGCGCTTGATAGATGTTTCAAGATGGAAATGAAAAGTTCTCGAGTCAATAGGTAACCTCAAAATCTGCTAAGCAGAGGGAGCCATGCTAAATATGGACCAGCGTCGATTCACGGTTGTCAGATGGCAGTAGTGCATGGTAGTCGAGAAGTGTGGCGTATGAATTCTCTCTGCAACTTTTTTTGGAACCCTCCTTCAGGAGACTGATCGAGACAGATGTTGTCGAATGGCGCCGTCATGATGTGAACCGCTTCTACTCGGTGGGCTGCACCCTGGATAATCGCAGGGTTTCCATCTTGCGACGTCCGTGTCGCCCATCCAGGGACACATGGATGCGAGCAACGGACAAAAGCCCGTTGGTAAGACGAAAGCGAACGTCCACGCGACCGCCCTCGAGGCTCCCGCAGACTTTCACTCCGTTCTCCTTAAACCTTCGCTCTAATTATTCTCCAGAATTAAATTACGGTTGAGTACACTAATTACATTAAGACCCGACGTTACTGTAGCCATGTAACCATAAAGACTCCTAAGAGTCAAAAGTCTCATCGGAGCAGTTTTGATTTCTCCAATTTTTCTAATGATAACTCAGTAAAGAGGGCTAATCTCTGCGCTTAGTCTATTGAGAGTGGTTAAAGGATAACCGAAGAATATTTCTGTAGCAAGTAGGAATCTTCAAATTGTCTGGAATTTATGACTCATGTTTTTAGTCGGGCAACCCCTCACGGGTGGGGTGGCGGCGGACAAGGGCAAGGAGTGGCAGATGGAACTGTTAATGGAGAAGCTGCGCTCCAAAGCCTCCACCTTCAAATCATTCATGGAGACTGCCAAGAATCTCCGCATGGCTATGCTGGTAAGGATCGTGGCAATCGATGGCCGTTTATTACTTTTGTGGAAATAATTATAAGTGAATGGTATGTTACGGTGAACAGGATAAGCGGTTTTCTTTGGACAGTGTCGAAAAGAACCAGCTTCAGAAATGCCTGGACACGCTGCAGCATTCCATCAAAGTAACCTCCCTTCAGTCCATGGTGGAGCGCTTGGAGAGCCTCACTCGACAACTAGGGTTTGTCTTTGACTCTTAATGAGATTAAAAAGTCTTTGAAGTTGCTGAACTAGTTTGTGTATTTATCTCTGTTTTAGGTTAAAATTCATGATGTCTGGTCCACCAGGCACGGAACTATTCATATCTTCGGATATGTTTTTCCTGGAAGTATTGTTAGAGCCTACTGGAGTGGTCAAAGATGTAAAGATACACCACGAAGGAAAGAATGAACAACAGGTAACAGAAATATTTACCTGTCGTTGAAATTATTAGATCCTAACTCAACGATACGTAAATGATGCTTAAAAATTGCAGAGTTGCGAGGAATTGGTCGCTTGTCTTTCTCGGGGAGATTTCGTTGACTTTACGACCCAATTGGAAGGCCTTGCTTCGATCTACCAATTGAACGCGGATAAAAAAGTTAAATGCAAGGCCTTTAGCGCACTGCAATCTCTCGAAGCAGACCTCGGTGTGCTCGCCCAGTTGCAGACTTTCATTAAGGAGCCCTTCAATCTCGTGCACAAAAGTCCCGTTGGTAAGTATAGTAAATACTTTTTCACGTCAACATTTTATAATCATTTGATATACAAAGAAGAAACAATGTTCTCATTTTTAGGAATACTGGAGAGGAGAAAAGGTGGTCACGCAATGAAATTAACGTACTTCGCGTCTCCTTATGACTTAATCGACCTAGACAATAGAAGTTGTGACGTACTAAGTCCAGAGGTTGTGATCACAAGGAAGATCGGTCACTCCGTCACTGTGTGCATGGAAGGATCTACGGCGCATAAATTGCCAACGTCTAGTATTATCACGGTCAACAGAAGTCCTTCTGGAAAAAGGTACTTTCGCATATCTATACATCAGGGAAAAACATCATAAAAGTCCTCTTTCTTTATCCTAGTACCCCTTCGTACGCTCCACTGACTGGAGCCAATTCATCGATGTTGCCTGCCTGTTTCGTGCTAAAACTGGCGAGGAAAATGCCCATGTGCCTGGAACTGGTTCGCCGGATACAGAAGGTCACAGAGATGGAGTGTGGGGACGTGTCGACGCCTCATCCTCTCTTGAGCCTCATAGTTCAACACGCCAGCGAGGGCCAGCTCGACTGTCACAACAATCGAGGACTTTACGTCGTAAGTTTAACGCAAATATCCCAAAAGCTAACTTTTCCTGTCCTCTGATTAGAATTAGAATAAACAAAAAAAAAATACATGAACCTTCGCAGACTCTGCCGGACCAGCAGCACTGCTACTTCATGACGGAGAACAAGAGCATGGAGGGCGTCCTGGTTGGCAGCATTCCGTTCACCCACCCGGCTCACGTGCCGCAGATCTTGGTGTACCTTCGACAACAAGCACTCTTCAATTCTTTGCTGTCGAGCTGCGTGAGGCCGATGGCTCGCCAGGAGTTGGAGCACACGACGATGTTCGAGGTGAGCGCTCTGTCCTGGCAGCACATTTCCGTGAGCTTGGAGCATCCCTTCGAGGAGACGATGGCCACGGCAGAGCTCGACCTGACCGACATTTCGGCCCTGAAGTGCAAGCTGTACGGCGTGAGTATGACGAATACCGAGCAGACCTCTGAGCTGGCCGCAAGGGTCTTACAGAGGTGCCTTAGCATTCCGGTGACAATGAGGACGCTTATCAAAACCTGGGAAGGACGAGCTACCTTGGTAACCACCAGTGCCCTCGGTGGTACCGGTGGGAACTATAATGTGAATCTAGGGCCGAATCGCGACCAGAACGGCCACGGGGGATCCGGAATGGGCGACTTCAACGGTGGCGAGGTCAAGATTAAGCAGGAACCTGGCCTCAACGGGAACGGCACGATCGGCAGACAGCAGGCGACCTCGCAGCAGTCTTTTTTAGATGCCGGAACGGAAAGTAGTATCGGTTTTCCGTCGTTCTCCGGCCAATCCGATACAACCACTGCCATGCTGAACCCACTACAGCTGGGGGCTCTTCTGGGACAAGTGAAGAACAGCAGCTCCCCGACCGCTCTACCGGGTCCTTTGGTCGAGAGGCCGAAGAAGAGTCGGAAGAGGAAAACGGCGGAGGGCGGACTTTGGAGGAGTCCCAAGAGAAAGGGGGAGGAACCGGGAGAGATCCTTCTGGAGAGCTCCAGCTCGGATTCCACCCCCTTGGGGACTCCGACGGGTCGCGACAACCCCAGCGAGATCAGGACACCGACGCCTACGTCGGCAGCCGGGTTACCCGGGAACTTGGACCTCTCCGGGCTAGATCCTGCGGACATCCTGGGCAACGACAAGAGCTCGGACTACGACCTGGAGAACGAGACCGAGATCATGGAGGTGCACGATCTTCAGGACGTGGAGGAGCTGCTGAAGCGGGAGAGGAAGACGAAGAAAAGGGAGGAGAAGAAGAGCCCCAACATCTTCGAGGAGGCCTCGAAGAGCCTCGTACCGCCTTCGGTCAGCATAACGCCAATATCCAGCAGCGGAATGGGGCCGACCACGAACTACAACTCGGTCCTAACGGGGATGGGTCTGGAGAGGAGGCCAGGCATCGAGATCATCCCCATAGCCTCGGCTCCTCAGGCCAGCCTGCCCAGCTCGATCACCATCACCCCCATAGCGGGCCCCAATGCGAAGAATCTAACCGACGAGCGCAGAGAGCGCAAGTCCTCGAAGAGCAAGAGCGAGGAGAGGAACAAGCTCGAGAAGAAGCGGAAACGCAAACGCGAGGACAGCCCCATGGGGCCTCCGGAGAAGCTTCCGCCGAAGCAGGACCCTCTGTCGAAGCCGGTCTCCGTCAGCATCAAGCCGACGGAATCGCCGCCGAGCTTGGGCTCGAGGCCAGCCTCGCCCTCGACTACCCTGAGGAAGTTCAGTCCTTCGCCGACGCACACCAGCCCTCTAGCTTTGATGGGTAAGTCGAGTCCAACCTTGAAACAGAGTGTAGCAAACAAGCCCGTACAGAGTCCGAAACACTCACCCGTTTACAACAGCCCGAAGCATAACTCGATACCGGCGAGTGCGAGCCCCAAGCACGGGACCTCGTCCCCGAAGCATGCCGCGAGCTCGACGAGTGCTGGGAAGCCGAGCATGTCGGCCCTCAAGTCGGCTGCGAGCTCACCGAGTCCTGGGAAGGGCCCGGAGGCTGCACCGGCCAAGCCGAAATCGTCGGCGAGAGACCCGGCCAGGGAGAAGGAGCGCAAGACCTCTTCCCTGACTTTTGGGGGGTCGGGCCACCAGAGCCCAAAGGCGAAGTCGTCCAGTGGAAAGCTGAAGCAGCTGGATCTGACTCCGAGCGGGGAGACTCCACCTTCTCTGCCCTCCAGTGGGGGTAGTACTCCTCCGTCTGGTGGCTCGGACCTCGGGAAATCGGGAACTGCTCAGCAACAGGCCAGGAACCGCAAGGGCTCCCTCAGCGCGGTGATAGACAAGCTGAAGAACGCCCAGCACTGCAGCGAGGACGGGAGCAACGGGAGCGCCAAGGTACCTGGAGGAGGGAATACAGGAGGTGGCGGAGCTGGGGGTACCGCGACTCCTGCGGCTCCGGGGACTGGCCAGAAGGACCGGGGGAACAGCTCGAACAAGGTCGTCGACGGGAAGACCGTAGGCGCCGGAGGGACCGCGAAGAACCCCTCGATGGACTCTAAGAACCCCGCCGAGTACATGGTGAAGCACAGCTCGGATGGCATGAAGATCACCATTAATAAGACCAGGACCAAAGACTCGAAGTCGACGGCGAACCTGAAGATCTCGTCCTCGTCTTCGTCTTCGTCGGCAGCGGGCGCGGTTTCTGCGGCGACGGCGGCCTCGGCCTCTTCGGGGTCTTCTTCGGGGTCTGGGAACGGCTCGCCGAAGACGCATACCGGATTGAAGCCTGGGGTCAACTCGGGTCCGGCTTCCAAGAAGCCTCAGACCCAGACCTCGCCGAAGACGCTGCCTGGGAGCTCTTCGGGGTTGGGAGGCGGGCCTAAAATCCCAGGAATCTCCGGACCTAAGATGCCGGCCACGAAATCGGTCACCGGTGGGCCTCTCGTCAAGGGCCTCGCCTCGAAGGCGGCCTCGGGCTCCCCGAAGATGACCGGCTCGTCCGGGGCCACCGATCTCAGCAGGAACCGCGACAAACCTCGGATCCCGAAGTCGGGGGAGAAGGGCGTCTTCGGGACGAAAGGGGTCGACGCGAGGAAGTCCAGCCCTTCGGCGCAGCGCGAGGAGAGCGAGAGCGAGAGGGCGTTTAAGTTGCTCGCTGCTCATGCGTCCATGTCCAGCTTACCTAGTTTGCCTCCTCAACTCGTGGTCGAGGGTCTGATGAAGCAGCTGGACACGAACTTCCAGATCCCGAAGCTTTCCGCAAGGGTGAACGCCGAGGGATCCGACAAGAAGCCTTCCGACAAGAGTCTCGTCCAGGACGCGAGCAACCCTGGTAGCCGGGGAACCGGGGAAGTCGCGAACAAGCTGCTCGACGGTTTGGGCCCCAAGGTCCCGTCCGAGGCCAACAAACTCCAGGCCAGTTTGGCCACTCCGAAGCTTCCCCAGGAGGAGCCTCGTCGTGACCAAGTTAAATCGGAGAACCTCTCGGCAGTGGCTGCCGCCATGTCCTTGAACCTGGGGAACGTCGGTCCCGGGGGCCTGATGCCGCCCCTGGTCCCGGCTTCTTCGACCTCTTCAACTCCTTCCGTCGCGTCCGCAGGTGCGCCGGTCGTGGCCAACGTCTCCCACGACTCGGACGTCCCGACGAACCTCTCCATGCAGCCCGGCGACGCCGAGTCCAGGGATGCCTGCAAGGACCTCCAGGTGCCTAGACCCTCTCAGCAGTTCCTGAACAGCGCCCCGGTCTCCGGGGGCAAGGACGACTCTACCCCTGGCTCCAAGATCGGCGAGAACCTCGGCAAGCCCGTGTACCCTGGGATAGGATCCGGTCCAGGGAACTCGGAGAGCCTCAACCTGAGCACCAAGCCGGCGGATGCAGCTTCCATCAAGTACACCCGGACCCCTGAAGAGAGGAAGTCACCTAGTGCCGGGATGCCCGGTCCTCTGGGCCCTCCTACTGCGATTACGCCTCTCGATGTCGGTGCTACTCCGAAGGCACCCAGCTCCCAGGAGGCTGCGGAGATGCTTCTCGATTTTTCCACCCCGAAGGAAGTCAAGGCTCTCACCACCGTCCCCGAGAGGGCCATGACTCAAGCTGCACCTCTCAGGAGAAACACCCCACCTCCGCCTCCGCCTGCCTTCCCGCCCAGCCCTTCCGTCAGCGTACACATCGTCAAGAGTCCCGCACCCTCGCCCAGGGTCGTCCCGCCATCCCCACACTCGGCCTCGCCATGCATCACCGATGACGAGCTCATGGACGAGGCCCTGGTCGGGATGGGCAAATGAAGACTGCTGATAGCCTAGGCGAGGAATTCTCGGACGGAGCCTGGTCCCCAGGCACTTGTCCCCAGGAACTACCGAGGGGATGGCGGTGCTCTGACACCTGGTGCACACATGAGGGTTTTTCCTGCGTCTTTACTTGCTACGAATAGTCTTATGGGTGTCGGATCATTAAAAATGAGCATGTGTGCATCGGGGTTAATCTCGCTCACACCCTGGCCGGAAGTACGTCTGGAGTTCCGGAAACGAGCGTTCTCCAGCGGCACCGATGGCCTCGGTGATCTTTCTTCGGGCTTCTCACGCCTCCAGACAATCCTCCCGACCTCCGTGTGATTCCGCGAGTGTTACGTCCAAGTGCCAAAAGAGGGGCCATTTAACCCCTTGGACCCTCCCACCCTGAAGAGACTCGCGCACCCCGGAGACCTCGCCCAGTTTCGGGGGAGAGCTCTCACCTTGACGAGCTGATCTGCATGATCAAGCGATTTTGTCACCGAAGAAATTCTCGAGCAAGACGTTCCTCTTTGACGAAGGATTCGTGGAATATTTGTCTCGACAGCGAGGTCTCTTCAGGGTCGGGTACCATCGACCTTACTCGTCGTCGAGATTCGCTCCTGGGAGTACCTGCGTCGTAGGCTCGGCCATCAGGCAAATCGTCGGAAATTCAGGCGAATTGTCGGAAATTCAGGCGAATCGCAGAAAATTCCGGTGAATCGCAGAAAATTCCGGCGAATCGCAGAAAATTCCGGTGAATCGCAGAAAATTCTGGCGAATCGCAGGAAATTCAGGCAAATCGTCAAAAATTCCTGCGAATCGCAGAAAATGCAGGTGAATCGCAGGAAATTCAGGCAAATCGTCAAAAATTCCTGCAAATCGCAGAAAATTCCGGCAAATCGCAGAAAATTCCGGCGAATCGCAGAAAATTCCGGCGAATCGCAGAAAATTCCGGCGAATCGTCAAAAATTCCTGCGAATCGCAGAAAATTCCGGCGAATTTTGCGAATCGTTAGTTTTAAATAACCGCTCTTCATAAAGGGAAAGTGTGTAACGTAGAAGAGAGCGAAGGAGATCCAGTGGGAGGGCGTATACGATGAAGAGAAATCCACTTTGTCCAGATACGTTTATTTCCGAGTACTGCCCATTACGCGCGGGAATGAACTATTATTTATCGGATGTCCGAGGGCACCTTCTCGGGGAGTCGTTTCTTTTCGCGTCGTCGGTCTCGTCTGGACCAGGAGGATCTCTGCCTTTCAACGTACGGATGAGGAATCGCCTCGACTCGCGCGATTCTCATTTATTTAGTACAAATTCCGAACTTTCCTGCGAAAGGAAGGTCAATCGAGCCGCGGCCGTTTATTCTTATTGTTAGGATTATGCAGTTTCAGATTCCAGTGGGACGCAGCTTCGCGAAGACTTCCCCTGCGTTTAGTCGACCCTCGCCATCTTTCTTTCTTTTTATTTTTATTTTTTTTTCTCCTTTTTGATAACAGTCAACGATCTTTTCTATCCGGCGTTCCGTTCAGCGGAAATCGACCCGGAGGTTTCCTCGTCTTCTGACCCCAGGCTCGATTTTTCGCCTCGAGGCCGGACCAGGCAGAGTTATACATATGCATATACATACGTACATGTATATATACTTGCCTGTACATACATACGTGCGAGGGAGTGCATATGAAATGTAATAAGTTAATTTGTATAGAGAAGAGAGATATATATATATATATACATAAATAATGTGTATAATTTTACTGTATCTACGGTTAAGCGTAAGAAAAGACGTTCGCGAGACTTGACAAATAAATTGATTTCTTTTTTTAATAACAACTGACTTTTTATGTACATTAAAGAATATTTCCTGTGCTTCTCATGGCGGCTCTAGATCTTCGGACACGTTCGACGCGTCGACGGAGAGCCTTAAACAATATCGATTTCAAGAACAACCGTGTGGAGCATGAGAAATTTAGCCGAACAAAAGTTGTTCGTTACATCGTCCTGCAGGATGTTTGTAAGGGGAGATTTTTCCCAGCGTGGTGCGTTCTGCTGGGAATCGACTTGCAATATCGTTCACGTGGGAGAGTAACGCGAACCGAGGCGAGACTCTTCAGGGTGCCGTGGAGAACCCGTTGCAGATCAAGCTTCTTGGGATGAAGAGGTCAAGGATGGGGTCCTCGTAAGGTGGACAATTTACCCTGGCGTAGTATTCTAAGGAATATCCACTAAGCAGACAGCCAGCTCCCACGCACAGGGTCAACCAAATGAAGATGTTGCCGGCAGTGTTCCTCTGCTTCTTCGTCAGCAGGACGAAGAGGAAGCTGATCAGTCCAAATGAGACCATCAGGGCTGGGTAGAAGAACCTGAACCCGAAGGCCAGGATGTACTCGTGGAAAATGGCCGACACCGCGAACACCGTCGCGCTGGAGATCACTTTGTTCTGGGCCGTAACGTTCTCGTACATGTCCTTGTAGATGTAAGTGTACAACCAGTCATAGACCACGATGTTCCAGGATCGATAGAATCCCCCGTAAGATGTGGAGTTCCACCAGTCCTAGAAGAGACAAGCCATTAGTGATCTGTAGTCTCGTCGTTTAAAAAGGACCTTCAACCGATTCCAGTCTTTGCGAAGGGTCTGCACGTCTATGTACGTAAGTTAAACACTTTTCATTTTCTCCATCGCTGAAGAGCGCGGATTTAACGAAGGACAATCCATGAAGGAGAACCCACCGAATAGAACATCCGGTCCCCGAAACGCAGAAGTTCAGCGGCGCCGTTCATCCAAGAGTGGAGCAACAAGTAAAAGCCGCACATCAGCACCAGGATCCCTGGCATCATGTTCCCCAGGATGCTGAGTATCACGGTTCGCCTCTCCAGAGGCTTTATCCCGAACTCCTGGAAGGCCGGCACCAGGAATCGCTCGAATATGAAGGCCACGTAGAAGACGATCATGATGACCTCCATCGCGTACCACACGACGGACCTCCACTTGATCTCCTTCGTCCTGGGATTAAACTCCGGTATAAAAGGGCTCCTACTTTTACTTAAACTACGCGGTCTTCTATTACCGAGGATAATTGTCCCGATAGATCAACGTCGGGGCGAACATGAAGTACAGGAACTTGGAAAATCCTGGACATAGTTCTTCGGACTTCTCGCTGTGCAGTTTGTAGGCCAGGACTCTGGGCACGTTGCCGCGGACGAAGGCGTGATTCTTCATCAACAGACGCACCTGAAACCCACCTGTCTATTGTCATACCATGTCCTAACTCTTCCCTGAATGTTTGGAATAATGGAGAACATGGCTCTTCCTCGATTATTCCCAAAATTCAGAGTGCCGGTGATTTGGAAACGCAGATGAGCTCACTTGTTCCATGAGGACGATTATACTGGAGACTTCGGGCAGGTCTTCGACGAATATCGCCTTCAGGGGCAGGATGATGAAGACCACTTGGAACAGGATCATCGACGCCACGGCTCCGTAGTCCCAGATTTTAAGGACGTGGGCTGAAAGAGAGACGATAAAGAATAGGCCAGGATTTCTTGACAAAGAGAAGAGAGGGAATCCTACATTTCGGCGACAACCCAACACGATGATGGGCCCAGAGGCTGAACCCGATGTAGACCATGAAGGAAGCCAAGGTCATCAGGAAGGAAATGAACAACGCAGTGGAGAATTTTCCAAAACCTCGTCTGATAGTGGCAAGGCCGAGATTCGTCCTGAAATTGAAGATCCGAGTTAAGGATAAGGTCGACCTTCGTCGAGCCGATCATACATCCGCGTTTTGTTTGGATCAAAGATGGACAGTCAGGATGCCTATCAAACCGATATCACCCAGGGTCTGTCTCCGACAATTAAGTCGAGCATTTATTCGGATTACTGATAACTGATTATTGGGGAATAAATGGCTGCGATACTCACGAGCCTGTGTGCATGATGTCGTACACCGCGATGTTAGTAAACAGAATGATGAGGATCACTAGAAATATATTGTATATCGTCTGGAAGTGCTTGATCTTGAAGAGGTCGTTCAGCAGCGAGTTCCTCCTGACGAAGACCTTGTCCGGCAGTTTGCTGGAACTTTTAGGGACTCTTTTACGGATCTCCTTGTCCAGGGCATTATTGTAAACTAATGGCTCTCTTATTTCTCGTAGTATTACAACAAGATTCACCGTTTATTCAGGGACGATTCCGAAGAGTCGAAGTGCTTGTTAGCCTTTCCTAGACCCGCAGCTTCCAACCTCTGCATCACTTCCGAGACCATATCGTTCATGCTATCGTTGACTCTTTCCATCTCGTGTTGGACCTCCTGAAAAGCGCGCATAATTATTCTTATTTAATTTACCCAGGTGGTTTTCTAGAATCTTTTTTTCTAGATGCTTTTCCGTTCCCTTAACGGTCGATACTCATTAGGAGCGTCTATTTACTCTCATTCTCTCCCGGATGCTCTCCACGGTCATTCCTCGCATAATGTCCTCCTCCAAGTACGCCGTTCCGTTGACTTCTGAAAACATGATCAGCCATCAATAACAATCTTTGGGTGAATCGATAAGATTGGATCGGATCGTACACGCTCATAGCGATAATATTCCAATCCACAACACCAGACTCGACGTTTCGGCTTATCAGTCCTTCCGCCATCAAATCAATCTACCGAAGTTCCCGCGCGATTTGAAGGAAAAAAAAATAAATAAATAAATAAAGCGACGTCCCCCATGCTTTCTTGCCGTATCTCTCACCATAAGGATACCAATTCCATATGGGGAAATATAAACTATTCCAAGTTTGTCGATCTCGACGAAATCTTGACGGTTAAGGGGTTTCTATTTCACCTTGCGTCGCTTCCCTTCGAAGGGCTTCTGTGTTCCTTTGGCGAAGATGCGTCTCCACCTTCTTCGTCGGTTCATCTTGGTCCTGGGCGATCATTTAATGGACTTGGATGGCACTTGAGATTTTTCGGACGATTTTCAATACCCGCACGGCCTCTCGGCACTCGCTTTTCCGACCAGCTGACACGGACGACCGGCTAGCTCTGGTCTCTCTTATCAATAGGATATTATCGCACACTGAGAGATGCGTTCTCTCCGCACCTCCCACCTCCTGGGTCTCCTTCTCCGAGATTCATTTAAACGCCTCGTGCACACGAGCATTCCCCTCTTGGCAGAGATTCCCTTAATGGACCTAATCTCCTCATCTGCTCTCCTTGGTCCTGCTCGGATGCACGATGCCGATGAATGGACTTCGGAATTGTACCCTGGGTGAAGAGATCGCTTAAGGTCTCCCCAATCAGCCGTGGAAAACACTTCTATGATAAGCGAGGGGACTGAACGCATCATTAAGGCGATAGGAAAGCGGCACCCGAGAGATCGATCCTCCATGTAACTTTTCTCCGACCTGGGTGTAACGAATCGTTCGATATTTTCCCACTTGAACACGAAGGCTCCAAGAAAGATCCCTCCACTCGTGAAATTTCATTATATGTTTATTATGAATTTTTTTTTAATACCTATCAAATAAGAAATAAGGTGTAGGACCTTCACGTGGCCCTAAGTGTTCAGGTGGTAAGATGTCAAACGATTTGATGTATCAGTTCGGAGTTTCCCAAACTGAGTTTAATTTCTTATCAAGGGCGCTGCTTTCTTATCGCCTTGATAGTAAGAAATACCTCTGTTTTCGTTCACTCTCGTTTACTTTTAAAGTCGCCGCGAAGGCAGAGCGATGTCGGAGTCCAGGAACTCCTTATATACATTTGTACAGGTCACTTTGAGGTCCACGTCGACGAGGACGCGACTCGGCTTCGCGATTGCCGACGTTGGCGAAGGTCAGGGTCCTTCCGCACCCTGGACGTCAGGCGTTCTTGTAGTGGACGACGCTGGACGGCGGAGGAGGCGGTGGTGGAGGAGGCACGTTTCCTGGAAACTGGCCATTCTCCGACACCTGGGACAACGTATTTGCTATTAATCAGTCCAAGACCTCTCCTACCTGGAGAGCACGCATTAGATCCCTACACAACCCTGGCGCCTGGCATGACAACCTCAAGCACAATGGATGCACAAGAGACGCGTGCATTTCTTTCTAGTGAATTATCAAGATAATTGAATATTTGAGGATCTTGAAGACAACCGATACCTGAGGCGGCTGGCTGAGAGGATTGCTGGTATAGTTGGACCTCTGGACGTAGCTGGTGGGTCCATGGCTGGAAGAGTGTGGGAGTCCCGTGGGAATACCATTGGGCGGCTTGTACCCCGTAACCTTGAAGACGGAAAAAAATATGTCGTTATCAAGACCCCACACGAACTCAACATCCATTGAAGAACATCAGTACCTTGTCGTTGATCTCCGGGAAAATGGTGCTGAGGTTGAAGTTGGTGAGACTAGTCCCGGAGGGATGGTGTCCCATGACCATGGGACTGCTGGCAGCGGTGACGCCACGCACGGGAACATTAGGATTAGCTATGTTCTGTCCAACGGGAAGACCCGGAAGGTTCCCATTCATGGTCTTGGGGTAGATATTACTCTGACAGTTCTGGTACAAAGCATTGGCATGTGGCAGGAACGTCGAGCCAGCTGGGTGGTGATAGTCCTCAAGGGGCGAGTTGATCCCTGCGATGGGGAACTCCAAATTCTGCATCATGCCGTCAGCTTTCCGCTTGCTCTTCTTCGGGGCCGACGAGTATCGCTTCTCGCAATTCTGGTGCTTCCCTACGGTGTAATGCTGGTTCTTGGTACCGTTGGCGTTACCATTCGTGGGTGGATTCACGGCAGAGACGTTGGACAGCAAGAAAGAGTTGGCCTCCAGGTAGTCCGGGTTCTCATGTAGAGGCATCATGTAGCTGCTGGGAGTGTTGGATATGCTGGTAATAAAATTAGTGGTGGGATAAATGTTGGCATTGGAGGAATAAGCATAGGAGTGGTTGAAGTTCTGGTTGACCTGGCCGTATCCACTCCCATCGTCGGCATTAGGGAAGCAATTGATAGACATCACGGAGGGGTCGGCGTGCCCCAGGCCCCCTGGGAACTTGTTCTGCGAGTAGTTCCCTGGGAACTTGATAGAAGGGTGCTTGTCCTGTTGATTATCCTCCTGGACGTTGGAGTTGGTGCCTATAAGCGCCTCGGCGGTATAGTTGCTCTTGCAGTTCCGGTTCCTCCAGTGCACCTCGTTCTGCTGGTACTTCGCCTGTTGGTAGCCCTGGTCTGGGAAGTGCTGGTTCCCAGTAGGTCTCTGTTCCTCGTGTCGATGCAACTGATCCCCAGCATTAGCCTGTTTCCTGGTCTCCATCTGTCGCTTGCCGTTCCCTCCCCTGGGGCTGGCGTTGCCCTTCCTCTGGTGCTTCCTCACCTGCTGGGACTTCTCAGCCTTCTCGTGCTCCACCAGCTGGCTGACCGAGAGGAAACTCGAGCCCTGGACCGCGTGCTGGACGTTCTGAGTGTTCAACATACCATGGAAGTCGCGATTCGCCTCCTTCTCCTTCCCAGCATCCTTGGGGTGCTCGTTGCTGCTCCTTGGAGGCATCTGGCCGAACAGGAAGTTCTGCTTCTCTGGGATATTCGTCCCCAGCGCTAGATCTCCCACCAGGGTGGGCAACGTCGACGGCACCACGTGCTGGTCGACCGACTTCGCCTGGTTCTGGTCCAATCCATGACTGTTCTTGGTCGGGGACCAACTAAATGGCTGCTCTTCTGCGTAGAAGGCGTCGACGGTCCTCTTCGCCTCGCCCTGCAATCCAGCAATGTTAGGAAAACCATGAGCGGTTACGTCATAATTATTGTAGAACTGGTTAGGGGTGCTCTGGTTGTATGCCGGGGTTTGGCCGAAGAGGTTGTTCTGGCAGAACTCCAGCTCCTTTCCTATGGGAGGCAGGATGATGTCAGGGATGTTGTTGTGCTTGATCTCAGGAGTCATCATCCAGTTAACCGGCGGTCTTATGGCGTGTTGCTGTTGTTGCTGTTGTTGTTGCTGCTGCTGCTGCTGTTGATGTTGATGCTGGTGCTGGGTCTTCGACTGCTGGGACTTATTCTGGTGGTTGTGCTTGTTCCCAGCGTTGTTGTACTGCGCGTTGGAGTGCAGCAAAGCTGGTGCCTGGCTCTGAGGTAGACCTTGGTACTTATGCTGAGACTTGTTCTCGGTGTACTTGAAGTTCCCAGTTGAGTATGTATCGGGGTACTTCGCCTGAGGGTTAGCTTCCGACAGATTGAAGTTCACCTGCGGATCGTAGCCTGGCATCTGGTAGCTCGACTTCTCCTGCTTCCCAGCAAGGCTCTGGTGGTTCTTCGACTCGTGTGGTTGATGCTGGTCCATGTAGTCGTTCTGCAAGTACTCACCGTTCATGCCGTACTTGGCCTTGGCTTTCCCATCGCCGAACTTGTACTCCTCGGCTGGATTCTGCGTCTGGTTCTGTTTACCAATCCCAGGACGGACGCTGCGAGACTTGGTGGGGTCCACGTAGGCCTGCTTCTGAGACTCCTGGACCAATTTCCTGGACTTGTCCTGGACGATGCCGGGATCTCCGTGGAAGGTGTCTGGGAGCATGTTGGAGTAGGTCACGTTCTCCTTGTGCAGGGGCACGTAATTGAAGTTCTCGCAAATGGTCTTGTTCTCGGCGCCGTCGTTCTGGGAGGAGGAGGCCTGCTCGAAGTGCGCCAGATTGTTGTTCCCAGCAGGAGAGAATGTCGTCCAGGATAAAATGCTGAAATTGGACGAGTTGTGGGCGACCGTGGTCGTCGACTTCGTGTTGTTCTCGGTCACGGTGCTCTGCTCGAAGTTCGAGGTAGCGATCAGCTGTTGCTGGGTGTACTGCTGAGAGGATGCCTCCTGGAGAGGCTTCGCCAGGGTCGAGGTGGCCGAGCTGCTGGGGATTTTCTTCTGTTCCTTGCCGTACCGAACGTAGCTCTGATCCTGATGCTTATCCTGGTAGATGTTCTGCTCGATCTCAGACTCCACGACACCGACCCCTTGACTCGTGGTCTGACTCCCAGCGGATTCTTTCCCATAGACGGAGAACGTCTGGGCGAAGCTTTGTTCGGCGTCGACCTTCTTCGAGTAGCTCTCCTGTCGGTGGTCTTGTGCCTTGGGGTGAAGACCATCTGGGAGTTTGGCAGTCTGGTCGTTTACCGGAACCCTAGAATCCTCAGTCGTCGAGGGATAGGTCCTCTGCAGGCTCTGAGAGGAGCTGGGACCGACGTCCTTTCCTTGACTCTGGTACCCATGGTGTAAACTTTGAGAATTCCCTTCCTTGCTGCGTACAGGATAGACTTGGCGAAGACTCTGGGATACTGCTGGGAGAGATTCCTTCCCCTGCGTGGAGTATCCTCTGTGAGGATCCTGGGAACCAGGATTCTCCTTCAGCCCCCTGGACGAGACGAAGTTCCTGTGCTGATTTCTGTGGGGGACTTGCTCCGAGGAAACTGTGACTTCCTTGCTCTGATAGCTCCGCTGGGAATTCTGAGGACAGAGGACTGGGAGGCCAGAGGAATCCTTGGGAAGGGAAGGAGTGCTGTGGGGCACGTATGCGTGCTGGGTGTGTTGGGAAGAGACGGGAAGCGAAGATTCTGGGAGCTGGGTTTGGTAGCCTGATACTTGATGTCTGAGAGTCTGCTGGGGAACCGATTCTTCGTTCTGCACAAGATACCTTTGACGCAGAGCCTCGGAGCTGGGGACGAGGGAGACTTCGTTCCGAGGAATATAACTGGTCTGGATTCTGCTGGGAGGGTGGGAGTCGTCACTGGTTCTCTGGTTAGAGTATCCTCGCTGGGAAGAATCAGACTTTGATCTCTGATTTTGGAGGATCTCTTGGGAAGACATCGATGCCTGGGAAGCCACTGCCATGGAAGTGTTAGACCCTGTCGGAGGAACTCTGGCTTCGGAGGAACCAGTGTACACCGATGTGGCTGAGTTGACTCCTTCATTGCCGTACAAAAGCTGGGCTCCGGTGTATCTAGAAGTTGCATCGTACTTCCCTGCATTGGTTGCAGTGGAATCAGAAACTTCAGTCAGTTGAGACATCGTTGGACGTACGGTATATTTTGAGATGGCTTCACTGCGGTTCACTTGGTTGTCATATCTTATCTGAATGATACTTTCGTCTACACTGGTACCCACTGAAGAACTGAGGACTGCCGTTACAGTCTGGTTTTGACTAGAACTGTTTGCAATGCTCACTGTAGAGACATTGTTTGGGTAAGTCGATGCATAGGTTGAAGCGAAGGAGTTGCTCATCTCCAAGGTGGTTTCCAGAGTCGATGGGACAGGGGCTTGGACTATCTTGTAGGATCCCTTCACAGACTCTTCGGTGAGGATTTTAGGCAGAGCTTTTACAGGCTCTGTCGCAGATGAGACGCTTCGAACTGCTTTTGCTTCTACTCTGATGGTCTTCGCACTGGATGTTATCTGTTCGGTAGTTTCCAACACATTGCCTATTTTCAGATACTTCTCCGCAGGAGACATTTGAGGGGGTGGTTTTCTTTCTTCGCTGTCTTTACCAGTGACCAGATCACTCTGAGATGGACCAGGGGGAATTGATTTCATCTTGAAGCTGTTCGGTTCCATGGCTCCAATTTGAAGCAGCATCGGAGGGGTCTGACTGTGGTACTTGAAATCCTCTTTCATGTCCTCTTCCAGCACTTCGGTCTTGCCATTCAATGAAGACACTAATGGGAAGGCCATCAGGAAAGCAGCAGTTGGAGATATGGATTCAGGGTTGTGCGAACTAGAGGGTACCTGGAGCGAAGCAAAGATATCGTTAGAAAGATCTGAGTGAAGGGCTTCAGCTCGATTGTTTATAGGAACAAAGCTGTTGTCTGCACTGTAGGATAGACGTTTTAGTCCTTCGCTCTCGTCCTTTGGAGGATTTTCCAAGGTTGGGCCACCAATTCCCTCTTCGGAGAGTACGGAAGGCAGAGTTGGCCCACTAGTGGAGCGTGTGTCAGATTTGACTGTCGTCGTGGTGTTTGTATCCAGATTCAAGATCACTTTATTATTTTCCATAGTGGTTACACCGTCGATATTTTCTTTTTTGCTCGTTTCTAGTAAGCCTTCGAAATGAGTCGCACCCAGGGAGACTTCTTTAGTGTTCTCTGGAACTGCTTCAGTTTTTTCCAATACTTCTGTTGGTATCGAATCACACTTCGTAGTTTCTGATTCGACATCAGTGTTTTTCTCGGGATTCTGAGTTTGAAACGCCAAATCGTTTTCCTTTGGTCCTTCGATGATGTTCTTCGGTTCCACTACTTTGGCTGAATCCAGTTCTGAAACTGGCGAAGATGTAGAAATTGATTCTAGTATTTCTGAAGTCTCGGCCACTTTTTCACTCGGCTGGTCTGGACTGGAAATTTTTGGTAGATCATTTTCCTTATCGGCTCCAGATGAAGAACTTGGTTTACAAGTATCCATCGAAGGTGTGGAATTGGAATTATCCTTTTCACTTTTTGCCTTAGAATCAATTATTAATCCTTTTTCAACTTGTTTTTCCTTTGCATTTTCTGGGGGAAAATTTTCATTCTGTACATTTGTTATATCATCGCCGATTTTTTCTACCACGTGTCTCAAGCTTTCAATGGACTCGCAAGTTGCTGAGAAATCTGAAGGCTTCGCTTGCGAGTTGCTTTCAGACTGTGTATCTTTATTATTAATATCAGCGTCACGTTTTCTCTTTTTGTCTTTTGGTTCTTCATTGTTCCCAGTTTTAATACTGGAGCCCCGCTTAACAGCTGTCTTATGTGAAGTATTAATTTCAGGAGAAGCTTCGCTGCTACTATCTGGTTCGTTCTTTTCTTCGATGTTCTTCTTTGTTGAGCAAGACTTTCCTATGACTTTTCCAGGACATTTTGCTTTGGTTTTTGTTTCTGTCTCTTTTCGAGTAGTAGTTTCCTTCGGTTTATCCTTTTCTTTATGAACTGCAGGGATTGGAACCTTGTAGGTCATTGTTGTCTTTGTAACTTCCTTACCCTTTGGCAGTATTCCCTTGTGTCTTCCAATTTTTGTAGCATCAATAATATCTTTAACGTTAGCTACCCAATCTTTCGAATTTAACACGACATTTGTTCTAATACTGGGCACTGTATTCAATGAGACTTTTTGCATGGTATTAATTAAAGTTTGACTGCAAACCGGTACAACTCCACTTTGGACGTTATTCGACAGAGGTTGCATTACTATCATTTGATTTTGCTGACCGCTACTTAAAATAATAGGACTCGCTGTTTGTTGCTGCGCATTTACTATTATGTTTGACGTCAGAGGTGTGATCGGTGTAACAATGGGCATTAACTTGTTACCAGATAAAATCAGCGTACCTGGATGCAAATTTGTTATCGATCCATTCGCTACTCTTGACACAGTTTTACCTTTTATGCTCCTCTCGTTTTTCCTCTTTACCTTTTTATGCGAATCCAACTTCTGTATCACTGAAAGAAAAATTCCAGATTATTTTTAAACTATTACAACTTTTTGCACAGTCATCAGATATTTACGCGGAATGGTGTCTTCACAATCCGTCTTTGGTACAAAGCTTGATGTTACGGCACTGTCTTCGGAAATATTTTCTCGGGTTATGCTATTTACACGATTTTCCTGGTTCTCGGTCAAACCATCGACATCCTTTGGTGAAACATAATCCTCAGCTAGCTTTTTTAGAGGAAGTTGAGGCGAACTTCCTGATTTTCTCTTCGAAGGCACTTTAATCCCTGCTGCCTTTTCCCTCTTCTTTTTGCATTTCTTTTCTGTGTAAGTATTTAGTTTAACGTACTCTAATGACTTAACTTCATTTCTTTCAAACAGTACACTACAAATACTTACTTCTCTGAGCAATTTTTGCAAAGAACATTTCTCCGTCTTCCACATTAATCTTGTTAGACCATTTTAAGGGAGAGATTTTTTCTAGTGCTGGCTCAGCAGGTATAGAGATGCCGGCTTCCTTCAAAAGAGAGGACAGTAGGTGGGTTCTCGAAAAGAGTTGCGTGATGAGCTTCTTTAATCGAGCTAGTTCCTCTTCTGAAAGCAATATCGATGTGAAATCTTATCGATCTTAACTACAAACTCAAACAATTATTCTCACTGTGTGCTTCAGAAGCATGAGCGCAGAATAGCTCGTCAGCCCGGCTGTGGAGATCTTTTATGTACTTCGAAGCATGAATCAATATGTCAACTTTGTTCCGCTTTCGGCCTTCCGACAGTGGAGGCAAAAGATCTGCCAATGTTTTGAAGTACTGATTCATACGCTTTCTTCTGTCTCGCTCCCATGTTTTGGCTTTGCTAGAAAGATCATTAACACCAAATATTACAAATACATACTCTTTTTTGCATAAATTGCAAATTAACAAATTACACCTAAGTGATTTTATGTGTCAACTCTGAATGTTTTTCTTAAATACACCAAATATAAACAGAGATGCTGTTGACGTATATATGTTTAAAAAAATATATCTCATTGGTGTAAAATATCGGTTTTCGGGTTAGGTCGACGTATCAAGAAACGCTTACGTGTTCTCTTTTCTGGGCATAATTCAGTTACCTATCATCATTTATTACAGATAACGAGTCGCGAGATTCCCTGCGAAACGTGGAACGTCACTTCGCACTCGCATCAATCCCTTTTTTTAAACTTCTCATACCATTTGACATATCTTAAGTGTTTATTCAGTGTATAAGGGTGCATACGAGCAAATCACAGCTGCTCATAGCTGTCATCAGAGATGAATTGGAAGAGTGCTCACGGGCAGGATAGCGTGATCGCATCCTGTGTTGCCCTCTGGCGGTGGACACGAGCGGCTTGCCACCAGTTACCCCTCAGTGGCGGCGCAACTGCATTTCTGGTGGAGGCTCGCGCAATTGCGATGGCAAATACAGAGTTTAAAGCTTTTTTGAGGGGTCCATGATTTTTTGAGCCGGGTTCCGGGCTGCCCAGGCTTTTTTTTTGTAGATGCAAAAGCATCGTTTCAAAAATAGGACGGAGGATGAGGCGCCATCTCTGATTGAAACCGATTTCTTGAAGCATCGTTTCAGGAATGCAACGTGATATGTTGCCATCTGCCGGTTATAACAAGTACATGATGCGTTGAATCGTAACACCATCTCTGAATTGTATTAAAAATTAAACAAGACACCAGCAAATTACAAAAGGGAAAATAAAAATCGACACAAGATTATTCTGAATTACTTTCGATATCAAATTGTATCAATCAGTTACAAGGTAAACGAATTATTTTCTGTTTGATAATGTCGAACTTTCGTTTTTTCTAGCTTTGCCGCTGATCGATATCTGGGTCTTGAAAGATTCAATCGGTTGAGAACTCTCAATAATTTCATCGTCAGAAGCAACTAATGAGTTCAAAATGCTAGAATTTTCCACAGGTCTTCGAAGTTCCGTAAAATCAGTCATTTTGGGTCGTTTCGCAGCAGGCGCGTCTACATAAGCGCTTGTACTCGCTGATGTTTTATTACTATTATCACCTCTCAAATTTCTATTTCGTTCAAACTGGGCGAGAAAGCTGAATCGCTGCAATCGTTCGAATATCGTTAACGGAACGGCACTTTTTGCCAAGTCGCAAGCTTGAGCCAATCCGAGGTCGTAATTCTTCCTTTTGTACGCGCTCTGAAAAAAGAAAATCAGGCGTTCAAAAGATGTCCTGCCCTAATTGAATTTTAATTTAATATTCCCTTATGTCTAGAGGAATTTAACGAACACAAACATTGGAATTTTTCGTCCTCTTCAGAACATCTTTCATACTGAATCTAGAAAATGGCCAAATGTTTCGTTTATTCAGCCACTTATGCAGAATCTCCGAATCCTCGTCGGCTGGGAAAAACGTGACGTGATATTCTGTCTGAGAAGAAAGGAATAAAATATAAAATAAATCTCAGTGATTTTATTTTCAGATATTCGAGTCATGAAATTCAAGTCCAAAGTCTGTTTCTTACGATAGTATGTTTCGAGTTGCTTTTGAACTTGAAAAATCGAAGCCTCACCGGACAATCATCAACGATTCCGGGCCAAAAAATTGATCTTTCACGTTGTGCCCAAACGAGACTTCCAGCAGTGAAGTTATTGTTAAGCAATACGGTATTCTTACTAAAACTGGGCTTAACCCCTGGTAGATCGCAAGATGCAGCATCCTCATCTGTAAATTAAATAGATCATTCTTAAATGAACGGGCAAATGGAAATGTGAGGACGAACTACAGACCGGAATTCATCCTGCAAAACCACTCCTCAGGGACGTCCACAGGATCGTGGTATTTATTCGAATATCTCCACTTCTTGCAGGAAGGGTTACAGCACTGAATATACAGCCCTACATCTCGCTGCAGCTGCAGCATCTTCAGAGCGTGTATCCAATCCAGGTTCCTCGAAATGTTCTTCTCAGCCGCTAAAAAGATGTATAGTCATTCCAGAGATCCAAAAGTACAAGTCCTAAGGTTCTTCTAGTTTCACGTTAAAACTAAATAGTGAAACTCGGTGAGCGTGTTCCAACGCACAATTATATTACATTACAAAGTACGGATACACGCAGGATACAAGTAATCATGCATTTACAAGGAATCCGGAGTATCAGTTACTGATAAAAACATGCGCTTGTTGACCGCCTAGCTTATCGTCACATTCGTTATATTCGGAAGTGGGTGAAGTCGCGATTAGTCTTGGGGTTACCCTTGGACTTGGAGGTCCCTCGTTTCGGAGAAATAGCGCGAATGCATCGATTCGATCTCAGGTTGTAACGACCCTGATAGCAGTTCGCATGTTTATGTTCCATCTCGGATAAATCTGCATCAGCCTGGATGTTCTCCTTGTCCTGAGCGGCGCCTGTGCCATCTTCTTTGCTCGCTGCATTCTCTTCTCTTGAATTAGTTTTTCCATCGACTCCAGTTCTCCTAGTCCTGGCCGATACATTTCCCGCGTTGCCGTAATCTCGATTTACGGATAATTTCTTGGAATTTCGACTTCCATTTTGGGAGTTACTCGTCTTCAGTGTCTCCAGGTTCCTGAAGGCGTCCTCTTCGGATTCCTCGCTCTCGGGGTCGTGGTATATCAATTTCTTCGGCTTCAGTATCTTCTTATCGACCTGCTTTCGCTGCTTCATCGGCGCTTTCGGCAACGACGGAGTTAATTTCACGGTTATGGGAGTCTCCAAGAACTGTCTGCTGCCATCTTGCACCTGGAGTTCTTCGTTCTCCGCTTCTATCTGCAAAGCAAGGGATAAATTGTTAATATCTTAAACGTGAGGAAACGCTTTATTCGCTTTACCAAATCGGAGACGTTCACCGACTCCGCCTGAACCTCAAAGTTGCGAATCTTCCCTGATTCCTCGAAGTCCCTTGACAGTCCGGAAATTTTTAAAGGAGCTGCAAATGGCCCCTTCAAGTTTTCTTCCATTTTCCTGCTTATCCTGCAGGTACACAAAAAATTGGATAACTCTGTAAGTTCGCCATCTTTCGAGAGAAATATCATATTTAGCAGAATGACAGATTTTTTTATTCTGAAGGACGTGTCTATACTTTTTCTGACATTTTCGAGAAAGATTTTTCTACTCGACCGCCATGGTTGCGTTTGAGAGGAAGATTATATTTTCAATTTCGCGTCTTATACTTACTCTCTAGCGATTACTTCTACTTTCCTACTGAATTTGCCGGAAAATGTCGAGTCCCGACCTAAATACTGAATTAGAAACCTACCGCACGAGATACAAGGACCTAATTACTAATTAAACCGCCTGAAATCACGCGACATTGCGCGACATTTGAATACGATTCCGGCCTGACGCCTCGAGGGCGTCTGTGATTGGTCGCCGCTGACTGTCATGGCCGCCGGCGCCACTTCCGAAACATCCGAATACCCCTAATCCAAATTCCTACATTTTCCACGAAAAAGATATACCTCAACTTTTAAAACTCCGACTGAATGACACCTGTACCACAGAATTCAATACTTCACCGGGAACAACATAACAAGTCCCGAATTTCGCTAAATTTAATTCATTTATAAGTCCTCCGTTTTCGAAACAGGGAGCCACCATTTTGGGTGACATCCATGACCTCAGGGCTTCCGGAACTCCTTCCCTGGGTAGCTCCTAACATTACCTACAGTCCTGTAAGCCGATTTACCAATGGAATTTTAGCCGTCCTTTGATGTAATTACTAATTTGTCGGGCGTCGTTCATCGCACGGGTGTCGATTACGTATTGAAAGAAAAGTCACCGTCTCGCGGTCTCTTAGCCGCCATTTTAATTTTAGGCAAGCGAGCTTCCCAAGATGGCCGCCGTTTCGCGGCGGCGCCACCGGCGGCCGCGAAGCCCACATGGAAGATGGAGGTCGAGCCAAGTGAGTCGAGCGAGCATTCACCATCGTTGATGGCCGCACGGCGGGTCTCGTATACTAAACGACAGCGAGTTTCGCGAGTCAAGTGTGCACGCTAGTGTCTAATGCGAGGAAAATTTGGTCCCAGAGAGCAGCCGGGACCCGGAGGAATTATTTAAAGGTGAGTCTGGTGACGCAGCCGGGAGAAAAGCGACCGAAATCACGGGCGGGACCTCGCGGCCCTCGCCTAGCCTCCGTCCTCATGCGAGCGTAAACCGCGCTACGGCGCATGCGCGCCCGCGGGAACCACGAACTTCACGCGCAATTTACGAACGCGCGCCGTTTTCGGGGTTCTTTGTTAGTTTTCTGAGTTAAACTCACCCTGAAAGCGCGAGCTACCGCTGCTCATGGGATTTTTGAAGAACCTGGAGCAGTGCCATTTTCTGCCCCATGGAATTTGCATGAATTATCTCGCTCCGAAGTGAAGCGCTCTCCCGCGTAGCGTGTCCACCCTGTGGGGGAAGTTTAATTTATTTTGTAACCGAGATTCTTGTTTTGGTCGTGTTACTAGATTATATTGAAAGTTTTAAGCTTGCATTAATTGTTAGTAAATGCGCAAACGTTAAGAAACGTTGAGAAACGTTGAAAAACGTGGAGGTTTAGTCTTAAGACTTGTGGAGTATGATTCTTATATTCTCTATTGTTTAATGAAATTTTGACAGGGACGTTGGTTACTATAGTGGGTTTCTTAAAAGGAATTTTTTGGGTGTCCGTTTTATAGTGGAGAAAGGATGTCATCTGTTCAAGTGGACAGGCCCACCAAGATGGGCCAGGTTAGTAGGAAGGAGACCGACAAGTCTCGGAAGCCCTTCAACCCATCGCACAAGAAGCACAAGCACGAGGACGGCAGGTACTTCAAGTTCGGCAGGAAGAGGTTGCAAAGCTTTACAACCAATGGAAAGTTTTTCCCACCGTACAAGAGGAGGAAGAAGGAGGGCATCATCATTCCTCCGACAAAGTTTCTGCTCGGTGGGAATATATGCGATCCGCTGAATTTAAATAGCATGCAGGACGAAGAGGTGAATCGTGCAATGAATGCAGTCACTCCAAAGTCGAGCCCTCTACCAACTCCGAAGCACAGGAAGGAAACAATTGAGGTCATTATACCGCCGAATATCTGCGACCCGTTGAACCTGAGCAACTGCGACAATGAGGACTATGAGAAGCAGCTGATTTCGCCAACGAAGAAAGGCTCCAAGCGTCGGAACAGGAAGAGGAAGCGCGCCTCTTCTGGATCAGGTAAGGACGACGCGAACGAAGCAGCCGAGGCGAAATCTGTGGATACTGTAGAAATTCCCACTATCGAGATCAGCGAGGTAGGAGAACCGAAGAAGCCGAAAGTTGAGCCAGTGTTGGCTCCTCCGAGTCCTCTGCCAAACAACCCACCTAAGGAAGCAAAGCAGGAGAACCTGCAAAAGGAGAAGAACAAGCTTCGCCTGAAAGGCCTCGAAGATCCAAAAGATAAACGTCTGCGTAAAGTGGACATCAAGGACAAGATCGTCAGCCCTGTAATTCCACAGCCTGGAGCATGGAAGACTAGGCCGCAGCATAGACCGAGCCAAGACAAGAAGAAGAAGGCAGTGCAGCAGACACCAAATTTTAGGGAAAAGGACGCTCGGTACCAGTACGGAAACTACAATAGATATTATGGATATCGTAATCCTCACCATGACGTAGATTCGAGGCTGCCAGTATTCGCTCAACGCAAGGAACTGTTTATCGGCAAGGATGTTCTTGACATCGGCTGCAACATTGGTCATATTACCTTGTCAGTGGCGAGGGACTTTTCTGCTCGAAGCGTGACTGGCATTGACATCGATCGAACACTTATCAACATCGCCAGAAAAAACATCAAGCACTATGTCAACTGTGTTCAGTCTCCAGCGAGCATCGAGGATGGTGCAGAACGTAAGGATTGCGATCCAAGCTTCTTCCCAATGTCTATGCCTATTAATTACGGGCCGATAGATATCCCTGGGTTTACGAAGAATAGCAAATATAAGGGGTTCCCTTATAATATCACTTTTGTACAGGTAAGAAAACACTGAGAGAACCCTTTACAATTCATGTGTATTTATCGTAGCACTATTAACTGATATTTTTATCACTGTGTAGGGTAATTACGTTTTGGAAGACGATGCTCTCCTTTCATCGGAGCAGCCTCAGTTCGATACGATTCTTTGCCTCTCGATAACCAAGTGGATTCATCTGAACTTCGGAGACGCTGGACTGAAGCAAGCATTCAAGCGCATGCATGCCCAGCTTCGGCCTGGTGGAGTGCTGGTATTGGAGCCACAAAATTGGAGCAGTTATGGGAAGAAGAAGAATCTTACTGTGAGTAATTAACGACTCTAAATGCGTTTAATAATATCAGATAATATTCAAACTTTATTTTTTTTTATGTCTTCAGGAGAGGATCCACAAGAACTACCAGAGCATCGAGTTCTTACCGCACAAGTTCACCCAGTACTTGTTATCATCAGAGGTAGGGTTTGGAAAATGCGAAGTGGTTTCAATACCTCCTCACCCTTCGAAGGGTTTCCAGCGTCCTGTGCACCTCTTCACGAAGGCTACCCTGAGTCCAGAGGCTGCAAGTGGCCAGACACCGGGCACCTCTACTCGCATCGAACGCAGAGACCATGAACAAAGAGAACTGGAGAGACGTGAGTATGAACGTGAACTCTTCCCCAAGGAGACGAAGAAGGAAGGCAACATGTCGGAGATAAGCCAGCGGAGCAGTGAATCTCTCAGTCAGTACGAGCAGCTAGAAAACGTGTACGCCCCCAGTGCCACACCTTGCTACGACACACCAGGCTACACCGAGGACAGTCAGCCCTTGGTGCCTGCGAAGATGTGCTACGTAGACCTGGGTATCGACAATGACAGGCCAGAAGAGAAGGAGTCGAAGGAAGTGTCTGAGAAACAGTGCTCCGAAGAAAAGTTAAAACGCGCAAGAGGAAGTGACCCTGGTGACAAGGCGTCTCCTCCCACTGCATGTAAAGCCACTCCGATCACCATCGAGAACCCAGAATCTGCGAAGCCAACCCCTATGGACATCGTCGCAGACCTGGACGCTCCGAAGAGAGGTTCCAAGGACTCTGGAAAACAGTGCCTGGAAGTGACATCCCAAACACCTATCCCTAATCTCTCCAAAGACTCAAAGACGGACGGTCCTACACAGTCTAATCAAACTAAGTGCCCCGAAACGAACAACACCGAAGATAGGCAGGCATCTTCAGTGAAGTCTCCTCCCGATGCACTCCCTGAGGACGTTCCTGCAGAAAGCTGCGATTCAACTAGTGTGCATCAAATCACTAGGGACAGTAGTGTCAACGAGCCTGTGGAGAATAGATTAAGTTGTGAAAAAATCCCTGGCAATGAAGTCGATCTCAGTATGCCAGAAGACGTTCGGATCGACAAAGGGCCAGAAGTCGTCGAAGGTTCGGCATTTTCCCGTGAATCCGACGCAACGCCCGAAAGTATCTCTCCGGTGTGTACGAGTAAAGGCGACCTCGTCTCGGACAACACATAGATCGGCGCGAATAATGTACTTGTCGCTTGATTCAGGCGAGGCCAGCGGTACTGCCCATCTATGTGCGGCTCTGACCGCAGTTCGGCCCGTTCACTCGGGGGATATAAATATTTTTTTCTTTTTTTTTTTATACACATTTCGTTAATCACCAAATGCGGTATATTCACGCACTCACGTCGGAAGGATGTTCCTCTTTTGTTCGCTTCGCTCCCACTGACCATGGGAGACATTAAGCTAGTCAAAATTCGAATTTAGTCTCGCCAATCCCTGATCGAGTAAGCGGGTCCCTCGCGTCTCGATTTAAGCCGAAAGTCGGTGCGCATCCCCGTGTCCTTCGGTTCTCCTTTCGCTTTCTTTCCGGTGACAAAATCATCAACCATTTCTGTTGAATCGCGCGAAACGAAGAGGCGAGGGACTAGCTCTGGATCCTAAACGCAAGGGGTGTTGTTTAAAGCCGCTTTACACATAGATTTGCTTGAAACGCCCGCCGGTACCAAGAAATATCTACGTTCCACTAGCGTTTGCTCTCCCCTTAACCCACTTTCTGTCTAAAATTGGGTTCTCCAACTCGAAATAGACACTCGGCTCGGTTTAGCACTAAGTTTCGGGATTAGTTTCATTCGCACCGAGGTTCGGACCTTTACGGCGAGCGATTTCTCCGAATCTTTTTTTAATGGCAGTCCGCTAGCCGAGTCTTTCGTTTCGCTGCGAAGGTTTTGGCCCCTTCTGTGTTAAACTAGTACCTATGTGTTAAGCCTCCAAGCGAGTGTGTGCGTGTGCGTGTACTGGTTGTGCCTGTATTAAAGTTAATTGCGAGAGTTGGGAAGAACAGAGATTCTAAGTCCGTGCCTAAGGGCGTCATTTTCGCATTTTCGCTCCGCTCGTAGATTTTACTCGACCCAAGACTGACTTCTGGCTTTACATGAGGAACAAACGAGAGAAGAAAAAAAACAAACAAAGGGAGAAAAATTCGTTAACTGCGCGTGTACCCCTTCCGTTTTGCTAATTAGTCCTCTGGAACGTTTGTAAATGCGTAGCTACGCGTGGCGGTCGTCTTCTGCGCGTGCGTCACCGTCACGTGATGGCAGAACGCATGCGCAGAAGATACGGGACACGCCGTTTGTTGCCGTTTCCTGGTTACTGGATTTCCTTTCTTTCGGTGCTTAATTAGCAGCATGGGAGTATTACATGTATTTAATATATGCGTTGGGCGGTCGGGGTTCCGTTTTGCCGACTTCGGTGCGGACGGTCAAGTTTCCCTGTTTTCCTTCTTTTTTTCTTCTTTTTTACCTTCAGCACCCCGATCGCACTTTTCAATTTTCGCTGCGAAATATCCCCGCTTGGGAGCGAGAGGTCGTTAAGTCGGAATCGCTAAGCGTTTCTACGTAGAAATTGTAAAGATATATCGAGAAGGAATGGGGAAAGAACTGGGAGGATATCGAGATCACTTTGGGGAGGGAGGGGAGAAACGGAGATATCCCTGGAGTAGCTCGCTTGTAAATTTTGTGTATTTTTAAAGCCCGGATATATTGTTTGATAGTTGTTATTTATTCGTTTTTCCTTCTTCTTCTTCTTCTTCCTTCTCGGGCGGAGCCTTCGACGTCGCGAAGAGTATTACCGGGGAGTGGCGCCGCCATTTTGCGCGCGATAAGGCGATCGTCACTTTTAAGATGCGAATCTTGCGAATCCAAAAGACACGAAACCTGTATAAGAGAAAGAGACCAAAAAAGAACGATTTATAGCGAACGTCCGCGTCTAGTCGAGCTTTCTGGGCGATACGAGTTTTTGTTTATTTTTTTTTTCCGGTTTCCCCGGCATTTCCAGTCGTTCGACCGTTACTTTTTAAATCTCCCGCGTCTGGAGGAGGGACGCAGGGCGTACCGTTATTTTTTTTTTTTCCATTCGATCCGAAAATTCGGATTCGGTGGTTGCCGCGGGAAATACTGGCCCGATTAGACGAGGGACTGCGAAAACCGATATGTGTAGATAGATATAAATATATGCAAAGTAATATACACCTGAGCGAGGAAAAGGAAATGAGGAGTTAAGGAGCGAGGCTTCGAGATAGGAACGTTCGGGAAGCCTCGGAAGGAAGATCTCGGCGAACGCTTTTTCAGACTTTTTCCCATGCGAAGAGAAAGAAGGAAATGCATGTTAAGGGAAAAAGGGAGCGGAATACAATAAAACAAGGGATAACAACTCAAGAGGACCCGAAGAAGACCCCGACGGGGAAGGATTCAGTTTATTTTCATCGGCAGTCCTTTGTAAATGTATTATAATTATTATTTTTATTTCTCTTAGCCAAGTAACGCCCCTCGAAGCGATTACAGAGTGTGCAGCTTGCAGCTTGCAGTTTCCTAAACCGTGGAGAAGACTTAGCTCTACCTCGCGAATCCTCCGGAAGGGACGAAAATTGCCCCTTAAAAAGTGGAACCAAGGTAGCCGTGTGGCTTTTCTTTGTTCCTCGCGTCCTTCTTCTCAGGCCTGGCAGTGATGGCGATCTCGTCGCTGTACCTTTTCCTCACGTTTACTTGCGACTTTTCCCCACTTCTTTGCTTCCTCCCCATTCCGCCCCTGGCCGTGATCGAACAAGAATGAACATTATCAACCACTGTCGACGTTCTTTTGCATTCTTTATTCGTGCCCTATCCGCTAGGTGTGTTTCTCCTAATTCTAAGACGCACACTCGGGGACCTAATGTGTCGCACTTTAAGTTGCAACATGTTATGAATTCTCTCTCTCTCTGCTTTTTTCCCTTTTCTCTCTCTCTCTCGCTCTATCTCCGCGTTTCGCCCGAATCTTTGTAACGCAGAGATACACCTCGTACACGGATAACACCGTAGCTAGACTATGTTATTATAAATGTTAATTCGAAATACGGTGAACGCACTGAATTTGTTGACCAGCAACAGCTCTCTACGTGCTCGTGTAACAAAACTGGATAACTGTTAAACTCGACGATTATCGTAACGATGATATATATATACGGATATGCGTGGAGGCGCCCGCGCCTCCTTGCCGCAAGAAGATGACCTCGGGGATCCTCTTCTGCAAGTGGACGACCTCGGTTTGCAAATGGATGACCTCGGTTTACCAGAAGACAACCTTAAGGCCCCTTTTCGCAAGATGGCCTCGAGGACTCATACTAGAAGAGAGCTTCTAGGACCTCTGCAAGACTGCCTAGGGGTTCCCCTTAACAAGAGGACTACTTCGAGGACCTTTTGCAGGACGACTCAAGGATCTCTCCCAAGCAGAGGACACCTCGAGGCACCTTTCACCGGACCATTAAGGCGACACGAAAGTGGCATCTGAGGAGTCAATCGTGCATAGAACTTTTCTCATAACTGGGTGTACCAAATCGTTTGCAATCTTACCACGTGGATATCTGGTCCCTAGGGAAGGTCTCGACGCACATGAAATCAATTTTTTTTTTTCTAACAATTTTTACGAGTGTTACGGAGAAATGCAAAATTTAATCTCACTGGCAGGACCTTCCCCAGGCCTCCGTCTTCACGTGGTGAATTTTGAAGCTACTCGGTAAACTCAGGTAAAAAGTTTCGCGATAATGGCGCCACTATCGCGTCGCCTTAACCTACACGTTGTTAGGAATTATTGCTAGGTAGGTCGAGGGATGTGTCCCTCTACGTCGGGAAGTGGAGCCTCAGTTTTACCCTCGATACGGTAAAATCCCGGAAAACGGTGGCAGAGATGCTCGAAAAGAAAAAAAAAAAGTCCCTCCACACCTCGCCACTTCACCCGACTACGCACTTCCGGCTTCTACTCGTCCACCAGCTCCCAGAGCATCAGCGCAGCATCCGTGCCGCCTACGGTCACGACGTTCTGGTCGTTGTACAGGAAACGGGCACAAGCCACCAGGGAGCTGTAGACCTTCTCTTCGACGTATTCCGCCTTGGCGCTCGTGCAAGGATACCTGAAGAGCCGCAGATACCCCTCGGCGTCCCCGCTGACGAGCATGTCGTGCGCAGCGGAACGACTCGACGTCGTCAGCACGGTCGTCAAAGGATAGTACCGGTTGTTCCACATACCTAGACACGGTATTAATACGTTGCATTGACCCTGGATGAATATTTTCAGATTTCTTCGGCGTAGGCCGATGATGAAGAGGACCTACCGGAAACCATGTAGCCGACCGTGCAGTTGTAGGTGTACCACTTGACGTCCTTCATGACCAAGGGACTCTTCTCCGAGGAGAGGGACTTCACGTCCCCTGTGGATAACGTTGATAACGATCGGATATTTAGTAATAGTTAGAGATAATTAGTGATAATTAGCTAAGGATGGCGGAATTTGATAATAAATCTGACGACGTACAAAAGACCAGGTCGTAGTCCTGAGTGACCGTCTGCAAGAATCTGCTGTCGGAGCTCCAGTCCAACTGGACCAGCGGCTGGGCGCCGCGGATCTTGTTGCTCTTCTTGTATGAGAACCCGTCTCGGGAGACCCTGAAGAGGTACACGCTGCCGTTCTGCGAGCCCATCGCCACGATCTCGCCAGCTGGAGCGAGGCGAATAGTAAGTATCTCGACTCCTGGGGCGCTGGGCTCTTCGGCTACTTCTAGAGTTACTTACTTGGGTTGTATCCAATGCAGGAGAGAGGTGATCCGCAGACGCGGAGGGTCGCCACGGCGGCTCCTGTGTCTGCTGCGAGTACCAGAAGGTGGCCTTCCGACGAGCCGGCCGCCAGGGCCACCCCGAAGGGGTGGAACGCTATGCAGATGCACTCAAAGCCGACCTTCGCGTTAAAAAGCACTAGGTAGTTTTCCACACGCATAGAGATTTGTCAAGAATGGAAAAGTGTTACATCGTCCCACCTGCGTCGTCCATAAGAGCTTGTGCCTCCTCCAGAGGGCGATGTTCTTGTCGTGGCCGGCAGTCGCGAAGACCTCGTCGTCAGGGTGCACCGCAAGGCCCCATAGTTGCCTTCCATGGCCAAAGACGACCTGGTTGAATCTCCTCTGGAGGGAGCCCTCGACGATGTTGTTCCTCGTGGTGCCGACGTAAATGTTCCCGTCGTTTCTTCCAGGTCTTTGCGGGTAGATGCTCCGCACCCCGCCTGCAGCTTCCGGCAACTGCAAGAGATCACCCTCGCATCTTGATATTACGTACACAGGGAGCTAAGAAATTTGGTAGAGCTTCGCGCCAAATACATTTGTTAGTATGGATGTATGAGTTCATCCTAGGATTAAGAAATCCGAACCTTGGTGTCGGTGATGCGCTTGTAGTTTTGTAGGGAGTCCCAGGCAGCGATCTTGCGGTCCTTCTCGCCTCCGGATAGGAGCGTGCCCTCTGATAACATCACCAGGGAACTTATTCCCTTGTTGTGAGCTTCGAACTCCATCCTGACGAAGTAAGCCCCGTCGGCGTCAACGGAGTACACCGTGATGAAGCCATCGCTGTCTGCGGTCACCACGTCGCCATCTTGTTCAAATTGTAGACTGGTGACGTGCGTGCGCGACGGCTTCAGAGGAGAAAATAAATTTATATGAAAAGGTGGTATCACAGAGAATAATAGAAGGGAGAGATCATTACAGGCTTAATGATGTCGGTCCTCTCGAAGAATCCGTCCTTCCTTCTGTTCCAGAAGGTGAGGTGCCCTCGGCCATGAGTTATCAGGAGATTGTCGTCCAGGGGGTGAAAGGCTGCCCCCGTGAGATCCTCCTGCAAAGTCTGCGTCGAGAGAAGCGAGTTTTCATTAATAATTTCAATGTTTCTATGAGTTTAGTAATTTTCCAATTTATTTAGATTCTACTTGCCGCCACTTTTCCTAAGAGATGGCCCCACTGCCACTGCCAGACCGACAGGATGGCCTCCCTGCCGGAGTCGACGGCGAGCACGTAGCTACCTCCGTTCTGAGAGTAAGTAATTAATCCCTAAGTAAATCGGCATGCTTTATTATTACTAAAATGAGGTGTAATCCAGATTTACCAGCTGCGAGAACGCCAGGGCGCACACCCCCAGCTGGAACTCCGACATGCCGAAGACGTAGAGGGTGAGGAGAGTCTCGGTGGACCAGATGCGAACATGAGGCTGAGCTTTCCTGTGTCTCCCAGCCTTCTGCCCAGAAGCCACCAGCTCTCTGCTCGGATGGACCTGAAATGCTCCTATGTCAGATTCTAAGGCTCTTCCCCGAGGAAGGGAACTCATAAATCCGTTAAAAATCCACGAATTTTGCAAACAACGCTGATATATGGATCCTTCTCAGCACCTCCATGCAGGTAATGTCTTCCGTGTGGCCGACGTAATGTCTCTGGGCGTTCTCCTCCCGGTCGTAGAGGACGGCCACAGCTGCGACGTAGTACAGGAGTTCTCCACTTGGGAGGACCCAGAGGTTCCTCCTGGTGTCCGTCCCCCTGTACCCGTAAACCCATTCTAACTGGAGCTTTTTCTCAGGTGGCGAGTTGTCGACCGGAGGAAGGTGAGAAGGAGGGTAGAAAGATCGCCTCAGGCCCCGGATGGTCACCTTGGCAGGCTCGTCTCTGAGCACCTCCACTGCGCTGTAGTCTGAAAGAGGAAGCGACCATCTATAAAAGTTCAGCACTGCATCCTGAATCGGATTCTGCACCCTTTGGGATTGGGCTACTCAGAGGTCTTTTTATGATTTAAAGAAGTGGACGATTTGTTACCGTTTACGCGAACAACCTCGGAGTCGGGGGCGTAGAGAGCTCTGGGTCTGCTTTTGCTACGAGTTCGCCTTTGGCGTCCGATGTCCTCCACCACTGCCGGGGGTCCTCGTGATCGTGACCTTCTTGCCGGCGATGCCGTGATGGCTCCCATGCTCACCGAGGTGCTGGTGCCCAGGTAGAAGGTGTCCACGTCTGCGAACTCGTTTCTCAGCTGGGAGAAACTTCGCACCTGGACATCGTCAGCGAAAGATTAGACCCAGGGCCTAGCCAGTGATTCGGACTTGAAAGGGTGTCGAGGGTGTCGAGGGTTCTAGCGTGCCGTCGTTTGAAAAGGAAATAGGAATGACGGCTGGAAATTGGTCAATTTGAAATTCATATCCGCCCATGACCTAGCCGGATGAATCTCTGACCTTTTTCTCGAAAGCTCGCCCCAGTTGGGGCCTCGGCCAACCAGCCGCCATTTTGGTTCCCTTAAGGGCGTCCTGGCACGAAATAGCACTGTTGCAACCTGATATGGGGCCTCTGTCGTTATCTATTCCCACTTAAGGTCCCGCGATCTTCAAGTTCGACCGGGTTTTAACCTTTATTGGGATTGACGTGACAATGACTCCTATTTTTTTTGTTTGTCAAGCAAAAGTGCATCTTGACTGCCAAAAGAAGGCGACCCTCGGCAGCCTTCGTCCTTGCGGACACGCGCCGTTCGGGCCTTATGCATATTTATGGAAAGCATTATTCAAGTCGATTTTATAAGGACGATGCCGCTCGGCCCTCCCCGATTTGCATAAATAAATGATAAACTTTAGCCGAGCGACATTACCGTCCGGGATGAAGAATCGAGGAACTGTTCGAACGGGGGCGGGGAGTATCGATTCTCGGACTTGGCCGGCAAGAAATGCCAAATCGTCCTGCGAAGCCCGAGAAGGTCCTTCCGGACGTTCTTTTTTAACCCTTCGATTAGTTTCGATATCTATAACCGACCTCCTGACCGGACACGGTGAACATTCTCTTGGCTCCGTTCATCTTGAGGACCTGACCTAGGTCCTCCAGGACCTCCTCGAAGGGCTGGGAGGTGCGCAGGTTCAGCAGGACTCGGCACTGAAACCAGGAATTATCTTTTCTCACCCCCAGGTCAAGCGTCTCCACCGGAAGAGGAGAAGAAGACTACCTGAACGGTGTGGTCGAGATTATTGACGATCCTGATGACCCTTCCCGAAGATGGCTTGCCACCTCCTGGGGGCGGCGCCTCCTCCGTGATGCTGGCCTTTCTGCTGAGGCTCGCCACCGCAGGGGGTCTGCTCCAGGTGCCTGCAGGCCTGCCCGCACCTGCAGGTGAGGTGTACCAGGTGTTGCTCTTCTTGCCGTAGCTCGCCGGCTGTGGAGAAAAATCGGGAATCAGAAGTCGGGAATCAAAATCGGACCCTCGGGAGGAAAGGGAGAAACGAGAGGAGCGAAATGTTGAGGGGATAGGGCAGCACCTGCAACATCTCGGCGGGCAGGGATATCACCTCGAAGGAGTCGCTCATCAACACCACGAAACTATCCGCGCAGTTGTCCCAAAGGGGTTCCTCTTCCTCGCTGGACTCGTCCAGCACCTCGCCGAAGTCCGGCTCTTCCGACCGCGAGGACGAGCTTGGCGACTCAATGGTGGACTCTTTCCCTGGGACGGGTTTGGACCACCACGGATCCGCCAGTTGCCGAAGAAGGTACCCCTCTTTCGACCAGGTCGATCAGCCAGCGACTACTCGGCCCCGAACTTGAAGATCCAAGACCAAAGCCCACAAGATGAAGACCTTCTAGTGGACCTCGACCATCAACGGTTAGTCCAAGCCGTAATAATTCAAGCAAACAATTGCTGAAGGCACCTGCTTCAACCAGGCCCAAACTTGAAGAGTGGAGACCGAAGATCGAAGCCGACGAAGAGTGAAGACCTTTAGTAGACCCTGACCATCAATCATCAATCAAAATCCGTAATACTCTCTTAATCGGTCGAATGTAGACTGTTTGGCAGTTGTCAATTGGCGATTTGACATCGGTCACGTGCACGTCATGCCATTTGGTGACGTCGAATCTAACTCCTCGAAGCCTCGGAGGGGGTTGCAGAGAATTCCTCGGATCCGTGTCAGGAGGTTAACGAGGCGGGGTCTCTCTGCATACAGGTGCTCTGTACACCTATGCAGGACACGGTGGAGGACCGAGGTGCACCGCTCGCACGAGTGCTGGAGACTGGTGGCAGCATGCTGCCCCCAGGATGCGGAGGCCACCGAAGCCTCCCATCCACCCCAGGACTCAAGGACGTCCACCCATCCACCCTTTCGCCCATTCGCCCCCCTGGGGGGTGGCTTCGGCCAGGCCTCACCGATACTCCATCCATTATGCATGCTAATCAAAAACCACGAAGCTTTCACCCCCCCAACCCCTCGAATCGACACACGAAGGGGTTGACGTGCATCGCCTTGCAGGGGCATATATATATTGAGGCGGTTTTTTCTCGCCACGTCTCGAGTGAATTGCTTTTCAAGACTCTCGGAATACGGATTTCTTAATTTTAGAGTGGATCGTTATTTTTAAGCTGGTTTTAAGCTGGTAATGTGCCGTTAAGCCCGTTTCCGTCGTTGTAACACTGATATTAGGTTTTATAGGGCGCGGCTATGTTTTAATACCTAATCTCAGTATGGAGTCCCGGAAGTGGGGGATTAGGGACTTCATCACGAAAACCGGGAACCAAGGGGCCGGCATGTAAATGCCCAAGGGCGATCTTTCAATCCGTGATTTATAGGGCGTGATGGAGGGCCGGTGGAAAGGTCAGCTCTGGGAAGGGCCTTTAGGAAAAAGCTGCACCCATTTGGAGCTATCGATGCGGTGCTCCCGGCAAAAAACGGAAAAGTCAGCTTATGCAGATGCAATTTACTTAATAGCAGGGCGGAATCGGGGAATCCTTGGGGGGTGGGAGGGAAAAAATGGACGCGGTGATTGATACCATAAATTTCCTGGTAATCCGAGACACGCACTCAGGTCCGCGGTGTTCCTCTTCGTCTATCTAGATTTTTTTTTTCGTTTCCCGATGTATATATTATGAACTTTGTAAGGGTAGAAGGGAGGTGTCTAGTTTGTACGATTTTGTCGGTTGAAATCCAAGAAGGGGTAGATAAGATTTCGGCAAAATGGCGATGCGCCCCTTACGGGGTGGAGGAGGCATAATGGCGGCATGAATAAACTTAGGGTGAAGGTCAGTCCCTCGTGGCCGCTTTACTCTCTTCCACGTACTCCCTACCAACCCTTCCGGCGGTAAACCCGCGTCCACCTTAACCCCGTGCTCAAGGGTCGTTAGTATTTCGCAACCCCTTTCTCGCTTCGATCTGTCTGCGTCTTCTGCGATCCTAATCTACCCCCCTGGAGGAGACCCGAAACTCTTACTTTCAAAATCCTGAAGGCACCCCTCTCTTAAGGGTGCCTTAAACTTTACGCCACCTGGTTACAATTCTTATTTCTATTTTATTAATTAATATTTCCGAAACATCGGACGCGTCCCTCTTTTAGTGGCGTCCTTAGCGTCGGAGTTGTGTTAACTTTATTGGTCGCCTTGGTATTATTTTTACCTCCATTTTATTTATTTACTCCCGGGGGGTAGCGCAATTCTATCAGCCGACGTCGAGGCATGTTTCGCACGAATGCGGACGCGGTCGACGGGAAATTAAGAAGAGATTTGGGTCAACATGGCCGGACAATCTCGGACGCATTAGGGCAATCCGCGATTGGTCGGCGATACGACACGCCCGTGTTACGACATAACTGGCATAACCCATTGAGGTCGTCTTAAGACCGAGGTCACGCTTGGATGAAGTCTGCAATAAGCTACGACAGATTATGACCGCGTGTCGGAATTAACAGTCATTTAGCTTGGACTCGCGATAAGTGCATCATATGTAAATCCAAGATGGCGGCATCGCCCCCTTAAACAAATCTAGGAAATTGCATCATCCTTAGAAGAGAAATAACCGATTAACGTGCTAATACCTGCGTTAGAAATGAATTACCCTTCTTTTTTTTTTGTTTTTTTTTTCCCTTTCATTCTCTCGAGTTGCAAAATTCCTGTTAATCAGAATTTCCTTCCCTAATCAGGGTGACGAGATTTTCGATCCGCGACTCCATTCACGGTTGTGGCCGAGAATTAATATGTATCTCCTGTGGTTCCCATAAATCGTGACCGCCATTCGAGCTTCCTCAAGGCCAAGGTTGCACGTGTGCAAGGTCATGGTCGCCGTAGGTGCGCAGGGGGTGGGGCTCGCCCGGTGTCTTTGCACCTGCGAGTGCACCTTGCAGACACCCCCGACGAGTGGGAGGTACATTAACGCACTCTCCTCGGCGTTGTTCTCCGGGGTCAAAGCTGGTGCTCAACCCTTGGCCTTTGGACATCGGGGATCAGCGACACGACGTGACCCTCGAGTCTCTCCCTCACGTGATACGTAAACTTGGCGGCCGTTCAGCCATCTTACCTCGTACGAATCTTTTCAAGGGTATCGTTAACCCTTTCCCTGGTACAATTCTTACTCTTAACCCTCATCTCCCCCCAGCGTCTCATTCATTCCGCGGCAAGGCAGAAAAGTCACGTCTAATCAATCCATAATCGGTGGTTAAACGAAAAAAAGAGACGCGGTTGCGCCTCGACAAGATCACGACCCGCAGCGCCGCGTCTCTTTACTCTGAACGACCCTTTAAGTAGTAATCAACCTCCTTGAAACGACCACTGCTTCCATTGAAAAATGATACACCCTTTTTAGCATACACTGATGGTTTTCTTCACTTTTTCTCTTCAATTTGAGACCAAGACCAGTGTAATCGACGAAGGGGTTCGCGAGTTATAAGGTGAAATTTTAGTGAGGTGGGAACTTTATCGCTACGTTTGAAGACCGCCAATGGTGTTAAGTAATCCTCAAGTTCGATTAGGTAATGGACCTTGGGAAGTATGAATTCCTCGAGTGTCTGCGTTCAAATTCAAAGTGGAAATTGAATTCGGAATGGCCGTATTAGAGAGCCCGTTCCCTAAACGCAGGCCAGCTCGCCGCCCTCTCAGATCGCATCTCGAGCACGCGCCATATTGGCGCATGCAGGTTGCAATTAAGTCGCAGTCCGATAAGTCGGGTCGCAGGGTCAAGCCTCGATTCGTGCACCGACGACAGGGTTCGGTCGAAGATCGCAGGATTAAACGGGACGAAAAGGGTGGTGCACGTAAATTTAAACGAGGGGACTGCGTGATTCCCTCCTCGATACGTCGCCGGAACTTTGCATACGTCGTAAAAGGATTTATCGTAGCCATGGGGAATTTACCCGCGCCGGAAGAGATTTCTTGCCTAACCTGAACCATTTTTTTTTTTTTCTTTCTAGGTTGCAACGACCTCAGCAGTCGAGTTCGCATCTCGATTCAAGGCCAGCTTGCTTTGACGTAAAGAACCCCCGAAGAAACGCATGTGACGCCATTCAACAGGTGACGCTAAATGGTCCTCGAGTTGCGCAGGGTCGAGATGAAGAGTGTACTTGGCGCGGGACTCTTCCCTCCTCTCTTTCTCGGAGGACATCCTGGGAAATGAAGATGGAAAAAGGCCGAGGCCCCGGAATCGGGACGCCACTTTCCTCGGAATTGGTTTCGCGTCGGCGGAAGTGCATGCTGCGAGGCAATCGCACTTAATTGACATGATTGCTCCCGATGTTTGCGGGTGATACTGCGACTGTATTAGGGCTAATTGTGCCACCTAGTTGGCAGGACGGCCATTCCGTCCGTTTCGCCCGCTGGGCGGGATTTAAGGGAGGAAAAGCCACGAGAAGTCGGCCGTCGAGCGGTGATTCGTCACGCGGGGGTACACGTGTACATATGTACTCTCCCGTATACGCGGTCGCATGTGTACACCCCCTCGAAAACGAGTTATACAGGTGTCACTTTTGATTCGCGATATGTAAAGCACTGCGGCATCCCATTTATCGTCCCCTCGGGGTCACTTTTCGCCCGGGCGGTCGCAATTCGCCCCTCCACCCAGGACAACCACCTTATTCTCGTGTTTAACGCCCCAACCCTTCCCCTCGCCGATTACTTATACGGCACGCACTGTATAATGCTACAACTCCGAATCCTACGCCATGCATGTCCGCCGTATGAGTAAGAAGAGTGAATTCAACCCAAGACGAAGGACTATCACGTGACAACGGCGATATCGCTTGATACTGTATAATGTAATCTGTAATAATGCAATCTCGGCGCCGCACATGTAAATCGTCCTGGAAACGTGTCGCTTACACGAGACCGCGCGGATGTAAATCATTCACTTTACTCTTAATTAATACGACACGCAATGTTATCTACTAGTCTTGATATCGCTGGGATGAAGGAATGTCGCGAAAAGATTCGGTAACTAGGTTTAATTAATATGAAATGTGCTTTGCGGAAGGAGAAAGACGAATTTAATTAGTTGAGGCCTTCTGCAGGGACGCCGGGAGGATCCAAGATGGCGGCGCCCTCGCGAGACGCTTTTCAGGCTAGCGGGGAATTCGAGTCGTTTGTATCCTCGTTTCTTCCCGTGAATGTCGTTTTAATGTAAATTGCCAGGCCTGTCAGAAGTACTCGGACTGGGAAATAAGACTCGAAAGAGCGTAAACTCCCGTTCGAACTCCGTACGTAAACCTGGCCTGCGGCTCTATGCAAATCGGAGGGATCGATCGCGTCGGTTCTGCGACGAAAACGGGGGCCCGTTTCGCACTGGGAGACACAAGTAGGCAAAAAGCAGGCCGAGGAATCTAGTATTTAATGTACAGCGCGGGAGCCGGTTATTAAAGTTTCGCGGAAAAAGGCGGGGATTTACATGTCCGAGTTCCTCGACCGCCATGGCGGACGGTCACGTGACGCCGGAAATCCCGAGCGAAGTCGACGCCGAGGGCCGGAAACTCCGCGATAATAAAAGAGGGCGTTATGACGGATCAGGGACATTTCTGCATCGAAATGTGACGGATGGAGATCCGGATACACGCCATCCGGAACCATAAAACAGAAACGGGCGGCGGGAAAATGGCGGCTCGTTTCCGGCGCGAGGAAGGCTCGTTATTCTCCGGCTAATCGTATGACCTGGTGGACGATTCTTTTTTCCTACTATTCGTTAGCACTCGTACACTCTTTTTTCAACATTTGTATGTTATCCGGGAAAGTAGGAAAATTCAGGAGTCGTTGCAAAAATCGAGGTCTTCGTTATTTTTTGGGTTTTCTTCGGTGCGGTCGTTGCCATGGCTTATGGCGAACACGCAGTCTGCGACGTAAGACCGCATCGCGATTATGGCCCTCGTTTTTGCATTCATTATTCCCTCGTTTTCTCGCCTCATTATTAGCTTCACCGACGGGCCGTGCGTGCCAGCCACGCCCGCGGAGACGAGGCCCCGGGGAAGCAACGAACCTGTCCCGCCATTTTGAATAATAACCGGCCATCTCTGACCCATTAACCGCCGTTTCCCGGATACTCCCTAAGCACCCGTTTATTCTAAACGATTAAATATTATTGAAAGTAACGAGACATCCTTCATGTTAGAGAGGAGAGAGAAAAAAGAACCGGCTAAATTAACATGATTTCGCAGGAGACGATCTTCGGCGTCCCGCCCTTCCGGGCGGGAGATTTGAATGCGCGCGGCGAGACGTCAACGCTCGATCAAGCGATGTCGCGCGTCACGAGAACTTTGTCAGCTACTTTTCGCCTCTATTTAAAAGAGATCGATCCTTATGTCCATGGTGTCGAAGATATGTGTTCCCCTCGTGGGACTACGTATTGGACGAGACTTGGGCATAAATCTCAGGGACTCGTAATACGCTTGCGCTCGCGTCTTGCGGCGGTAATAAACTGTTACTACTTGTCCGCAGTAGTGGTGGCGTTCTACTGGTCAGGCACGTGGCAGGAAGGTATACAGCAAGAAATACACGTGAAACGTGTATAGGCGATCCCATGAGTCCACATGCAACCCTATTAAAAATCAACCCTTAGGAGGGATTTAATTTGTGAAAGTATTTATTCGTGTATATAAACATTTAGTAATTAATATTTCACGATAGCGGCCCCCCAGAGCTCGGAATGGCGATAGTTAGATTAATGGTACTTGGGGAAACTCTGGGCAGAATTTTGGAAATTATGTTGTATCGTGTCTGGCTTTTCACAGGGGGTTTCGAAATCTTGACCGAGGCCGATCGGCGTCGAGGGGTATCCGGATTGGCTCGCAACCAGGGGTAGAAATCTCGGATATCTGTGGTAGTGTATTGATCCCCGGGGCCATGCTGACCAGCGGTCAATGAGATACGGTCTTTCTTGCGCCCTGCAACCCCCGGGCCTTGCCGGAAGTCGCCCCTTTCTCCCCGGCCGCCCTTACGTCGCCGCCCTTTGACCCTGCGATTCACGCGATCGCCACGTCCGGTTTGGGGATGTGTCGGTTCCGCCAGCCCTTCTACAGGGCGAAAAATCAAGGCCACCTCGTGGATGGGTTTGCCAAAATTAGGGAAAAATTGTAATGTCCAAGGCACACAGGAATTTCGCTACTCCGAGGTCCCAAGGGTCGCGTGAGGCGATATCTATCGATTTTCCGTAAAAATTTGAGGAAAATTCGTTGGAAAATTCGAGGGACGCTTTACTGCCACAGGGGTTGAAGTTCGGAAGGAGTCGCCCGAGAAGGGGCAGTGATCCACTTTCAATGAAGGCCCGAAGGGGTGAAAAGAGGGGCAGAGGTCCTCGAAATGCGCAAACTCGAGCTACCCCTTTCATCGCCCCTCCATTTTCTCACCCCTTAAATCCCCACCCCAGGGGAGCTTTCTTACCCCCTCGGCTTGTGTACCTGGGCGAATCCACGTGGTTCAGGTAAACACTACGTGTCGCGTGTGGTCCTTAGAGCCTGTTATTAATGCCACCCTAAACAAAAGTACTTGAAAAAACATCTACCCTTGCCTGGAATTACTCCAGTGGGGTTCCCCCTTTCTCTCTTACCCCATTATTTAATACATTAAGCCCGTGCTTAATTTATATAAACTGGGATATGTAGATAAAATTGGGGAAAGAAGTGATGTTTTTTAAGGGAGGGGAATTTCCACACCTAGAGTCCCTCGATGACTCGTTTGGAGGCTCTTGGAAGGAAGGGACGGCTAATTTGGGGTGGAAGTGAGTAGACCGTTTGCCGGCACTCCTTCAGCTCCCTTTAATTCCCCGGGATGGATTTATGCCCTTATTCCGCAAGGGTGAGTCCGCGTCCTGTAATCGATGCTCTCGAAAAACGACTCCGATCGCCCATCCCTCTCGTTAGGGAGGCGTTACTCACTTTACCGGATTAGCGGGTGACCCAGCAGGTGTACCAACCCTTTCGGACATATCAGAGCATAAATATCGATTCCAGTGGTCACACCTTAAGCCCAGGAAATCACGGTGGGTGCGCCAGTCCAGATTACTGGTCGCCTTCCAGCTCGCCGAAAATTGCTACTCCGCCCGGAAGTCCTTAGAGTGGCGACTCGATTCTCCTTCCTTGGCGGCCGCCATTTTGGCGAACGCGGTTTTCGGCAACCGGTGTTAAAGACCGTATCGATCCCTCGTACTTTCCTTTTTCTTGGCCGGGTCTGGCAAGGTTAAACCTCGACAAAGTCTGGGAGTCCCCTCTTCGTCTGCGAGGCAGACTCGGCGTTGCGTGCGGCCTGCTTAATGTTGATCTGGGCCAGATACACAGAGGCGCACGGCCTACCATGACGCTTTATACGCAGCTTTCTTATTATTCCCTTTATCGCGGCCGTGTCTCGGGCTCATGAATATTGAGACCCACCCCCGTAACTCGTGCGTGCTTTAATTAGTCAAGATGACGGCAACTACTCTCTTCGAGAGGGGCCGCCGCCATCTTGGTTCCTACGCGCGCCCCGAGTTTTCGGTTTTGCGCTAAAGACTTTCTGCCCGAAACCCCGGTACGTTTTAGCGGTTAAATCTTATTCATTGATAGGACACTCGGTTACGTTAAATGGGGTCGATCCGATATACTCGCCTTGAAGGTCTTGTAGCTGGAAACGACGTACGAGGCACCGTCCTCCAGCTCCTCCAGGCTGATCTTCCGGTCCCCGTCCATGGAGAAGATGTGTCGAGCCCCTCTGGGCAGGTCCAGGCGAAGGGACAGTCGGTCCAGAAGAGCCTCCAGGGAGCCGATGTCTCTCCCAGGCTTGAATCTGAAACGTCCGATTATTTTCTCAAGACATCTCCCAGAGATCACGATCCACGTTTCCTATCCTCTACGTCGTGTACTTATTACCCTCGTATTTATAATCCTCGCGATGAAATGTCCCTTGTAATGATATACGATTTAATTTTATATAGTTGTTTCGCGCAACTGAACGATTTTCTCGGTGTACATCCTATACCTACTCTGTCCTCGTGGTCTACACATTCCATCCTCAAAATCCATATTTATGGTGTCCTCGGTTCGTACTTATGACGACACGTTCCATGTTCATAATCTAGGGGAAATTTCGCACGGATAGGTCGAACTCACCTGAACTCGACCCCGGGAAAGTAGGGGTCCCCATTCTTGTAGAAGGTGACACGTCGGGCTCGCCAATAGCCAAGGTTGTTGTACCTCGCGGGGGCCGGCTCGTGTCGGCTCTTCGGCCTGGGCTCCGGCTGCTCCGGAGGCGGCATGCGGGGACTGGAGGGTCTGCTCTGCCTCCAGAAGCCTCCCATGCCGCCTCCGCCCCCACCCTCGACCGCCACCCCCGTTCCCGGGCCGGCCGCCGCCCCCGGGTTCTCCCTCTCCTCGACGTCCTCCTCCTCCTCCTCGTCCTCCTCCTCGCTCTCCGCGCCCCCTGGCGGGACCGGCTGCGCCGAGTCGCCGCGCCGCGGCGCCACTTGCTCCTCGACCTCCGACCCGCGAGGTTCCTCCGAGACGCCCGCCGCCGCGGCGTCCTCGTGCTGCTGGCCCAGCCGGGAGCTCGCCCGAGAGACCGCCTGTGTCGCCAACATCCTGCGAAAGGGATTATATTTCTCGCCGTTCTCTAGGGGGGACTCTGACTTCGAATTTTCGGAATTTAGCCATAAACCTTACAGAGAAATAGGGAGGCGCTCGATATATAAAGCAAGGACCCTCGAAGCGTTTTTTGTGTCTGTCGTTAAGACTAACCGTACCGGGTCCGGTTTCAAAGTTTCATTTGAAATTGCACATTCGTTATTATTCTTCTCGTTCGTCTAACCTTACGTAAGTTCTTGTACTGTCTGATTAATCAATTTGTCCATTTTTATATATTTTTTCTCTTTTGCTTCTTTCTTTTTTTTACCGTGAAAAAATCATCGCCCGGCTTGCTTACCGCGACTTACGAAATTACGTCTTTTTCGGAAGAGAAGTTATATTTTTTAACTTATTGACATAATGAAGGTACATTTTTTACTTCACGACTATTATCGGACACTTCATTTGATGGTCAAGAAACAAGAGAAATTTTTCTTATATTCTCGTTCCGCTATTTCATTGTGGGGGCAGAACGTGTGATTTTGATTTTAAATATTTTCAATGCGTTTATAATGTATTCGGCAGATAATATTAAAAAAAAATACTTGTATTAAAATGAAACGAANCTTTTAAAACGTTTATAATGTATTCAGTAGGTAATATTAAAAAACTTGTATTAAAATGAAATGAAATTTTTTTTTTGTATATCTGATAGAAAAATATTATGAAAACACGTGGAGCTAATATTATATAAATATTATAGAGGTAATATTCTAAAGTAAAGGTTTTGCAAATATTACCAATGTCTGGTAGATATTTCGAAGATGTGCGATATTCGTTAAATATATGGAAAACATTGGAGAAATACTTTCTGCTAGTAGGGATCTTTTACTTTGAGGTTATGAGGAGGATAACGAGAAATCCCGATGGAGGCCATTGAGGCTCTCTACCGCGCTTTGGCACGCGAATTCTTCGATTGCGCTCCCGGTGGTCAGCCCACCCTCGACTCCGCACCGTCCAAGGATCTTTTTCCTCGCTATCCGACCGGCAATTCCGATGACTAATTCGCGGGGCCCACGTGTTGCGTGATTGCGGACGAATTCGGATCGATCACTCGACTTAGCGCGGCTTCGATGCGACGAGTTTTACAACTGCGGACCCGACACTGCGGGGAACTTTCTAACGTATCTTGAGGGTAATTATCCCTTCGGGAATCGACAATACCGAGGCCGAGTCGTGCTTTCCGCGGCCGGGTCGATTTCTCTCCATTGTTTCTGGATTATTCCCCAAAAGCTAGGGAATTTTCCCTCAAACTTTGGATTTCTCTCCGGGTTAAACACGCGTCGAGGGCCTACGTCTTATCTAACCGGTGATTAAATACTAGTCACGTCTCAGGAATACCACTTTACACAGAAAGTACTAACAAGGAAGGTATCCCAGCACGATCTCCCCGATTTGATTTCTTTTATGATATGTTACAGTAGACTACAAACTAAGCGACACGTATTTTTTTTATCTGCCACTAAACACTTTAAGGGGGTGAAACCACCATCCAAAGTAAGGCACGTCAAGGGACGATTTGGCAGTTTCACCCACAAGAACGTAATATTTTCTAACCAATCCAACCTGGAAAAACTTTCTCATAACGAGAAATGAAAAATATAATTTTCTCAATTAAAAAAAAAAGAAATTAAGGGGTGAGCCACCCCTCGCAGGCCTTACTTCGGATGGTGGTTTCACCCCTTAAAGTGTTAATGGCAGATAGAAAAAAATATACGTGTCGCTTAGTTTTTAGTCTACTGTAACATATTATAAAAGAAATGAAATCCGAGAGATCGACCTGGGGTACCTTCCTTGTAAGTGAATTTGGCTACCTTCTTTCGGAGATAACAGTGAATGGATTTCCAAAGTTCAGCCAAGAATCACGGCGAACGTAGGAACGTTCGCAGGGGCATATTTCAATTTTCCAGTAGTTCGAGTCGACGCGTGGTCGGACCAGAGACGGGCGGACGTCGAGTGGATTTTTTCCCTTCTGGTGAGTCTGACTAGACGGCGAGGCCACCACTGACGAGCCCACTCCTGAAGCACCGAATGCACCGCTCAGTTTCAAGAAATAAACGACATCTTCCAGGTAATCAATCCGTAGGGATACTCACCCTGCCAAGAGAGGTCCTCAGCCTCCCTCAGGAATTACCCTTCCGCAGTCTCAGCCCTCCAAATCCCGAAAATCTTGAGAAATACCGAGTTTCTTCACTTCCACCACCGCGCACACTGACCTCGCTTCACTTGTAAAATCCCCCCCCGCCCCCCCGCCCCGTTACGAATGGCTTTTTTATCCCCTGGTTTTCACTTTATCATACCCTTAACCATTTATTTACGTAAAGCGCTCTTAAACGAATATATCCGCGGTGCTGAGCACGCAAGCCGTAAGTCGAGATGAATTACCACCCGATTAGAAAGTTTATCACTCGTTCGCCACCCTTAACTCCACGTGACGTTTCCCTCCCCCTGGTTGCTAGATTCCTAGTGTTTATTATGATATACTTAATAACCAAACGTTAATTTAATCCAATAGTTTATAACTCATCCCCTGAGTTACCGAGTCTCCCTTTATGTATTATTCCCAGATGTTTTATCATTTTTATCGCGGAGTTTATTTAGCTCTTCATTTAGGAGTTATGGACGCGGACGCACGGGGCTTGTCGTTATTTTGTTTAACGAAGTTGAAGTAAACGGTGGCTCGGCGAATGCAAATCGGGGAGCTCGCGGTTTTACATATTTATAGGGCGCGTCCTTCGCCTAAGGCGTCCCGACGTCGAGTGTGCCCTCAAGGCAGGCTGCCCGTCGTCGGCGTCGTGTCAGTGAACCAAGCGGTTTCGCGAGCCCCGAACTTGTTGCTCCTTCTTGGGTATCGACGCAAGCTCACCGCGGCGGCCTCTGATTGGCTGCTGCCCCTCGGGCCGGCTCCTGATTGGCTGAGAGGAGACCCGCGAGGGCGAGGGGACCACCCTCCCGCGCCATTGGCTCACTTCCGGAGGATAGGAATGGCCGACGAAAGCACTACGCACGGGGGTCGTGAAGTTTTCCAACTTTCACGATTCACCTTATTTCAAAGTTTCATCTAATCACCGGACTGAGTTTTCGGAAATGTTGTCACCGCCTCTCTATACATAAATCGCATTAGAAGGGAAAATCGAACGGAATCGCGCGATTACCCCCGGGACCTAGATGGCCGCCGGAAACGGGTATAGCCACGAAGTCCTAAAAACTTTTGAGAAAGCGCATGCATCCTAATCACCGGACTGAGTTTTCGGGAATGTTGTCACCGCCACTTGATACATAAATCGCATTAGAAAGGAAAATCGAACCGAATCGCGCGATCACCCCCGGGACAAAGATGGCCGCCGAAAGCGGGTATCGCTACGAACTTCGAAGAACTTTCGAGAAAGCGCACGTAACCTAATCACCGGACTGAGTTTTCGGGAACGTTATCACCGCCGCTTGATACATAAATCGCATTAGAAGGGAAAATTGAACCGAATCGCGCGATCACCCCCGGAACCAAGATGGCCGCCGGAAGCGGGTATAGCCACGAAGTCCGAAAAACTTTCGAGAAAGCGCACGTAACCTAATCACCGGACTAAGTTTTCGGGAACGTTGTCACCGCCGCTTGATACATAAATCGCATTAGAAGGGAAAACCGATATGAATCGTGCGATCACCCCCGGGACCAAGATGGCCGCCGGAAGCGGTTATAGCCACGAAGTCCGAAGAACTTTCGAGAAAGCTCACGCAGCTTGAAACACGCCACGAAGGATAAGGATAAGGGATAAGGGAAAGGATCATGAAGCGTAATCGGTCGGCGAAGCAATTTCAAATTTCCACGCTCGTATCAGGAGGGTTGATTACGAAAATGAGAGATTCGAGATTAGGACGTACGAGTCTGGAAAGTGGGCGAGATTTCGACGAGATGGTGGCAATTGTTCGGGAATTGGACGCCACATCGACCTGGAAGCTTCCGAGAATCGCTGCGCTCTCGAGGACGAGGGGCGTGTTCCGGGGGGTGGAGGGGTCCCTTAAAACCCGTGACCGTTGATCGAGGCTTTGATTAGATTGTCCTCCTTTTCGATTGAGTGCCCAACACTTGTTTCCCTTATGAGGGATGGTCGTCCTGGATATTGCTGCACTTCGAGGCCCCCGAACTCTAGCGCCGCCATCTTGTTTTCCCGATTAGCCTCCGAATTTTTATCCGAGAAATAAATCCTGAGCCCCCTTTTGAATCGAACCTAAGTATGACTTTTTTTATTGGTCCCATTTCCTTTTTTACGTCCTACTTTTCACCTAGACAAAAGAAATGGGAATATCTGCCACTATTGAGGTCTGAAATATGTCTTGGATTTTCTAGAAATTGCCTTCCCTTATCCTACCTCCAAACCCATTTGTGGCCTACAATTAGAGGTCCTAATTACAATGAAATTTCCTACTCTAGTCGGTGGAAAAAATTCCCTGGTAGATCGGGCAGAGGTTGGCGTGCTTTGCACGTCCTTCCCTCCTGCCCCGGTGGCTGACCAGATTCGATCCTCTACCACTTAAGTAATCAACCGGGTGTTTCGAGGGAGACATATACCTTGCGATAGGCGTGAATCAGCTAGTTCCCCAAACGACCCTGCATAACAGGGCCATCCCTGGACACCGCGTCCCCGTGGCCTTAAATCCATCCACTGTATAAATTTCCGTATATTTACAAACTCTCGCCATCCGGCCCGAGGAATGCAACCATCCTAAGCCTTGGACGGAACCGCAATTGCGGGTTTTAATCCTCCCCAAAGGAGAGCCGTTTACACGGCCGTTTGAACATTTACGAGTCCCCTGGGTGGGGACTTTTCTGCCGGAACTCTTGAGGGGAGAAATCCAACGAGTGCGTCGCAGTAAGGGAGGTTCCGCCGTAATCGCCGGTCTTGGCATGCCGAGGAAAGTCGATCGAGTCACGAAACTTGAAATGCTCCTTGGAACCGATGCACGCGTCCCGCGATACAGTTCTTAGACACGCAGGTGTGACCATGCCCCAGTAATTTTTCCTCGGCGACATCGAGGACGAGGCGTCCGGAGGCTTTGCAAGCTGCACAGAACGCAGCTCTTCTCTATCGGGGCCGAGCATCGTTCGATGACCGAGGCACTCTTCACATTTTCCGTCATTAAGGGGATGTGAAAGTGGCATCCGAAAGCTGAATCGTTCATAAAACTTTTCATAGAACTGGGTGTCTCAAATCGTTTCATACTTTAAAACGTGAATATGAATACCCTACGGTAGGTCCTGAAGCTCGGGAAATTTGATTTTTTATAAGCTACTTTTAAAATACCTATAAAGAAATTCGACATATAGTCTCCCCATGCACGTTGTAAAGTTTCAAACTATTCGGCAAACGGAGTTGGGAGAAAGGTTTTATAAACAAAACCTCTTCGACGCTACTTTCACATCACCTTAACCGATAAGTGACCCCCGGTCACTGCGGAGCCACTTTAAGGAGAGGTCGTTACGGAGTAATTAGTGATCATCCTGAGTAAATGCCGGGGACGTGGGGCCTCCTGCGCTGCACACTCTACACCGCTCGCTGCGACCTCCACACCGCGTTCTGCACCCTTACTCTTATTCTTACTCTGCATTCTTACCCTCCTATTTAGGGTAATTAGCATTGCTCCAAGACCATAAACGAGCCTCGGCGAAAGAAATTCCCCCATGAGTGGGGGCTAGGTCTTCGTAATTTCTTTTTCTCTCGGTGCAACACCGTGCATGACTTCCGTGTAATTTATTATCCTCTTCCCCTCCCCGTCACGCTCGCTTACACGCGGCCCTGATAGGCGTTGCTCGTCACTCTCGAATATTAACCGTGTAAATGTTAATTGTGCGTGACTGGAACGCGGGTGGAGGAAATCTTGAAAGCTTCTCCGGAGAGCGCGGGATTCCCATCGACGCCGGGGCAGGGGAATTATTTTATGTTTTGGGAAGGATGTACGGATTTTTTAGTGGTTCCAAGGGTCATCCGGTTGCATGGATTGGTTGTTTGGAGGCACGTGGAAAATTGTTGGGGACCAATTTGGACACACTTTCGCCCTCGGTCGGGTGCAACCGGCTAAGCCCATTGTGTACATATCGTTCATGAGTCGAATTACTTTTTAGCGTGCCTAGAGCCCCGGGTACGGGAGTTTACGCCGGCCTAATCGCACGTCGGCGATCAGCTCGGTAATTTTCGCCGATTTGCGCTCTTTCCCTGCCAAGAACCTCCTAAAAGTCGAGTCATACAACAGGACGTAAGGTCCCTGCATATGGACGCCACGTCCTCTTTTTTCTTTTTTTTTCTTCCGTCCACCCGAGAAAAGAATATTTTTCTCCATCTACGTAGTTTACAAAATATATGTTTTAATATTTTTATTCAATATTACAAGAAATTGGGGAAGAACTCACGTCCCAAGGAAGCCATTTTGTCCGGGGCGTGAAGTCAAGATTATGAAATCTTGGCAACAAGCTCCGGATAGCGATAACTTCCACTTTTTACCTTTTCCTTTCCTTTTCTTTACGGCTATCGGAATGGCAACGAGAGAGTAAAGATTAGAAATGGCGCTTGTTATGTTTCCTGAACATGGCTGCGATTATGCTTGAAAAAATGCACAACAGCCGCGGATAAAAGGGTTTCTTTCTCCGTTGTACCTCGAGATGTACGAAGTCGCTTATGCTGAATTATTCCTCGGTGATTAGACCATAGATTAATTTTAATTCCTGTCTCCCTCGGGTGTGGAGTGATTAAAAAATTCCTTTTGGTCGGGGGTTCCCAAAATGTATGACGGTAAAAGACATTGCGGTCAAGTGCATGCGTGCATCTCGTAAATGGACTGCACTGTTCAGATTTATCTAGGATCAATTGCGATAACGTATTATTAAGTAGCCATGGGCCGCGACCCACTTGTGTGATAAGTGATAACACCCGCGGACTCCACTTAGAACGATAAGACCTGTAAAAACCCCCCGCGGGAAAAGAAATCCCACCCCCGCTCGAAAACGTTGTCCCGTTATCGCGGGACTTTCCTCACGTGACAAGTGTCACCCCTCTGATAACCCAGCCAAGAATGTATCCTTGATATCGCGAGCTTAAAGGAGTTATTACGAGCCATATCAAGCGAAATTCCCTCCCCCCTAATATGTACTCCAAGATTTATATAAGTCACCGAAAGAAGTAAGAATTTTGATAACATTATCACGCCGTTCATTGGGAATCCCTATTCGTGAGGGAAGGACATTTTCCCTCGCGGATAACGCGGGGAATTTGAAAATGTATAAGCGTCCGTAAAACTCTATCTTTCCAAACGTCGCCCTTAAAAGAAAAAAGAAAAGAAATCTGGAAGGGATAAATACCCTTGGTATTTATTATCGTTCCAGGGAGTGGCCGGTCTAATTTATTGTATTATGTTGCATGAACCCGAGCTATATGGAGCCAGATCGGAAGTTTAGTTGAAATTAATCCCCTAGTTCTGGGTAACTTTATTCGCGTTAAAAAAAGCACCTCGGGAAGGGCGATATTAGTCACGCGAGATTTCTTAGGATCTCTGAGACCGGCACGCAGGAGTTTGTCAGGAGAAAAGACGTTTAGTTTTTTTCTTTCTTTCTAAGTGTTCATCGATCCTTCTTTACAGAAAATCGGGTGTATCGGTATCGCCACGAATAAAAATATGGAGACATCTGTACAGCATTCGGTGTATTAAAAGGAAAAAATATGAAACAAGAAGCTCTTAATGGTCTAACTTGTCTTTACTTCTTAAACAAAATGTTTTATAATCAATCTAAATGCTTCTTGGCATGTTTTTTCTTTTTCTTCTTTTTCACTGGTTTTTCCGGCAATGCCTCTCCTTCGTTTACTGACTCATTCGTGGACTTATTTATTTCCTGTTCAGTATTTTCTTCAACTTCGGTCTTCTGACGTTTCGATTTCTTGTGTTTTTTCTTTGGAACCTCTTCGATTATTATTACTTCATCCAATGCATCTTCTGCAGGAATATTTGCAGATTCTTCTGCACTTTGATGCTTCTTCTTCTTTTTCATCTTTTTTGGCTTGCATGGCTCGGAGTCAGCTGATTCCATTTTATCTGACGGAGGTTCCAAATATTCATTGCATTCCTCACTCTCCTTCTTTAATACCTTTGGCTTCCTGTTGTATTCTGGTAATGGTATGTCAAAATTCCTCTCGAAGACTGCTACGAAGAACCCATTGCACAGATCTACCTTCGGTCTAGCATACATACAATTATCTTTGCACTTGTATTCTAGAGAACTGTAATTTAGCCAATTGTCATTTAACTGACTTCTGACTGGCAGAAGTGTATATGTCTCTCCAATGTCACCAAGAATCTCATCGATGACTTCTTCGTTCTCCTGGGGGTAAAGGGAGCATGTCGAATAGACAACTTTCTTCACCGAGGGAAAGTTAAAGAGTGCATGTCGAAGGAGTAACACCTGAAAGGCCTGCAAACTCTTTAAACGATGAGGAGGACATTCTGTTGAGCTGTACATAGAGTCAACTCTGTCAACCATTCCTAACAAACAATAAGCATATATAAAAATATTCTTTCAATGTATGTCAAGATTCATCTAACCTTTTAAAATAAATTATTAAGAGAGTTTACCTGAACCGGAACAACTTGGATCCACTAAAATGTACTCCACATTTGGGCATCGATCAGCATTGACAGTCATTGCATCTGCATGTATCGCTTCCACACAAGTGGCCATCGAAGCCTGTATAGTTTCCCGTAAAGTATTGAACCTCTTTTCGTCCATCTCCACAGCATATATTTTTCTAAAGTGTTCAGTTCGTTACATATATTTCTTTTTGTTCGTTTATCTAAGAAACACACATATTAGTTACCCTTGATTGTTCATTTGGGCTGCCAAATGTGTGGTCTTCAATCCTGGCGCAGCACACATGTCGAGTACTACGGAACCAGGTTCAGGCCTTAGCAAATGAGTAGAGAAGCAACTAGCCTGAAGAAAAATTGCGAAATTAAACAAATTTTACTTTGTCCATAATGTATAATTAAGTAATCCATTACCTTATCTTGCAGCATGATGAAACCCTGTCTGTAAGCTAAATGATCGTGGAACTTCGTACCATGAGGGAAAATTAATACTTCAGGAATATGAATATCTTGAAGAAACGTATCATCCTCTAAATTTGATACAGATTCTAAGAAAGAGGAATAATTTCCTTTCCTGGATAAGCACTGCCAACCTTCGTTTATGAAAGAGGTAATGACCTCTTTGGCAGTTGATAATAATGTATTAACCCTCACATATCTCGGTTTTTGTACTGGAAATTAATTGGCAAAGTATGTATGAAGAAAAATAAATGATTGTGCAATATTTAAAAGTCAGGGAAACGACTCCGAAAAGTGGACGGATAATGTAGCATGTACGATAAGATTTCATTGAATTAGAGTCCTATGAAGAATTCGATCCTGTCAGTCATGGGCAGTAAAACTCAAGACTTATTACAAACTCATTTTTATTACACAAAGCGGAATGTCTGAAGTTACTTCTAGAAAGACTAGTGAATTGGTACAATTGAATAGTCTTACAAAGCCTATTCTGTTAAGTTAATACAACTCTTACTGGTAGAAAAAAAAATTAGTTACTGTAAGTTGTAATTATATATGCATTTCAATTGACTCTAATCATTTTTATCAAATTTGCTGTCGGAAGAGGACACATCGATGCTTTCTTCAATCTCACTAGGTTCATCTCGTTCATGAAGCGCTCGATACGCATAGCTCATTATTACGGCATTCACTGTAATCACTGCTGCCAGTACAGAAATGCAATTTACAGTGAATGTTTCAGCGTGAAGTACCGTTTTCATTATATGTTGCGTTCCAAAGAACGCAGCAAATGGCAGAGTGAACATAGCAGCACTATAAAGAAAGAATATTCCCAGAACCGACACAAGACTCATGGCTGTTTCTTTTAAATTGCTCTTAGGTTCCGTTCTGTTAGTCTGGGGTCGATTTCTTTCTTCCCTGGTGTTTACAACAGAAGAAAGGAGTCTTCTTATTCTTGACTGTCTCCCTGACTGTATTCTATTGTTTCGAATAATCAGAACCATCAATTCGGAGTCGTGACCCTGTCAGGAACATAAATTCCTCGAACAGGTGTAGACAAAACTCTATATTCCTGAAGTCTACTCCCAATAACTCGGATTGCCTGTGAAAAAGAAAATGGGTATAAATTAAAGATTGCACTTTTATTTACCCTTAGAATTCTCAGATGAGGCTGCCTCTGACTCTTGGAAGCCATCGTAAGCTTCGCGTAACTCCTTCTCGTAAGCTAAAATAGTCTTTATAGGTTTACACTCAGACGGTTTCACGCTTTTTCTAAATAATTCGGTTATCAAAATTCTAGCAAGCCAAGGATCAAGACGAGGCTCTTTAAACAGGATCTGCGTCTTCCGGAGGACATAATCTAAACGTAGTTCTTTCTGAAGAGTTTCTCGTGCCAAAGCATAAATGGCATTAACATTCTGCAACGCCAAACAAGAACTGAATTCACAATTTCCAAGCATTATCTACGTATAATTTTTATCGACATATTAATTATCAAGACATTACGTACAGGATGATTTCCCTTATAAACCAATTCTTTCAGACTGGCACCTTCCTCCTTCACAGATTGCACGACTTTCGCAGCGGTCTTATACAGTCTTGGGACTTTGACAGAATGCACGAAACCGTCAGGCATGTTATCGCGTGCCAGAATAAAAGATTCTTTCTCCTGGACGCTTCAACTGCATGCAGATATCTGTATAAATCATAAAAAAAGTGTGTTTCTCCAAACCTCTGCGAACCTCGATTGAAATCACAAGTGCACAAAATTCATATTTGTAGGTTATGATATTTTCGTTTCTATAGAGAGGAGTACGGCGTGTCCAGGTTTCTCAGCCATCTTGGTTGCTGCCATCTACCGGCGATGTGTAGAGACTGATCCATATCTAGCATAATTTTTTTATTAGATCGAATTCAGAGCACTCTGTTCCGTTTTTCAGTCTCCATGTCGATTATGTTTGCAGATTTCCAGTATACGCATCTGCAGAGATGAGTGGCATCTGGGATCGTGCTGTCAGGACGCCATGGCTGAATTCGTCGGTTGCCGCGAATCGAGCGAACCTGTGAGTGAAATGCGAGAAGTCCCATTTGTCGAAACCGTCGACTGATTTTCTGAGGTTTGTGGACGGTTTCCGTAAAGTCTCGCCGACGTCCTCTTGGACTACCAGAATCCGGCAAAGGGAAAAACCAAGAGGAAAGAGAAGATCCGTCGAAGTCGCGCAGATTGACTGCCGGTTTTTCGCGGGGAAATTTACCTAAAGAGCGTCTAGCTTTCTCCGAGCTTTCGAGAATTTTGAAAGACGATCGATTGCGTTGCGTCGCTAAGATGTGAGCCCAATTGACAAGATTTTAAAACATTTTTATCGGCTGACCAGTTGTCTTTAAATAACTCTCCGTCCACTGGACGGTCACGGAATATATCTCTTGATATCACTTGAAGAAAGCAGGAGAGCGATGCCCACAGGTGCTGACTGTTGATCGAAGATAACCAAAGTAATAACAAAGGACAACATGGCTTGCGATTCGCAGCGCAGCCTTGGCATGTTGAAGGCGCTACGTGAAGCCAAAGGTTCTGTGGAGAAGTGTGAGGCGCTTGCCTACTTTTCCAGGTTGGTATATTTGTAAACTCTGGGTGACATGTTTGTATGACGTGCGTATGCTGTAAACTATCTTGAATTCCTTTGGATGATTAAAGGAGAGGGTATAAAAATATTATTAATGTTGTTATTGAGTTATCGTCCAACCTGTTTGTAGCAATGCCTTTAAACTGGAATCAACGACTGGTTTTACAAAGGAACAATACAAAGAATTACTAACGTTGGTCTTGGATGCCTTTATGCACGGAGACCTGGATGTTCATAGCGAAGCGAGCCTTGTATTGAAAGCTATCCTTTCTGGCTTAAAAAGTCCTAAGTTATTTGCGTTATTACATTCGATCGATAACAAGCAGAGGTTCGCTCCTTTAGACTTCTATTGAATTATTTAGGTGAGAAGTGGAATGAATCTTAGATTTATACATCTTTGTTTTGCAGACTTAAATTTTGTCAATTCTTGGAAAATGTTGAGGATAAGGTATTGCTAGCGGTGACGGAGGATGAATTTATCGTGAAGTTTTTTACTCTTTGCTTGCCTGTTGATCCATCTAAGGAATGGATAGTGATAACAGGGTGCGAAGATAATTTGCAACAGTTTTTGAAAACTGAGGATATGGCTCTTTCGTCTGACCAGGAAATAGAAAGCCAAATAATTAATAGTGCCATTGAATTACTTAGAAGATTATATGAAAGGGCACCAGTTACTTCTGATTCTCGTATACGTCAGGTATGTGTTTCCTCTATGTAACAGAAATGTTAGAAAATGTTTACAGAGGTTATAAGTTACATTAAATATACACGTAAATAATTAAGTGGATTTTCAAAGTTTGACAGGTTGATTATGGATCCGATAATAAAATTAGCTTACATGGGTCACAAACGCCATCGAAGTTCAGCATTAAAATTATTACAACAGACAATGAATTCGGGTATAGGAACCTATGCTCGTGAAAATCATGGGGATCTGTGGTTACAGTACAAGAACTTATTGCAAAGTACATACTACAAGAGAATGGCTCTCTTGGTATCAGCATGCAATCTAGACTGGGCCACGCAGTGGACATTAAGTCTTCTGTTACTCGGTACCGACCTTCACCGTGGTGCAGGATTAATAAATAATTTATTAAGCGTAGAAGAAAAGGCTTTTAAATCAACTGACACTACCGTTCGAAGGTAAGGGTGTATTTTCACTGGAACTATGATAGAGACTAATGTATTTGGATTTATTAAATCCGTAGTTCATTTTATGTTACAACAGGCAGGCATTTTTATGTTGGAAACTATTAATTGACAATTTCGCTCTGGATCCTCGAGAACTGGCCACCAGTAGAAGAATAAAGCTGTTATGTATTCCTCTAAACGCGAAAAATAGCAAGACTGAGCTGATAGCTCTCACCAAACTGGAAGTCTGGTGGCACTTAATTGTCAAGCTGTACCCAGACATCAGCAAGTTCGTTACAGTACTGACGCAGTTTTTAAATTTTTCCTTCGGACCCCTGGGGGATACTCCACTGATGTCGGCTAAATGCGACGTCGTTGCATCTCCTGGCAAGAGATTTTACAAAACGAAAGTTGTTGCTGTCGACATGCTCTTTCAGCTTTTGGTTGTCAACGAGGAGGATCGCAAGGCGATTCGTCCTGTGGCAGAAGAGAGGCTTCCGCACGCAGTGACAGATGTGGTCTTTCGAGAAAGCTACAAAAGCTTTGTACACAGTATAGGAGAAGTCACTTTGATACTTGACAACCTCAACGATAAGGATTTCATGAATAGGGAGCAGCTCGGAAGAATCCTGTGGACTAATCTATTGGCTCGGACTGGAAATATCAGTGATGACCTAAAGGTTCGCTCATGTATTACTTATTTAACTATTTAAATCATAGTCTGGGTTGCACACGTCAAAGCATGTAATGTAAATTTTTTCTTGTTCTTAGACTCAGGCATACAGGGACTCCGTACTAGTTGCTACTGAGTTGACGCAGCACCTTGCAGATAAACCAATGATATTGGAGATATTTTTACGGGACGTTTTACAAGGACTTGCGAACGTCTACGATCGCATACCTGTTCGTGACGATGCCACGTTCACCCTGGTGTTGAAGTTTATGACACCTGCCGTCTTGAAGAATTTAAATAAGTGCGTAATGTTTTTCATGGCCGTTAATGGTTGGATCATCGTTATAATCTAAGTGCAATTTAAGGAACCACTGCGAAGCGTTGAAGCAGCTGCTGTGGCCAAAGGATACGATCAGTTATCCCCCGAACATGTTGTCATTTGTAAGAAAAGTTCTAGAGAAGCTGATATCTATTAGCAAAGAGCATAGCATAAAGTAAGCAAAATTGACGAATATCTTATTATCACGTTAAGCGTTTGCAATAACGTCACACTGTCACAGTTTTGCTACCGAGGAACTCTGGTGTATTCTGGCCAAGTTAATGACAAAGTACATGAGTGATGGTCAAGAAATCAACGAAGGCAATGCTGCGGAGCATAACTTCCAGACCATTTTATCACTCATTTCGTTTCCTTTTACTAACATCCACTGGCAGAATATTTTACAGGTGCGTTGTCCTCCCCTTCATCTAAATTTAATTCCTTGCCACTGCAATTATAACAATGTTAACGTTTACAGACAAAAAGTTTCTCCGGCACGTGGAGAAATCTTTACAAGCAGTTCGATGCACAGGCAGATTTGGTGGCTACGGTGAGGCCAAATGAAATTCTGATCACCGTTACCGAATTAATTCAGAAGTGCTTGGAAGATGACAATAAATGCTACTCCTTCGCAATCAATTGTCTGGATGCCTTGCTGAGCTCTATCAACTATGATTGCTTGCTGGGTAATTTTTTTTTACGCTGCATGCTGATTATCTTTTTAAACGTTTCTAAGTATAATTTAGTATTATTGACCGGTTGATCATCTGGCTGAAATTCAACCGATTGCAGCTATGGAGGAGGTACCCAACATCGTTCAGTTGATAGCTGACCTAACGATCCGTGCTTTCCAGAAGAAACACAATATAGAAGTGGAGATCGCCTTGAAGAGCTTATCGGCGCTACTGATCACCATCTACGGACTGAATCCGAATAAAGTGACGAGTTATTTGATGGTCGTGAGACCTGTAATAGACTTGATGCTGGTTTCTAGACCGACGGAGAAGCTGAACAAAGAGGTGCCCAACGTCTGGGAAACGGTGGTCAGCATCTTCAGGGGTCTCAACAAGCAGCTCTCGTATGACTTGTTGTCGGCTTATCGGGAAACGATAACGCGAGCGGTGTCTCACTCGCATCCTGAGATCCAGGAGCAAGCCTTCCTGATCTTCGACATTCAAGAGAACCTTGAAGAGAAGGCGAAAGGTCTCCTCGCGGAGCTCTCGGAGTCCTTGAAGTTGCATCCAGGGAAGGTCGATCGCGTTGCTAAAAAGGAAACCGAAAAGGCGGCGCCGAAGCAGGTCAAGATAGTGGGAAGTTTCCTGAATAGAAGACCATCTACACCGAGGCCGTACCTTGGGAAAGGCAAAGAGAAGGAAGAGAGGAAACCTGTCCAGCAGATTGATCCGGACTCTCAGGTATCGACGACCGCAAGATGTCTTGTTTTAATTCTTCATTTCTCTAGCACTTTAGACCTTACATTGACCCTCCTTTCTCCAGGAATACGTGCTGATAGAGAGCGACGTGAGGTTCGAGGTGAACCGACTTACGGAGCACCAGAAGGAGATCCTGAAGAGACGGAGGGAGGACATCCCTGCTTTGTACAACGATTTATCCCAGTCCACTTCCCAAGACTCCGACAACCTGCAGCAGTGGTTCGATAACAAAATTAAACAGACGGCTGAGTTGGAAAGGGAGAAGGGTTTATCTGGCAGTAATAAGGAGATTAAGCCGAACGTAGACTTCGATGCCAACAAGGAGAACAAGCGCGAAACTGACCCGCCGAAGACTCTGGTCGACGAGAGGGTCTCTTCACCAAAGATCGACCTAAAGCTTATAAATAACGTTGAACTAATCAAGTCTAATTCACCAGTCGAGGTGAACGGTGCGAAGAGCACCGAAAACTCAGCCAAAGGGAGTTTTAAACTCGATGAGAGCGAGCTAGCCAAAAATGATGATACCTCTTCGGCAACTTCTTTGGCGGCAAGTGAAAAAATCCCGGAGGCGCCTCGAGAAAACGAGACTCTCGACGCGTCGGGGGAGTCCGTGGCGAAGAAATTGAATTTCGAGTCGAGGGATGAGTTTCCTGAAGAGAAGGACCAAGTTGAGGGGAGCAGGAAGAAGAGCCGGAATTCGCTGGGCAAGTCGGAGGTCGGTTCGAGCAAGAACGAAGGTAGGTTGCTGAGGGGCAAAGGCAAGCCTGGGAGTGCCAAAATGGCGAACGAGGATGCGACAGATGCGAGCAAGAAAGGGGTGAAGCGTAAAGCTGCGTCCGACAGCGAGTCCGAAGCTGGTCAGGGTCAGAGGAGACGAAGAAAGACCACGGAAGAGATCAGCGACACGGACAGCGTGGTGTCCTCGGAAAGCGACCACGTAGATTGCAACGGTATGCTGATGGACCGAGAAAATGTCAGCCAGAGGACCAGGAAAGAGATGTCTCGTCTGCAGATCAACATGAATTTTGATAGTCCCTTGCCTAACCGACGTCGCTCGAAAGCGAACGATGAAGAGTCCGGAAAGAAGGGTTCGCGTAGGAAGAGCCAGGGCGCTGCGGATGGGAAGGTGAAACTCGGCGAAGGTCAGATGAAAACCCACAGAGCCTCTGTAGGGAGGCCTAAGAAGAACTTGGATGCCCAGTCCTCTCAGGATAATGGTCTTCAGAGAAGAAGGAAGAGCTCGAAACAGGATGAACGACCCGAAGAGACGAACGAGAATGAAGCTGCTGGAGAGGTCAATATACCGCAAAAGAGGACATCACCGGTGGAAGCTAAGCTTGGATCCAAGGTATTCCCGAAGGAGGACCTTGAAGAGCCGAAGCCGAAGAGTGGCAGAAAAACGACGCCTGATAGAAGCCTCCCTGGGCAGTCGGAACAGGACGAAGAACCTGAAGAAGAGCTACAGGCGGAGGACAAGGATGTTAAGATCTCGAAACCTGCGGTGGTTATCCCGGAGACGATTATCGAGAACCCCGAAGAGCATGATATCGGGACTCAGGACATCGTCGAGAGCTCCCAGGAGTCGAGCCTTGAGGCGCAGTTGGAGAAGAAGTGTACCGAGAGGAAGTGCTTCATCAAGATCAACAAGATAGAAGCTCCGGCTGGCGACAAGATGGAGGAGGACAAAGTCAATGAAAGCGCGGAAGTCCTTCCTCGAGGGAACCTTGAAGGGGGGGAGATCATCAACGACAGCGAAGAGGTGGAGAAAAGCGTCCATCAGTCCCAGGTTATCGAAGACGTTGAAGACGAGTCCCTGAAGCAGCCTGCAGTGGAGCCTCGTCCTTTGCCAATCGGCGACCCTCCTCAGACCTCGAAGCCGTCGCACTCTGGCTTCCACTTCTCCCCGAAGAGCGGGAAACGTTTTGCTAAGCTGAAGATGTTGTCTTCTCAAGGACGCGCCGCTCAGATGTTGGGTCTGATCGCAAAGCAAACAGGAGTGGAGAACGAGGGGCAGATCCTTGCCAGGGTGGAGGAGGAGTTGAAGAAGCCGCGGTCGAGGGACTTCGAGAACGAAGGCTTCTTCGCGAGGAAGGAGAAGATCTTACCCAAGGAGCCGGAGAAATTCGGGAACCCGAGCGGCAGCAGGCAAGAGAAGATCTTCAATAACATGAAGATCACCGAGTTCTGCGCGTCCTCGTTGCCCAAGCCCTTCGTCAACCTGAAGAACGACGGCGAAAAGGTGTCCCCGAAGATGGAGAAGGCCTCATCAGGGCTTGAAAGTATGGACGTGGACTCGGAGATTAAGATCGACCAGGAGGAAACTTCAATACGGGATGACGATGACGACCTGCCGATGCTGGAGTGGTCCAGCACGAATCCGCCTTCCTTGACTGCCTCGCCGAGCACCAGTATTCTAAAACGCGGAAGACAGGCTGCTCAAGATCAACAAGACAATGAGATCACGCCTGGAAAGGTAGGTTTCTAGGTCCCTTTCTTTGATTCCCCCCTTGGTCTTCAAAATAGGAGTGATTCCTCATCGCTCCAATTTTTTATGGATTTAATTCTTGCCTTTGCATTTCAGAAAAAGCGCGTCAGTTTCGCGGACCCACCCGTGTCCAAGGAGATGGGCTACGAGATCTCCAGCACGGGATCTCCTCACCGCATCTCCAAGCTGTCCATCGCTAGAGTGTCTTCGAGAATTAAGGAAGGCTCTATTAAGCCGAAATCCCCCAGGTTCAGGATGATCCAGTTGGACTCCGACGACGAGGACAAAATAAAGGAAGCCATCGTTACCGAGGACATTATCGACCTGGATTCCCGGACAGAGGAAGAAAACGAATTGTTGAGAAACGTATCGTTCTCGTCCCAGTGGGAGGCTACAGAGAAGGAGAAGATCTTCGACGTGGACCTTGAAGAGGAGAAGCGACCCGACTTGACGAGCGACTCGGTCGCGGAGATGGTAGACCTCTCCAGGATCGACAGCGTCGCGGAAGAGGTTGAGATAATATCGGACTCTGGGTTGAAAGAGGATGAGAACCAGAAGACTGATCCGCAGGAACCTGCGGAAGACGCGACGATGAAGGAACCTTCGGAAGATGCGAGTTCTGTGGTCCCAGGAACGGTGGAGGACGTTGAGGTGATGGAGACCCAAGAGGACATATTCTGCGTAGAAAAGCAGAAGTACCTAGCCGAGCTAGCTAGTGAACATGTTGAAGACACCGTCGAAGTGACTAAAGAGGGTTCGGAAGACCCAATTCACAGTAGCACACCCGAAAGTAGTAGCACCTCCGCCGTCAGCAACAATAACGACTCGCTGGTGGACGTGGCTGATTCGGCGATGGATCGGACCAGATCGGAGGACCTGGAAGACACGGTAGACGTGCAGAACGTAACCGGGCTGAACACTTCGGAGAGCTCCGTGGAGATGGCGTCGAACGGGCCGATTCGCAGCAGCACAAGAGCCAACCTAGAGCCAGAGGCTGACCAGAGTACGGTGACCGTCACCGATTCAGTTTTTGGGAGCTTGGCTTTCAGTCAAGACAGTCAACCTTGCAGCATGCAGCTTGGAGTGGAGCCGATACCTCCGGAATCCTTGGACTCGACCCGGCCGATCTGCCCCTCGCTTTGTTCAAGCGAAGAGGCCTTAGACTCCTTAGCTGGTAAACTGACGAACCCTCTTTGGAAGGAGAGCCTCCTTTCGGAGTTCTCCGACAGGGGCCTTCGTACTGTAGGCGATCTCGCCCGACTGTCGGAACGGGAGGTCAACAGACTCCCGGTTAAGGGACATCCGAAGGTGGAGTTCGTCAGGAACGTCTTGAGACGGGTCAGTTCCTCGCCGACGTTACAAGGTGCCACGGTAGTTGGTAGGTCCTTTGAAGAGACGCCATCAGCGGTTCTGGACTCTGTTCCGACTTCAGCTTCGCCATCAGCTTCGTCATCAGCTTTGAATTTTACTCCACCTCCAGCTTCAACACCTAACCAGGCGCCCTTATCTCCGGATATCGTGTCTAGTACCCGAAGCAGTCCACCAATGACGACGCCCAAATCTTCCATAAACGAGTCTACCGTTCCATTAGCTGTCTCCCAATCTTCGACTCAACGATCTCTATCGGAACCAACCAAGAAACCAACTTTAAGCGCGACTAGACCCGAGAGTCCGGAGATCTTCATGGTCCAACGAGTCCCTAGAGTCGCGACAGTCACCTCAGGAAACGATGCAGCATCCTCTTCGAGGACGAAATCCAAGACGCCCACGACGCAGACGGACACTCCATCGATTCGTCGATATCTCATCGTTAAGCCAGATATCGAAATGGACGGTGAATCCGTGAGAAGAATCGAACCGTCGACCTCGCAGGACGCCTCGACGTCGGAGGCGTCAAAGAGGGAAGTGGCGAGGCTCGAGGCGCCTCCGACGTCGAAAGTGTCCGTAGGGACGTTGACGGACGTCGCGTTGACGAAGAAGGCCACGAAGAGCGTCGAGGCCCAGATGGCCTTGGAGGACCTCCTGGACGAGATCGACGTTACCCTGGTTCTCCAGAGCGCCGTCAGGAGATGCTCCCCAGAAACCATCTTGACGCACTACAAGGTAACTTGGTGACATCGATGCCGGAGCTTGTAATTTTTGGAACCGATAAATAATGTCCTTTCTCCTAATTTCAGGCGAAGATGAAGCACATGCCCGACTCCGAGTTGCATAAGGAGACCATGAGGATCCTGGGGCTGGACGATAAGCTGAAGTCGAACGAGCTGAACCTGAGGACTGCCTGTCGAGCCTGTGGGATAAACAAGGTCTTGCTGCGGCTCCCGGACATCTTCTGCACGGACAAGGAGTTCTTCACGAAAGTTCTCATCGCCTACAAGAAGAAGCTGAAGGTCGCGGACTGCCTGGAAGCTCTGGACTTCGCCGAGGTGAAGGATGCGATGTGCCACAAGTGCAACGCCTCCGAGCTCGCGGAGATGCTGTCGAAGAAGCTGCAGGAAGAGGAGCAGCAGGGGATCGAGCAGCCGATCACGGAGCCGTCGAGCCTGGACGCGATCCTGAAGAGGATGCCGATGGACGTGATCATCAGCCACACGGTGGCTAACGAAGAGGTCGTTCCTGCGCGACTGGTCCTGGACATCGCGGTGCAGAACAACAGCCATGAAGCCGTTGCCTCTGCCTTGAAGTCCCAGGGCCCAGCCAGGACATCGGCGCTCTTCGAGGCGCTCTGGTCCTCCAGGGACGTGGCAGCGCGAATCCGGGAAGGTGCCGTTCCTCGGGAAGATCTGCTGGAGATGTTCGGAGCTGTGAGCGAGTCCTTGACTGCCAAAGACCTCCTTGAAGCCTTCGGCCAGGCTATGAGGTTGAAGCTGATCAAGGACGAGCCCAGGGATGCTTTACAGTAGTCGAGTCCTAGTTGGAACCTCCCTGGTTCTTCCTATCCTCCTGATCCTGATCCAGGACGCCTCCTGTAAATAATGGCCCGGGTCCCCAGGAACCGCTCGGTAGGAATCTGAACCCAGAATCAGATTTCGCCGCGGGTTCCCCACCTGGAGGTCCTCCTTTTCCTCGAAGAGGGACCTTTTACCCATCGCGTGTGTTGAAAATCGTGTTCAGGCTCCCTTGCGAAGGCGACCCCGTGTTGGTCACGCCCTGAGTCGACTTGTCGCGATTTAGGCTCGATCGTACATACCAGAGGTCAAAGTGTTTGGGCTGTACGCACGTCTCTTGTGTAACCGCGACCATATACGTCATGCGTAATAAAACGGCGTTTTCTTTCTTTTACCAAGGAACACCCGCACTATCCCCGCGTCCATGTCCACATCGCGAATTCGTCCCGTAGAGGCGAGCCCTTCGTCGTTTGTTATTGCGTACGAAACCGCCGGCTTAGTGGACGTTCGACCGTCGCGATAACGCAATAAAGATTCCAGGCTGCGACCCTGGCGTCCGAGATTTCGTCATCGCGACGTGATAGGACTGGGGATGAGGAGTGTAACGCCTACCGTGGATGGTTTTGCGCTTGGACGAACTTAGGATGTAGAGGGGTCGGCTCTTTCGCGAGTTCCCCCAGGAGAAGCCGCTGCTGGCTCTCCGAATAAACGGGGGAAGTCGAATGAAGTGGGCCAGGATACCGATAATGGTAGATTATGTATCCTTTTGGGACGGCGGTCGACCTGGAAGGCCCAAAAGGACCAAGGGCTAACAGGCTTGAACGTCTCGGAAGGCTTTGCAGGTCCTTAAAGGACTCTAAGGGATTCCAAAAGAATCCGAAAAATATAAAGAACCGTGACCAACCACCTCATCCACAGGACCGAAAACGATTATCCACTTAGTTAAGGCGAGGTATCGGCGAAGACATGGAGGGAACTCGAAACGGGGACTTTCTATCCGTAATCCTTACCGCCCTCGCCAAGAAAGTCCCCGTTATTGCGGAGGAGGTCAAGGAGGAGGACCAGGAAGAGGGAGGGACACCTTGCGAGGGATCTCGAGGACCGGGTCGAGGCGGTTTCTTGTCACGCTACCGGAATCGGCCTCGACCGAAGGTCGGCCCACACCTCGGAAGTGACGATCCCGGGGATCGACTCCTGCGGGACCGGGATCCCCTTCTAAAAGCGAAAGGGGCTTGAGTCGATCCTGCGTTTCTACGCGCGATTCAACCTAAGCCTCGAGTTGGTTGGACGTCTTTCACTTTCTCTGCGAGCACTGGGTGAAAGTCCAGAGTCGGAGCCGCCAACGGGACGTCCGGGAAACGATGTTCCCCGTGTCGAGGGCCTCGCGAGCTGCACTGGGACCTATGTGTCAAGGGCCTCCTCTGCGCCTCGCCGGGGACGTCCCTTCGGGAATTATTTCACGTTTTATGAGTGATTAGGAAGATATTTACACGTGCGAAGAAGTAAAGGAAGAAGAGTAGGAAGATGCGCGAGGTCCCAGAAGACGAGAAAATAAAGAAACGAAGGAGGACTATTACCAAAGGGAATTATTTCACGTTTTACGAGTGATTAGAAAGATATTTGCACGTGCGAAGAAGTAAAGGAAGAAGAGTAGGAAGATGCGTCGGGGTGGCTGAAGACGATGAAATAAAGAAACGAAGGAGGACTATTACCAAAGGGAATTATTTCACGTTTTACGAGTGATTAGGAAGATATTTACACGTGTGATGAAATAAAGGGAGAAGAGTAGGAAGATGCGTCGATGTGGCAGGAGACGCGAAAATAAAAAAACGAAGGAGGACTATTACCAAAGAAGGACCGGAAGCGAGTTAACGCGATCACTGGAGGGGAACTCAAGAGATGGACCTGAGAGGGGTATTTGAGAGGGGTCGACAGCCCGATCGGAGGAGGAGTCTCTTCAAAGGCGTAACGTCGACCCGCCACCGGTGAACGGGGCTTGCGTAATTCAATGAAAGTGCGGTAAACCCGCAAACTCCCGCGAGCTATCGGAAGCTGATCGAAGGACGCGAAAGAGGTGAAGGAGTCGTACGGTCTTACAAAAATCCAGAAACTAGATCTGGAGAGGGATCTTTGGGCTTACTTGAGAGGCGCCAAGAGCGAGAGGTCCGGACCTCGGGGAAAGAGAATGCCGGAGGGGAGACTGGGGACCAGGGGAGGCGGAAAATCGCTGCAGCGGTGATGCCGCGCGGAAAAGCGTCGGTCGAGCGTGCTACTAGAGAGGGGAGGGCCTCGTCTTCGCCTCGGGACGCTCTTTTGCGGCCAATCGGCGGAAATAACCGACGGATTGGCCGCTCGGACGAAAAGGAAAGCGTTTTCCCTGTCGCGATCGAAGAGGAGACCTTCTCGTGGGAAAACCTTGAAAGTCGATATTACTTCGGTGCTTCTTCATTGAAAAATCATAATGCGCTCTCCTGGTCTAGGGGAGGCTGCTGAAGGAGGAGAGACTCCTCAGGAACCTCTCCGACGGATTTGGAATTCTCGACGGGGAAGTCCGAAATCGATAGAGATCGAGGTCTTCGATAACGTATCGCGAGTCATCGGTTATCAGTAGGGTTGAAGTCGGCACTTTCACCCTAATGCGCTTTTACCGAGAACCGACTCTCCACTCTCTCTCTAACTCTTTCATTTCCTTTGCTCTGGAATTTAACTGTACGCGTCGGTCTGGCATTTTTCCGTGGAGGTCTCCCGAGTCCCAGGGGATCTCCCCTCGACCTGGATTTATGGAAAACCGTGTTTGAAAAATCCGAGGATCGATTTCAAGACACCAGCAACGAGGCCCTCCCTAAATGTCCCGACCTCTGGCTGGACCATCGGCGCCGTGACGGAGGGCGCCTCTCAGAACCCAAAGTCTCTCTTTTCTCCGTAACCGCGATTCTTCTCGCTCCTCCCCTTTCGGGACCTGTCGAGAACGAATCGCGGTTTCCCCTCCCCGGGATTCCCGGAAACATCTTCGTTCCTGGGAGCGGCCCTTACCTGGGCACAGGTAACCCGGGTAAAACGGTCCGAAAACGTGGAAGGACGCTTTTGTGCGGCCTAATCTCTCGATCCCGGGGGGGAAAAAAATCGCCTTTCGGGTCCCAGCTCCCATTAGGGGGCCCGACAGGTTGCGCACAAGTCCACCTGGAAAGTCCAAGTCCGATCTCGCTCGTCCGAGGTTCGCTCGAGTTCGGACGCACCTCCCCCGGTCTCTTTTCTCTCCTCCGTCGCCGACGCTCGCCGAGCCGCTCGACTCGACCGATCAGTCGACGGGCGAACGCGAGCGAGCGCGGCCGAGAACGAGCTTTGGGGATCCCAGAACCGCCCTGGTCTCCTCCCGAGGGGCTCCTATCTTGGGGTCGGGTCAAGCCGAGCTAGATATCACTTAACTAGGCCAAGTTGAACCTGGGGTCCAGAGTCAGTCTGACCAGAGTCGGGCCGAGTGCAGTAGGCTGAGTCGTGCCGAGTCTGACAGGTGCAGACCACGTGGGTTCGGCTGAGCCCTCGAAGGAGGTCGCGCCATGTCGCGACCCGGAGGACCGCGCAGCTGACGGGTCGAGCGTCGAGAAGACCTCGTTGGCCCTTAAATCACTAGGACCACCAAGACCTCCATCAAGGTCCCACCTCGACGTCGAACTCGCCTCGACTCCGACCTCAAGGTAAGGCCCGGCATCCTCGGTGCATAGGTTCCTGGTCGGTTCTTTGATGGCATTGCTTGAGGAGTGAAGTTCTCAATGGGGAGCCCTTTTTATCGTAACTTAACGCTATTACGTAGGAGGGAATTATCTTCCTCAACCTAGTTGCGGGCCTTGAAACGGACGAAATAAGAGGAAGCGGAAGTAGAAGGGGCGAGGAGACGAGCCGGGGACTGATTAGGTGGACTCGGCGAAAACAACTCGCTGCAAAGCGCTGTTTGTAAACTCGGCGATGCACTCGCGCGAGTTCGGTCAACACGCCGGGACGATCGGAGCGAGTTCATTTGCCGTGGAGAGGAATCGAAGGTGGGGGGACGCAATTAGGGCTCGTTACCCTGATCTGCGAGGTCCTATATTGGTAACTAAGGGTTTTTTAAGCGAACGGAGTCGATCTCCCTCGCTGGAGATTCGCTCTACTCGCTCGAGGAAGCTCCAACTCGCTCGAGTTGGGGCTTCGCCAGCGATAGAGATCCCCGGGATGATCGCGTTATCATCACGAATCAGTCAAGAGGTTATCATCGTACGTGACGAATGACCGCGAGAGCGGTCGCTGCTAATCGCTGTTGATGCAGAGCGAGTCCTGGGGAATCTTAAGCGATACGGATCGACTCCTGGGGATCGAAAAACAAGTGTCGGCGATCCCCTCGGGGGAGCCCGGGTTGCCCTCTTGGGGCAATCGGCGCGGTTTCTGCAGGTAACCGTGGCCGCGGAGGGAATGTTGACGAATAGGGGGGAAAAAAAGGGAAATGTAGGTAACGGGCCGTGAACGGCGACTCGTTTTCAGAAACCGTCCGCTCTCGCGTTAGCCTCGAACCAGTCCGTTGGAGAGTTTTGCAACGATCCCCTCCAGCGAGTAGCCCGATCGCTCCGTTCGCTTTGCTAGCTCATAGATGCAGGGGTCACACGCCCCGGGGAAAACGAATTCGAGCCGGAAAACTCGGTTCTTATGGGGTCTAGAAGGGGAGAGGATGACGAGCACGAGACCCCCGACCCCAGAGTCGCGAAGAGAACGGGAGCGCGCCCTTGGACACGGCCAAGAGACTTGGCCTAGGTCAGGAACGACTCCTGGGAGCGACCATCGGCCGACCCTTTTCTCCTCGATAGGAAACTCCTCTTCTTCGGTTTCGCTTTCCCCCGCGTTATTCCGTGGAAATCGGCGAGAATCGGCTTTGCTCACTCGGAGGTGCTGGGGTCAAATGTCCTGGGGAAAGGAAATTTTTTGCGGAAAATTCGGTTCTTATGGGCTCGGGGGGAAAGGACGAACCGCGCGGGATCCTCGACCCCATAGCCGCGAAGAGAACGGGAGCGCGCCCTTGGACACGGCCAAGAGACTTGGCCTAGGTCAGGAACGACTCCTGGGTGCCCCCATCGGCCGGCCCTTTTCTTCTACATGGCGAGCTCGTTTTCTCCACTCTCGCTTTCCTCCACGTAATACCACGGAAATCGCCGAGAATCGGCCGACTCGTCTCTTGGAGTATGCGTGTTACGGGAGGTTATCCAATAGAAAGTATTGCTGCAGAACGGGTTTGCCGGTGATGCGAATCCTGATGAGAAAGTTTGGGACTTCCCGCGACACTCCTCGAGGAGACTGGAGGTCCTGGCGAACTGGATGTTAATCCCACGGAGAAGACTTTTTAATCGGATATACGAGAATCCATGCTCTCGTTACTATATCGGTTTAATGCTCTGCCGTCCACGGTGCAAAGTACTCTGGGACGCTCTTCGACTCTGCCGCACTTTTCTTTTCTTATTTCTATCACGAGTATTAATTTAAGAGCTCCTCTTGATATCAATTTCTTTTGTCAATATAAAATTTAAAATCTTTCCCCGCACTTACTCGGCGACGTCGACAGCCTGGGTCGTCGAAATTTCTACGATTATTCTATATCGTAGAAATTTACGCGATAATTCTCTACCGTTAATGAGCTGCAAAGTATTAATTAGAGGGAATTACTGGGAATCCCTGTATCGTTTCTAAGTACAATCTCGTAAAGAGTAAGCTCGATCTTTGTTATATTTTTTTTTCTCTTTTTTTTTCACCGTGGCCTCTGGGATGGCCCGAGACCCTCGATGGACTTCCATTTTTCTCTTCGTCGTCCTCGTGCCCCTACTCCCCGGGTTTTCCATTATTGTCGCTTCCCGTTCACTTAAGGCGGAGCCTCGATTTTTGCGAAACGTGGATATGCCCGAATCTCGATGAATCCTCCTTGAATCTCCTTTTTTGCCGAGTCTCGCCGAATCTCGTTCTCGCTTCCGCGTGCCTCGTCGTTTCGACACCGAGGCGGCGCCCTTACGTAACCCGTAATTACGGTTTCCTTTCGACGGCCTTTTTTGTTTTTCCATTTTTTATCTACCGACCGACACGCTACACGCTCGCTCGGCCGAGAATTATCGGGGAGAGGAGCGTCCAGGAGGAAATGCCGAGGATGCGAGAAATCCTATCGGCGAGGCGATCGCTCGCGAGAGTCGACCGAAGGCCGACGAAGGTCGAGGTCGAGGACACGACCTAGTGACCCAAACCTGGGATTCCCCTGGGTGAACAATCCTCAAGGGACTTCCCGAAGACGGGAGGTCTCGCAATACCAGGACGAGGATGAAAGTTGCGCTATATATCCCTGCCAGGGAATTTCTCTCGCGAGTTTCGACAAACGCATTTCTAGATTACGAATCTTCTTCACTTTCTCAAATTAAGAAAGTTCTCCTTTTATTTTATTCTTCTTTTTTTTTTTTCTTCCGTTTTAAGATCAGACGAATTAGTGCAGACATTTTTGCCCTGGTCTGCTCCAAACGTCGGCTCGAAATGTACTAAACCTATGTGGATGCTCTCGGAATTACTTTTAAGAGTAAAACGTCAGAGAAGGGTGAGAATTGCACTTTGGTGGATATGCACTTTAAAAAAATTTCCCCTCGCTCAGATGACGTGCCGGGCGACCTGCGTGGACGATTTTCTTAACCAGGCCTTCCACCGGATCGGCCTGGTGGTGGGTCGTCACCCTGGGTACTTCGTGGTGATCCCGGTCCTCCTAGCATGCATCTGCATCACCGGGTACCAGAGGATCCACTACGAGATCGACCCGGAGTACCTCTTCTCCCCGGTGAACGGACCCGGGAAGGCGGAGCGCGCCATCACCGAGGAGTTCTTCAGGGTCAACTACAGCCACTACTTCAACGTCGGTCGGATAACTCGACCAGGTGAGAATAGGTGTTTCCAAGTTCGACCCTGGCTTCCGGATCCTCTGACCCGTTCCCTTCCTCAGGTCGCTTCGGCCATGTGATAGTGGTCCCCAAAGATGGCGATCCGAACATGCTGAGGACCGTCATCTGGGAGGAGCTGCGCCTCCTGGACGGCATGATAAGGAACGCCACGGCGAAGTTCGAGGGCCAAGAGTTCACCTACGAGAAGATCTGCGCCAGGTGGCTGGACGAGTGCTTCGCCAATGATATCCTTAGTCTGCACCACGTGATAGGGTAAGTCCAGCTCTATCGAGGATCCTGAAGTTCCCCTTCAAGGCCCTGGAGCTGCCGTCCAGGACCCTGGACCTCCCTTTCAGGATCCTAAAATGGATCACTCCAGAACCTCCTCCTAAACGACTCTTTCCAGGGAGGTGGAGAACCGGGAACTGAATCTCACCTTCCCCGTCATGTTCAACCCCGTGACCTGGGATGCTCACCTCTTCCCGGTGTTCTTTGGGGGTAGCGTGGTCACCGACGACCTGACCATCGAATCCGTGCCCTCGGTCCAGCTGGCCTACTTCGTGGCCGTGGATAACCAGCGCCAGGATGCCCTGTGAGTACATCTTCTCCTCGGGAGCGGAAATCCAGACGCTCAGGGCTCATGTTCGAATCTTTTCCTCAGTGGAGCTGCCTGGGAGGAGGCGTTTCTGGATATCGTCGGCAAGGCCGAGGACGAGGGGGTCTTTCGACACATCAGCACCGCCAGGTTCGCCTCCAGGACCCTCGAGCTCGAGCTGGAGGCCAATACCAAGACCGTCGTCCCGTACTTCTCCAGTACCTTCGCATTGATGGGTCTTTTCTCCGTGGTGACGTGCATGATGACCGACTGGGTGCGCAGCAAGCCCTGGTTGGGCCTCCTGGGGAACGTCTCGGCTGCTATGGCCACTGTCTCCGCTTTCGGGCTCTGCATGTACCTTGGAGTGGACTTTATCGGTCTCAACCTGGCGGCGCCCTTCCTCATGATTGGTAAGCAATGTCTCGTGGTGAACATGTAACGTCTCGTGGTGAATACGCAATGTCTCGCGATGAACATACCATGTCTCACGATGAACATGCCATGTCTCATGATGAACATGCCATGTCTCATCGAGGGTATACGACGCTTCGTCATGAGGTGTCTCGATATGAACATGCCATGTCTCATCGAGGGTATGCGACGCTTCGTCATGAGGTGTCTCGATATGAACATGCGACGTCTCGATATGAACGTGCGACGTATCGATATGAACATGCGACGTCGTAATATGAACATGCGACGTCCCGATATGAACATGCGACGTCTCGATATGAACATGCGACGTCTCGTCATGAATGTGCGATGTCGTAATATGAACATGTGACGTCTCATCACGAACATGCGACATCCCTTTCTCCCTCGGTCCGAGCTAAACGAACGAGCTCCCATTTCCGAGATGCCTCGACGTCGCGACGAGCCCGATAGGAGATTACGCTCATTCGCGACGTCGTCGACACTTGGCGAGTGGTATGACAGTCGAGTCTTTCTCCGTCTCTAGTCAAGGCCACTCGCCTCGACTCTCGTGCAATCGCTTCTCGGGTATCTCTCGAAAGAACCCTCTTCACCCCCTCGTCGTCGTACGGCGAAAAGCGATCTTTCCTTATCCTAACGTCAACATGCACGCCTCCAATTTAATCCTTTCTCCATACATGAACAACAAATCCACGACAGTACATATCCAGCCACGACCTATATACTATATACATGAAAACCCTCATTTTTCCATTTTCCTGATTTTTCGCAACTTTTCATATTTTATGAAAATTTCCAAGCGCCACTAGGCGTTGCAATCTTTCGATACTCCTGCAGACACCAACTGTAGTAAAGGGTTAATTTTCCTTTTTAAATGCATTCCCTGATTTTCTTCTTTTTTGCCTCGAAATTCACGGGGTTCCCCTCGACGTCGACGTCGCGACGTTCCCAGACGCCGATCCTTATCCAATTGCGCGCGCCGGCCGAGGAGCGGCGAATTGGACGATAAAACACGCCGACTGCTCTTCCCGTCGGTGTAGTTATTATTTAATAATTCCCATTGGGCTCGAGTGCTCGTGGTCCCGCTTTAGGAGCAGGAAGTCGCGCATGTATACGTGTAAGTCGTACATGTCGAAAGGGGGAGAGTCGACGAGCGCTAAGCTGTCGCTCGTGGGAGGCGACTCGTCGACGAGTCATCCTCGGCCCTCCGATTTTCGCGGATGCGACGAGGTCTCCTGAGTCACCAGGGTGTGATTCACCCGGGGGAAGTTGCGCTTTATCGAGGAATTCGCGATTCGTAGCGAGATTCGCGGTCAGGGGTGACTCGCGGGCCAAACTCGGCGCCGAACCGCGACGCTTCCGGTGGAGTTTAGATCCTGGAGGAGGTTCCTCGCGAGTCATTATGGTAAAGATGGGACGATTCGATCGGGTGCAGGGATCGGCATCGACGACACCTTCGTCATGCTGGCCGCCTGGAGGAGGACCAAGATCTCGAGCCCGGTCCCCGAGAGGATGGCGACGACCCTCAGCGAGGCTGCCGTCTCCATCACGATCACTTCCTTGACCGACATGATCTCCTTCTTCATCGGCGTCCTGTCGCCGTTCCCTTCGGTGCAGATCTTCTGCATATATTCCGGTAAGTCGAGGAGGTAACCGAAGGCTCAGGGTGCATGGATGGCATCGTTGCACATTTATTACGGGAGACTTGAATTTTTTTCTTTCAAGAAGACCGACCTAATCGTGACCAAGACTGTATCTCGGACTTGCATGGCCTGGTCTTGCACGTCCTAGATATTGAAAACGAAAATCAATCATGCCCAAGGAAATAATGACTAAAATTGCCATGCTCTCGGTCTTGCACTCTTTGCCATGACCGATACCAAGACTTGCTCGTCACTATCTTCCAGTCCCCAGGGACTTGGTCTTGCACGGTTGAGCCTTGGTCTTGGTCATGTACCTTCGGCACTTCTGTACGAGAGCATGACCAAAATCGATTTTGCTCATCGCTGGTTTTGCACTTTTTGCCCTACCTCGCCCTTTCAGCACTCTCTACGACACCAGGAGCAATTTTACTCGTCATCGCCGAGGCTCGATTTGCTAGCCCATAACCCTGGCCTTTACTAGGAAGTCTTTGACTTCCATGAGACCGATTGTATTCGTGACTATTAGGATGATCCTGTATCTCTTCCAGGTTTCGCGGTGGTCTTCACCTTCCTCTTCCATCTGACCTTCTTCAGCGGATGCGTCGCCATCAGCGGGTACTGCGAACAGAGGAACCTCCACAGCGTGTCTTGCCACAAGGTGCTGCCGCTCTCCAAGTCCGGTGAGGGTTTCTTCGGGTCGGCGATGACGCCAACCGAGTCGGCATCGTTTTCCCTTCCGTCGACGACCGGCCCGTTACGTGAAACGCCTCGGCACGCGTTACACGTCCGAGCAACGACGTCGATTCGGTTGGGTCACGTCTCTCCGGTTACGCAACCGAGCCGCGATATCGGCACTTTCTCTCGCGAGAGTAGCTAGAACAGCTAGCCCGAGGATAACGCATTTCCGTTTTCCCGCAGGAGACAGGTCCTGGCTGTACAGACTCCTCTGCACGGGAGGAGTGGACCCGGACGACCCGGACAACCCTCTGGACAACCCAGAACACGGATGCATGATCTGGTTCCGAGACTACCTCGCAAAAGCCCTAAACTACTGGCCCGTCAAGATCCTGGTGCTCCTAATTTTCGGCCTCTACCTGGGGGGCGCCCTCTACGGACTGACCACCCTCCAGGAAGGCCTGGACAGGCGCAAACTCTCCAAGGAGGATTCCTATTCCATCACCTTCTACGACCGCGAGGACTTCTACTTCCGCGAGTTCCCATACAGGATCCAGGTGAGAGGATCTTATCTCGAGGCGTGGAGGATGGATCGGCTAGATGATCACCCTGGATCTTTACTTGTAGGTGGTGGTGAGCGGCGAGTATGACTACAGTGACCCCGTGGTCCAGCAGCGAATGGAGAACCTGACGAGGACCCTGGAGGCCTCTACTTATATCAGTGCACCGATTTACACGGAGAGCTGGCTTCGGAGTTTCTTGAGCTACGTGGGCAGGAACCAGGACTTCCTCAACGTGACCATTGATACCCCGGAGGGCTTCATCGGCACCCTGAAGTCGCTCTGGCTACTTCCCTCGAGTACCTTCGCCCTGGACGTGAAGTTCGACGAAACCGGTCAACGCATCCTGGCTAGTCGGTTCCTTATTCAGGCTGTTAACGTTAGCGGCACCAACCAGGAGAAGGACATGGTCGGGGAGCTCCGCAGGATATGCCAGGAGTCACCTCTTAACGCCAGCGTGTTCCATCCCTACTTCGTCTTCTTCGACCAGTTCGAGCTGGTGCGGCCTACGAGCATCCAGTGTATGATCTTCGGGGCCCTCGTCATGATGCTGATCTCCTTCGTCTTCATCCCGAATATCCTGTGCTGCCTCTGGGTCGCCTTTTGCATAGTCTCGATCGAGCTCGGGGTCGCCGGCTACATGTCCCTCTGGGATGTAAACCTGGACAGCATCTCCATGATCAACCTGATTATGTGCATCGGCTTCAGTGTCGACTTCACCGCCCACATTTGCTATGCTTACATGAGCTCCAAGAAGAAGAGATCCGAAGAGAGGGTCCAGGAGTGCCTGTACAGTCTGGGGCTGCCCATCGTCCAGGGTGCCACCTCGACCATCCTCGGCCTCGTCGCTCTGCTGCTCGCGGGGACCTACATCTTCCTCGTCTTCTTCAAGATGGTCTTCCTGGTCATCTTCATCGGCGCCATGCATGGCCTCTTCTTGCTGCCGGTTTTGCTCTCGATATTCGGACCTGGTTCATGCTCCAGCTGTGGATCCGACGACGAAGAGGTGGAGTTCGATGCCACCGAGACGACCAAGCTGCCTAGGCCGTATGTCATCCCGCACCCCACGTTGCTTTACGTGCAACCGACGGCCACCCTGGAGCCTAGCCCGGTTCCCTTCGAGGAAAGGGACCCTGGTCTGGGGACCAGCGAGGACAGCAATTCTACGGAGAGTGGCGGCTCCTCCAGGACGGGTCGCACCTCTGGGAGGGATCGACCCGAGGAAGATCGGACTAGAGAGGAGTGGCGGAGGGATCGACCCGAGGAGGACAGGACTCGCGAGGACTGGAGGAGGTCCCTTGGGGCGGTCGTCCTTCCACGGGTTCCTCCACCTCCTCCGCCGGATTATCCTGGTGCGCCTCGGGATCAGGTGCCGGATCGCACTCGTTATTCCGCGGATTTGTCAAGGTACCTGTAAAGGACTGCGATTATGGAGAACCTAAAGTACCTCGTCCTTGAGACTAAGTGCGCTTGAGTCGAGTTTGTATTTTTCTGGGTGGAATTTCATTCGTTTTAAGGAGACCTGAAGGAGGTCCTTCCAGAAGTCGTCCTCCCACGGGGTCCTCTACCTCCTCCGCCGGATTATCCTGGTGCGCCTCGGAATCAGGTACCGGATCGCACTCGTTATTCCGTGGATTTGTCGAGGTACCTGTAAAAAATTGCAATTTCAAAGGATGAAAAAAAAAATTCCACGGCGGATTATCTCGAGGTACCTGGGAAAAATTGCGATTTCAGAGGACGAAAAAGGAAAAAAATAACTCCTCTTGAAACTCGGCGCGCTCGGGACTCTAGGTCGCCTTGTCCTAAGTGTTTTTACTTCACTGTACGATCGTAAATGATCGCATCGTGTATTTATGAACGAGACTGTGCGAGAGCGTCCCGGCGGGGACGGATTCCGCGTTGCGATCCGCCTGGTACGGGCCGCGTCTTCCGACAACGAGCCGATTACTCCGAGCCTCCTTTTACGACTCTTAAAAGAGACGCGGATGACACTTATCGCCGCGTGATTATTTCCGCGCCCGTATTTCGTAAGAAAGGGAGAAAAAATGTATAACGATACGCGGCTATTCTTGTTAAGTTACACGTTTCTCTCGGCCCTGGGAGATCGGAGATTGTTATTTGATCTGGTTAGTCGACCGCCACGTATGAGTAAGTTTATTTAATTGGAACGGAAAGTAATTAGAATAGCGAAATAAATGATAAACGTTCCCATTACGGATGTCGAACTGGTTGGAATTGATATCCTACGGTGGCCGTGGTAGGAGAAGTACCTTGGCACGGTCACCGCTTATTTCTTTAGGTCTTTAATCGAGAGTTTTTAGTTCGTTGGATTTGCCGCGCTTTTGAATTTGAAATTCGCTCGGTTTGGAACTCTGGTGGCGACATCTAGGAAGTTACGGTGGAAACTTATTGGGTGTGGGGTTCAGGTGGCGACTCGGAGATGGCGCCTCGGCGCCCCGTCAGGTGATAGGAATGTCAGTGACGGGCACCATCTTTGTGCGGCAGAAGCTCGTCAAAGCTTGGCCGAATGTCAAATTTCTTTAAATAATTTCTAGTGATTGATAGTTAGAGGAAATCTGAAATAATCCTCGGACGAGTGTTGGAGCTGTGTCGGACGTTCAAGGCTTCCCGGAGGACGTGGGGATTTCCGAAAGTGGGACTGTCGGGATGACTTAACCTAGCGCTCCTAACCTCGAAAGTCGATCTAGTCCAATACCGAATGTCATGGTTTCTTGCGACGAAACGAAAATAGAGTTCGTCACGTTGAACGGAAAGTCCGCGGGGAAGGAAGAGTCCGTTGCTTTTGTCGAACAATTCGTGAAGAAGGTTTGCGATTTTAGCTCACAGTATGGAAGTGACATTAGCATCTCTTATACGGCCTACAATATCGCTGGGAATCCAAGCAAGTTTCCTGATTATGGAGACTTTCCACAGGCCTTTGTTATGGTAAGTATCGAAGGGGTCAAAGGAACGCTGTAGTTTGAATCGCCTAAACAAAATAATCGTTTCAGAGAACTTACGGACGGTGGTGGGATGAAGCACCGTCCCGGTTATCTGATTACATGCCACAGAACAATGGGCCGATAGTTAGTCAGGATTATATAGGTAAGTGGCAGATCGTAAATATATTAAAAACGAATAGTCCAATTATGCTTTTTGTTTAGACGTAGAATACCACGAAGAGGTTTATCCCATCCGGGTGTCAATATACGAGACGTACAGTCCTGGAAGCGTAGTTAGAATTTGGGCAAGGGACACGCACAGCGGTAATCGTTGGTTTTTGCTATGGAGCGGACCTCCTCAGATCGTCCCTCACAAGCCCAGAATATTTTCTCCGCCACTTCATCTTTGCAACTTTAAAACGAAAATGTTAAGACTGGAATTTAATCACACCCTTCTCGATTATTATACGGAATTAGACGCGATTTTATTCATTGGGACGTCGGAATTGATTTTGCCGCATTTTGGCTTTCAAAACCGAAGTTTAAGTACTCTATTACGAGAATTGGGTGGAACAGGCTCTAATGACAAAGACGCTCATAACTTGACACCCGATTACCAGCAGACGAATCAAGACTTAAAAGAACTTAAGAATACGCTTCATAAGCATTGCGTTTTATACAAAAGGTTGGTTGGGATATAATTAAGCACCCGGTATTTTTATATTCTAAAATCAGTAATATTATTTACTTCAAATAGTCAATTTTTGGAGAAAGTTCCTAAAGGAAAGCTAGTGTCGAAGCTAGCCATGCACTACCATTGCATTCCTCCTATCGAAGAAGCTTTCAACAGTCTACAACAGTTCCTGCAAGAGGAATTTCCTAAACTAATAAGAGACATCGATCTCTCTACTTCATCGACCCTGTCTTTGATCGATGATTCAGCCTCTAGTTGCAGCGGCATTGTGGAAAATACCTGTGGCAGCTTTTCAGCACTTCCGGTAAGTTACCTAATTGTTTTCGTACCAGGAGATTGTGCCAAGCAATCACTGCGAAAATCACCATGATTTGTACACAACGAAACATCTCTCCTTCAGGATGAAACAGTGCTGAAAATATTGAAGAATCTGGATTTGAAATCACTATGCCGCTGTTGCAAAGTGAACAGGCATTTCAACAACATAGCTCGAGACGCCTTGCTTTATACAAGTCTAAACTTAAAGCCGTACTGGTACTGTATAGATGCAGAGGCATTAAATTACCTTGCCCCTAGATGTCAGTATTTACAACGATTAGACCTCTCCTGGTGCGGTAATTACGGCGCGGTCGAGCCTGACGATTTCGTCAAGTTCCTCCAGTCCTGTGGCGGTCCATTAACTCACCTGCGACTGAACTGCTGCCACTTCGTCAACGATTCCGTCATTTTCACGATTACCGCCGTGTGCAAGAATCTGAAAGGTACGGATCTATTTTACAATCTGCCACTTAGTCATCCTGTTAAAAGTCTCTCAACTCACGGTCCACTTTTTGGAGCTCATTGGGAAACATCTGTCACGGTTGTAGAGCTTTGCTTGCGGAATTGCACGGCAATTAAGGAAGGATTTTGGCACCTGGTCAACCTACACTGCCTAGAACGCCTGGAGCTGTATCGAACAAAAATCGAGACGTCACCACTGTGTGCTATCCTGTCCAGGAACCCGGAGATGAGGCACTTAAATCTGGCAGGATGCGACTGCATCCCAAATATGGACGAGGTTGCGATAGCAATTGCCAATTCCTGCCCTCGGCTTGAAAGTGTTGATTTTTGGAAGGCTCGGTGTCTGACACCCAACGGTGTCAGGGCACTCACTCGATGCACAGGTCTACGTGAGGTCGACTTTGGTTGGTGGTGAGTACAGACGTTTAATTTTGGTCTCTGGGATTTTTCTGCAATTTTCATCCGTAGCCTTGGAATGGGAGCTCCTGGGGATTCTCTGAGGGCTTTGCTGTCGTCTTGTCGTGCCCTGGAGAAGGTCTTCCTCGCCGCGCTGAGGGGAATCACCGATCGCGATTTGGAACCTTTGCTTCGATGCCAGAGACTCCAGCAGTTAGATTTACTCGGTGCAAGGTCTCTTACTCCGGACATGTGTCTCCTATTTTTAATATACTGCCCAAGATTGAAAATGATAGACTTAAGTTTTTGCGAGGCGATTAGTGATGCCAAGATCCGGGAGTGGCGCTTGTTGTATCCCCATGTGTCCATCAAGAGAAGCTTCCAGGGTAACGGGCTGGATATAACTTAACGAATGCCTCCTTAACTGCCTCTGTATTTACTGCCCCACGTCAATTCCTGTGTAAGAATCGACGTAACGAACTGGAATTTCATGTATCGCATAAAGAAATTTCATTGGAGGGGTTCTGCCAAGTCTGCGGACATCTTTCCATGCGAGGTGCAGCTAACTCGAACAAGGTTTTTTTTATTAGACCAAGAGACATTCCATAGCGTATCGTTAACTAAGCCATCGACACCTATGATAGAACAAAGTTGGCGTACTTGAATTTTTTAATAAAGCACTATTTATTCATATCACGGGGAGTATATCTACAATTACTAGGTTAAGGAGTCAAGGGCTGATGTTGGCTTTGATAAACTTGGCTCCTCTTTTACTGACGATTTCTTAAGGGGTTCGAATCGGTAAGTAAGGTACACTTAATAACGCACATTTTAATTTAATTGTAATGATGAAATTAAAGGCTACAGAGTACGTTCAGAAATTATAATTTTTAACATGGACATATGAGACTCGAAAGTAATGTGTACAAAGCTATTCACTTGCTAAAGTGAATGCAGTTGTCGTTAGACTTAACATTGAATCTGGGTGCAATCATATTCTCTTGCCGAGCACTATAGTCACTCACGATACATAAGCATTGTTCGTAAGCATTTTTTTCCTATTAACGCAGCGTACTCTTTTAATTCTTCCTCGTCAATAAAACCAGGCCTTGTAAAAAGGCTATCCTTGATATTTTTGTATATTCTTGCTAATCGTCTATGGAGTATTAAACACTGCAAAAATATTAATGCACTATAATTATTTCTGGCCATAAAAAAGGTTTAGCTTCATTAAACATTATACTGAAGAAGGGAATCTTACCTGACCAATGTCTACATTGGCATCCTCGTCAATTGCATCCATGTCTTCATTGAGCCTACTATACTGAGATTTGTCTAATTTTGGTAGACATTTTTCGATGTCACACCAAACATAAGTTTCAGGACAGAGTAGTTTCGAAGGCTTCATTTTCGCTTTGTACCTCATTTTTGGGCAGGAGTGAATATAGAATCCCATGTAATAATATCTCAGATCAGGTGACGTCCTCATCAACTGCCTCGTTAAGTAGATTTCATAAAGTGAACTGAGAGCAAAGTACATAAATATTTATTAAACATCATACCATTGATGTTTCATAACGATGCCATATTTTTTCAAATACTGGTATGCTAATAATGAGAACAATATGTTTACCTAAAGGTCCCAAGGGAAAGATGGGAATATGCTGGATCGTAAAAAAAATACACACTTGACACGCAATATGGCAGAATATCTAGAACTCCAACAGCGATGAGTTCATCGTTTAACCAGTACTGTTCATGAAAGGACCCGTATCCCTGAGGTGGGCCATTTTCCGAACGCCGCGACTGAAAACATGTATGTTCGTTTGGTACCTCATTAATTTCAAGATCGAATCGTTGGAATAAAATTCACCTTTAAAGTGTTGTACACAAGAAAATTGTAGAACATCTTTTCGCTGCATTCCAAGGGGTCATCTCCATGAATTGCCATTTGATACTTTTGATATAGCTGTACACTTGCTTCAAAAGAATTATGCTCATTTAATTTATTGGTAGCTACTTCTACTACTTTCAACTGTAAATGCAAAGGTAATTATGTAAAAGCAGTCTATCATCCATAATCTATGATAGAATATGTAAAAAAATTTGGCACCTTTAATTTCATTGTACTACTATTAGATATTTCTTCAAAAAAACTCTCCAATGTCCTAGGGTTACTCTGTCGCTTTTTACTTTTGAAAATGTCATCGATCTCCTTCTCAGATTTCCCCTGAGCAAGTAATTTCTTTTTTTTTCGCTCTATGCGTAAAAGCTTGGCTTTCTTGGGTAGAGTTTCATCAGAATTAAGCAGCATATTTTGATTCTTCTTCTTTTTGTTATCAGAAGGCGAATCTAATTTAGTATTCTGCGGCTTCGAAGTAGTAGGCACAGTAATATCAATTGGGACCTTTGAATCAGTTTCCGATCTAGAATTTAATTTATTGCTTAATTCATCGTCAATGCACATTTCATTTTCTATCGGTAGGTCTTTCAATTCAGGGGGGACTCGTTTGCAATGATCTTGCACCTCTAGACACCTTTCACCTGCAAGACAATCGTTGTATAATCACAATAATTTATCCATACATGATTTTATCCTATATCTAACGATTATAATATGCAATCAGGCACGATCATACAAACTTCTAATGCAGACCAAATACAGTAAATTTTTTTTCTATGCAGCAATTAATGTTACCGCGATCGTTCTCGTCTGCAGTATCCATCTGGTCCTTTCTCAGTTCACCTTTTAAGAACTTTATCATTCTCTTCAGGATCTTTTTTTGCGATTTGGTCATTTTAAATTCCGTAGGGTCGCATCTACAAATATATGTTGTACGATAGTTTGGCATAATAATTCTTAGTCATTGTAATATATACCTAATGGTGTACATTGGACAGCAAATATCGTCCATGATGGGTTTATAACAATAGGCACCACTACGTCGCCATCCTCTATCTATCAAGTTCTGATAATCTCGCACGGCCAGTGAGTATGCCCACATTCCTAAACAAGTGAAAAAACACCACATCCTCTTAATGCCGATCATATAATAAGTAATTTTTAGTACCAATTCTAATCAATAATATTTTTAAATCCTTCACTGACCATAACTAGCATAAGAGTTGGGATTCTTGCAGTAACCACATTTGTGCTTTTCTTGTTTCCCATGGTACTCGACAATACTGTACCTGTTCTGGTGCCGAGACATGGCTATAACCTTATCGTTCCAACAATGACAGCGTACTTCCCTTCCTTTTTATAAAACCTTTCTCTTTACGAATCCATTCTGGGCGATTCCATAAGCACAGAATACGTGTTACAGTCCGAATCAATGCCGATCTTGTAAACAAAGCGTCTACCAAAGGGAATCATTAATTACATTTTATAAAGACGAATAGAAAAGTTGCTAATTACATTAATACATTCTTGTGCTGGACCCTCGCATGAAACATGTGGCACTTGATATTAATTTCCAGTTTTGTTGTTTTAATTACTATCCGTTGATAACTTGAAGCTGCTGTAAAGATGTATCGGGTACCTGTTATTGCCGCAACAATGGCGGCGGCGCTAGTATCGTGGTAGGTCCATAATTACGGATCGTTCCATATTCAGAGATGAGTTGGGAGAACACTCGTGGCGCCCTCTTTGACTTTACCCTTCACTTACCTTATTTATTTTATCCGCAAATGGGGGAAAAAAAACGGTGAAAGCTAACGTGCGAAACCAGAGGGCAGCATAGGATGCGATCGCGCGACCCTGCCCGTCAGCAATCTCCCTACTAATCTCTGCCATATTCTTCTTACTGATAGAGTCAATGAAAAATCGGCTTAAATCTCTGGCGGGGCGCGACGCCATTGGTCGACTGACCGGCTGCTACGCCATTGGTGGACTTACCGGTTACGACCACGTGGTATGTTACGGCGTCGCGAGCGAGTTGACGAGTCTCTTCCTGGTTTATGTTAGTTTATTTGTAAACAGACCGGCTCGGAGGATGGACAGCTTCGGAGCGGAACGAAGGAACGACTGGGAGGACCTGGACGTCACCCGGGAGGAGATCAACAAACTGACCGAGTGTTTGAAGAAGGAGGAGTTCCGCAAATTGCTCATCGAGTACGCCGAGGAGGTGACTGACCCGGAGAATCGGAAGATCTTCGAGGAGGAGATCACTCGGCTGGAGAGGAAACGAGGCGTCGACGTTACGTTTGTCAACCCACAGCCAGGTTACGTCATTAAGACGAGCGTTGACGGAACGCGGAAATGCTTCATCAACATAAGCAAAAGCGAGACCGTTGGCAAGCCAGAGAGCAAGCCTTCCTTCGAAGAAGGTCGCCGAGGTCTTGGTTGGTCCCTGCCCTTTACGCTTGCTCCACCTCGGGATGATCTCGACAAGAGGAAGGTGCGTTGCACCGTCTTCGATGTTGTTTTCCACCCCGATACTCTTTACTTGGCCTCGAGAGATCCGCAGTTTAAAGAGCTGGTCAACGACACCGCTCTCGATAGCATCGAGAAGAACTTTAAGGTTACCCTGGCCTGTCTTTTCTATTGCTTGAATAAGATTGGCTAAGAGCTTCTTGTGCACTTAGATATTTATTTTTTGCAGGTAAAACTGGATAGAAAGAATATCAAGTTTCCCAAGATGGGCTTCAAGGGCATCAGCCAGCCAACGGTCATCAGGAAACCCATGGATGCACCCGTGGATGAATACCTTGATATGGAACCTGAAATATATCAAAAGCTCATGTCGAGTTACGATCAACACCGAGAGAGACACCACCAGGAGGAGAAACCAAAGCGATCGCCTCCCAAGTCCGTGTATTCGAGTCATGATAAATCTGAGGATGAGAACCTGGAATCCAAGTACGCCATGCCAAAGTTTATCGTCAAGCATCGCACAGACGTGGAACTGGATGAATTTCGAAACTGCATGGACGCAAAGATGCATGCTGCCATTCCAAAGACTTTGGTCGTCATCGTGGACCTGCCTCTGTTGAAGTCTGCGAATGATGCTTCACTGGACGTTCAGGAACGTTTGCTGAGTTTGAAGAGCGAGTCACCTGCCAAATATCGATTGGAGCTGCCCTTGCCTTATCGCGTGGATGCGGACAAAGGCAATGCCAAGTTCGATCCCAAGTACAAAAAGCTAACCGTCACTCTGCCAGTAATTCGAGAGATTGTTTCCATGATAAGCGGCGAAGAAGTTCCTTCCATTATTAAGAACACCGAAGACAAGGATCTGGAGGATGTTACCAGAGAAGACAGTGGCGTGAGCAGCGATGACAGGAGTCCAGTGCAAGATTCTTTGGACGATAAGTTGGCCAGTTCCACCTTTAACTCTTTTGCAAACTCTGAAAAACGTGTCACAAAGGAAAACTCAGCAAAGTTAATTACAGTCATAAACGAAACTTGCAACGATATGGCTCCAAGGACTAACGGAAACACTGTAGAGCCTCGCAGTATCTTTATGAACCCTAATCTTAAGTATTCCTTGCCTATGTTCACCTGCAATTCGTACAACAATTTCCTAGCTGTCACTGTGAACGTGAAGAACGTAGACCCAGACTCCATCCGTCACAGGATCCTGGAGAACTGCTCCGGACTCCACATTTTATTAACCTCGGTCGGTGCTGGATTTTTCCCCGTCTATTATTCTTTATGCTTGAAACTAGGAGAGAGTCTGGTGGAGCCAGATTCCCTGAAAACAGATCCCTGGGACAACAACGTAGTGTTCACCGTCACCCTGACAAGCACCGAAGGCCTGTCGGGGTACTTCGTGGGACTGGATGAACAGTTCATGGAGGCGAAAGACCTGCCAACGCCGATGTCATTAACGAGGAGGTTCAATGAGCTTTTGGTAATTATCCACATTCTTACATATTTTATCACATCTCATAGAAAGATTAGGGTTACGTTAAGGTTTCGATGATGTCCTTCATAATTAATTAATTTTTTGTCCAGGTGGAGCCGAAGGAGGACACCAACCATAGGATAAAAGTCTCCAACAAAGGCTCCGATATGGTCATAGATATTCACAGAGATCATCTGGACTCCGACGACGAGGCGGACCAGGTGGACCTGAAGATGCCTACGCGCAAGCACGAGAGGAAGCGAATTTCCGCCCAGCAAATGTCAAGGTCTATCTCCGAGAGTAGCGGAGATGAGCTCCCGAGTGTCGGGAGTTCCGGAAGAGCGAAAGGGATCCTGAAGTCCCGACGAAGCTGCCAATTCTCGCGCTCGGTTTCCGAGTCCAGCATCGACGACGGTGGTGCTCAAGCATTTTCGACCGACCCGACTTACGACTCCATCGACGAGATCAACTCCCAGTCCGACAGCTCGAGCCTGAAGAAGACGGTCAGGTTCAACGACGTGGTCTCGCGTCAGCTGTACAGGTGAATTTCTAAAGCCTGAAGAAGTGTCCGGGAACTGCAGCGCTGATTGCAATTTCTTTCTCCCCCCTAGGTCCAACTCCAGCATCCTGGGGCAGCGGAAGAAGAACCAGCGGAAACTGAGGAACAAGAAGCGCGCCCACGACCGCAGGCTCAGCGAAAGCGAGAATTCTGAAACGGACGAGCGAGATAAATACAGGATCATCCCGGGGGATTCCTCAGGTAAGGAGAACCCCGACGTGGTCAGGTCCATCCTGAGCCGTGAGAAGTCGCAGGAGAGGAAACAGACCGCCGTCATCCAGATAGAGGGTGCCCCGAAGGACCCCTCCGCAAGCGGATCACGGAACCGCGACGTCGACTTCAAGGAGAACGACGCCTCCCCCGAGGTCCTCCTCGAGGGCATCGTCAAGGCGGAATTCAAGAACGACTTGATCTTCGACCTGGACATTTAAATCTCCCCCCACCTTTGTGATAACTAGCGATAACTAGCCACACTACTACGCAGAGTAGCGACCACTCTCCCCCAGGAGTTCCCTTCCACGTAGAGGACACTCGGGTAGTAATCAATAATCAATTATCAATCGTCGCCCCTTCAGGGGAGATCTATTTAGGTTTTTACGCGCCGCATCCTCGGATTAGGATCATATTGTAAATGCATGCAATGCGAGTCCCATTGCGAGGGAACCCAGTCAGGAACTTGAAAGGATCCGAGCCGTCGAGGCAGGTTTCCACAGAGACAGATTTTATCCCTAGAAATTTCAAAACTCGTCTCTCATAATTTACTCGATCTCGCCTATCACTCGACGACTCGAGTCTCTAAGTGCCCGGTGATAACGCGTACTCGGGAAGCGATAAAGAGTCCGATTTTAATGTAGTCTTGCTCGCGAAGCGAGGTCGATCCTTAGCAGCCCTCGACGTTGAGGAGTTTCTTTTTTATGGATCTCTCTAGGTTCGGATAGGTCGAAAATGCGATTCTGTGAAACAGCTTGCATTGTTGGCTGAGATTAGGGTGTCAAATCGTAGGGGAAAAGAAATAGAAATTTGTGTCGATCGAGCGGGATTCCTGGAGGGTATCTCGATTTAGCGCCTCGCGTTCCGCGCGGAGGATCGATGCGGCGGAGTCGCGAGACCGTCCTGATTTCCTTTATACTTTCCTTCTCCGCGCGTGACCCGAGATACGGTAACGCAGGGCAGGGAGATAGTTAAGGGCGAGATCCCTTTAAAAAAGGTCTACGGCGGTATTTTACACCCCCGCGATGGGACCTTCGCCTCGGCGACGGCCGATATTCCTGGCGAACACGAGACACGTGGAAACAATAAAGAGAAAGAGAGAGAGAGAGAGAAAAAAAGGTGTTATACGAGTTTTTCTCGGAGTGTTTCAGTTGGTGATCCATCGGAGGGAGCGGGCGGCGCCCCCAAGGGGGAAACTACCCCTCTGGGGGTGTATTTTCAGGGGTTAATTCGAGGAAGCTCTACGGCGTTCTCCAGCGGCCGCCATCTTGGTGATCCCCGGTCCCAGTGGAAATAAATCAAAAGAAGAAGAGGCCCTTTTTTCTGCCGAGGCGCTAGAAGGGTGCCAACCCCTACCCCTGGGATAATTATTAAGGGTGCAGAATTTCACCGGGAAGTGGAAAGTGCGGGGGGGTGCAAGGAACTTGGCCGTGGAAACCGATTCTCCTCTGGAGACGATTATTCATGTTTTTAATTTTTTGAGGTGTTTGGGGGTGGTTCACCCTTGGACGCGGAAACCGCAGGACACCCTTGCCAGGCCGAAAGTGGCACGCCGCAGTCGGTGGCACCACATCGTGTGTACCAGTCGGTGCAGGGGTGCACCAGGTCGATAAGTCGTCCACCCCTCGACCCGGGCCGACCAGGTGCACCCCTGGCCCACCCTTGCGGCACGGAACCCCTGTGTTCTTCCACGCGACATCGGCAATGCGGCAGAATCGGCGGCCACTATGCGGAATCGCAGGATCTCATTGTGTATATATTAGTTACGATGATTATCGGAGCGCACCCTTAAGTAAATTGATAATTGCAGGAGTCCTTCTTGCAGACGAAGGGGGTGCTTGCCGAGGAATCGAGTCTACGGAGGGGTGCGAAGATCCTGGAGTTGGCTATGGAACGAAATGCGGAATCGCAGAATTTCATTGTGTACATATTAATTATGATGATTACCAGAGGGCACCCTTAAGTAAATTGATAATTGCAGGAGTCCTTCTTGCAGACGCAGGGGGTGCTTGCCGAGGAATCGAGTCTACAGAGGGGTGCGAAGATCCTGGAGTTGGCTACGGGACGAATTTTTTTAAGAGGGATGGAGTGCGAAGAGGTTCCCGAAGAAGGGTTGGTCCCCGGGGGGGAGGGGGCAGTTCTCGCTATGAGAAGAATTTACGGCGCTTTTTATGCGCTCCCCTCCGACCGGGGATGAAGATGATTCGTAAAACCGAGCATACGCTTCCCTCCCCCTTTCTCGCGCCCCCGAGCCCGGGGGGTGAGATAAAGTGATCGAGGGCGCAATATTTCCGTATTACCGCGGGATTACCGTGACCTTTGCCGGGAACCGCGGAGGCGGATCCTCGCGCGAGTCTTCCTAGGGGAGGAAAAGCGAGTTTCTTCATCCCCTGGAGAACCAGCCCCCCCAACATCCGACGATACGACCAGGAATCGCGCGGTTAAATTACATAGAAATTACCCTGGGGGAGGTCGACACCTCGCAGGAGTTTCTACTCCTTTCAGGTACCCCTTACCCCTCAGGGGTGGTTCTTCCTGGACGCTGCATTTTGATAAACGCTCGTCCACCTCGGTAGGTCGTAATTTATTTCCACATTACAACCCGTGGTGCAACAATTGACGTTGCAACAAACTTCGTGACGACGTTCTCCGGCCTTATCAGGGTACCAGGGATGGTGGAGGACCATCGCGGACCTTGAAGAGTCCGTCCACCCCCTTGGGAGCTTCCTCGGGGGGAAACGTTTCCACCACCTTGCCCAACCGAGAGAAATTCGAGGCGGAGAAAGTCCCGGAGGAAAAGGAAGAGAAGGCCTCTGTCGACCTCTCCTCCCCCTAACCCCCAGGGTGCCCCGAGTGCGCGGTCGAGGTATCGATTGCACGTAGCACACGCCACGCCGTGGAACGTCGGCTCAGGTGCCCGGATAACCTACTGACACTGATACGCTGCCACGTCGCTCGGAGTGCCTGACATATTTTCTTTTTTTCAGGGGTGCTCCCTCCCCCTTACACCCTTGCCCCCTGGACGGACTCCTGGAGATCGCGGGGGGCGCCTTTAGTATCGACCACCGAGGGGTCCTCTTCGGGGAGTTCATTAGTCCATCATCGACTGGGGGATCACCCGGGGAGGTCCCGATAAGGGAGGCTACTTCGTCCTCCCGATCGAGGTGGACGATAAGGTCGGCGGGGGTGGGACTCGGATAGGAAATCCAGGACCGGCCCTTCTTAGCGTCTCTGCCCTCGCCGCAAGGGTTATTACTCGCGAGATCTATATCTGGAACGCCCACAGGTTGCGCGGGCTATTCACGAGGAAGTAACACGCGAATCCAGTCGTCGACCCCGAGGAGGTGCTGATGACTCGCGCCCACGATATGCCGCAGCACTGACCTGCCTCAATCGTTCTTGCACCCTCGTCTGCGGTTTCTGGATTGATCCCGAGGAATCAGGGAGGGAATTCCTAATTGCTAGAAAATTCCTAATTGTGAGAAAACTCCTAATTGCAAGGAAATTTGAGGAGCCGATGTCTTGCGGTCACGATATGCCGCAGCACTGACCTGCCTCAATCGTTCTTGCACCCTCGTCTGCGGTGTCTGGATTGATCCCGAGGAATCAGGGAGGGAATTCCTAATTGCTAGAAAATTCCTAATTGCGAGAAAACTCCTAATTGTAAGGAAATTTGAGGAGCCGATGTCTTGCGGTCACGATATGCCGCAGCACTGACCTGCCTCAATCGTTGCACCCTCGTATGCAGTTTGGACTCCGCTGCAGTTTTTGCCCGACTTCGAAATTTCCGCAAAGAGGATAGGACGTAGCACGAGGAGGAAGTATATTCCCCGAGGTTGCCCTGCGGTTCCCGGGGGAGGGGAGTGGATGCCCCGCGACCGGTCTCCTGGAAGAATCCCCGGAAAGGTCCCGGCGGAATCCCGCGCGCTCCCGGGGACGCGTCTCGGTCAAAGCCTCCCCCGAGAGCCAGAGTAGGCCGGGACCTCGGACACCCCTCGAGCTTTCCCACCCTCCGCGCCGACCATCCCCGCCCCCGAAATCCAGACGTACGTCTCGTCTTCCCACATGTTGCGCCTGCAGGGGGTGGTGGGACTCGGTCCAGATACTCCAGATCCCGAAATTCCTTATCCTGGTACCCTTCATCCCGATATCCTCCATCTCGAAATTCCTCATCCCCATACCCTTCATCCCGACATTTTGCATCCCGATACTTCACCTCGTCTCGCTCCTCCCTCTCATGCTCATACTCCCCCCGAGTCCAAGAGTCACCCCTTTCCCAGGGGGTGAACCCCATTTCGGGTCTCTTGGGGAGTCCCGGTGGGTTTCCGGCGCCGCCCCCGTGGGATCGCCGCCGGCTCGGCTCGGCTCGGCCCGGCTCGGCTCGGCTTCCCACATGTTGCGCCTGGCGGGCCGGGTGCGCAGGCCCGGCAGGGAAGCCCGGGCCGACTCGGGAACGGGGACCCTCTCCGTCCCCGAGGTTGGTTAGTTACGCGGAGGCCGTCCGAAGGGGAGGGCGTCTCGTCGCGCGGAGAGAGCAAGCGAGACGCGGCACAGCGCGGCCCGAAGGCGGGAGAGAGAGGGAGCGAGGTACCGCGCTCGCCGGCCGCAGGTCCCGCGGGAATCCCTCGGCGGCGATCCCGGGGACCTATGCCAGCCGAAGGCTCCCAATAACCCTAACTGAGGTGCGTAAGTAGGGGGGTGGGGGGGGGGGGGGGGGGGGGGTAGATCGATGGGAAAGTGCTCGGTTTCGAATAAGAGGGAGAGCTGGGGGGAAAAGGGGGGTCCCGAATCGCGGGATCTCCCGAGGGGCGCATTCGATCGAGCTTCTCCTCCCGGGAACACTCGATCGCGATGTCGGGACCCCCGGGTCTAGGGGGAGGGCTGGGAACCGGGACAGCTGGAGGATAAGCCACGAGATAACCAGTGGGCGACTATGTAAGAGATAAGCGATAATGATTTTTTTTTTATATTTTCTTTTAAAGGGTTTTAACGTGTTTCAAGGCGTTTTGAGGGGTTTTCTCGGTGGTTCCCGATTATTATCCCATGGGAAGCCCTTGAGACCACCTTGAAGATTCACTACAAGGGTCCTAAGCGGTTTCGCGGCGATTATATCGTCGACGGGAGAGGGAATGGGATCGCGCCGATTATTCGGATCTCCCGAGGGAGTCGGCTCTCTCCTTCTCCGGGAAGGGGAACCCCGGGCCGGAATAACGCGGCGGATGCGGAATCGCCGCAGTTGCGGACCGCCGTGCGAAATGGAACCTCCGAGACGTGAGTCGAGTCGCGCGGGCCGCGCGAGTCGCGTCAGTCGCGGCAGTCGCGGCCGCGCTGCGAGTGATAAGCTGACCCGCGGCGAGTGATAACACAAGCCTCGCCGATAAGGCGTCTCGCGAGTCGAACGAAGCTTTTGCCGCGTAAGTTGCCGCGAAAGGGTTGCGGGGCGAGGCGAAAATCGGAAAGGGCGAGGGGGTGTCGCGATAGGGGGCGGGGGGGGGAACTAATTGGAAAGCTTCGCCGCGCAATTTGTGCTTTATCGCTTCCCGTTGTCCGCGGGGGTGGAGGAAACGTGTCAAAAGCTCTGCTCTTTCTCTCCCTCTCTCTTTCCCTCTTGAGTCTTCGCTCTCGTCTCCGTTCGCCTCCGCTTCTCCCGGAAATCGACGAGGGGGATGTCCTCTCATCCCCTTGACGGAACAACTCCCTCCTACCTCATCGGAGCTTTCGGGTCTTGAAGTGAAGCGCGAAAGAACTCGGGAGAAACGGAAGCGCGGAAATGCGGAGGAGATTGGACGGAAGTTTGGAAACCGCGAAGGACCCTCGACACGTTCCGGAAAATCCTCGTTCCGGATTTTTGACGGAGCTTTCGACGGTTTTATCCATTATCAGAAGAAAATGCTGATTGATAAAAGAAAAAAAAGAAAGAAAAAAAACATAATCGTTCTGGGGGTTTTTTCGGAGCTTTCGACAGTTGCACCTGTCGTCGGAGATAAGTGCACAATGTTGAATAAATACTTGTCCTGGATTTTTTGTCGGAGTTCTCGACACGTTCACCTGTTCTCCCTGGACAATTTTTCTCGCTGCGTTTCCTTTTTCGCGGGAAATTTCCTCATCTATCTTCCGACGCCTCCCGTATTCCCGTCACGCTCCCTCTCGCTCGTTATTGTTCCCCGGGTTTCTAAGAGAACGCTGGAAAGAATTCCCGAAGACCGGAAAGAGAGGAAAAGCCTGCGGTGCCAGGGGCTCGACAGACTATTTTTCGCGACCGCGACGCCTCTTTTTCCCCTTTTTCTGTTTTCACACCTTGCCCGGGATTTTCCCGAGTTTTTCCTCTCACCTGTCGGAGTCGAAAACGCCTCACCGCGGTGGAAATTCGCCGTTGAATTTTTCATCGTTCCCAACGTTTCCCAGCCAGTATCTACCAGTTATCGTTCCTCGTGGGAGGCAATTCTTTTCCATTCTCACTTACGGAACTCTGGTTGGGAATACGCGAAAACCGGAAGGTGAGGAAAAGTCCGCCGAGCCGCGGACTCGATACTATTTTTGAAACCGCAACGTCTTTTTTAACACCTCACCTTGCCCTGGATTTTTCGGGATATTCGGCTTTTCTCACCTGTTCGCGAGGAAAGATTCGCCCACGGGGGGGGGGGGGAAATTCCCTCGGAAATTTTCTGCCCCTCCCAACGTCCCCATTCGTTATCACTCGTTATCGCTCGTATCTATCGGTCTCGCGAAATCCGCGCGCCCTCCGCCGCGACACTTCCGCATCGCGGAGAATTCGTCCCGCGACGAATTCCGGACGGTTTTGGACAAGGCCGTTGCCCCCCTTCCCCCCGACGTCGTGGGCGCCTTCGACGTCGGAAAAGCGTCGCGCGTGTTTCTCCTTTCTTAAGCACCTTTTCTTCTTCTTCTTTTTCTTTTTTTCTTTTTCTTCCCCACGTTTCCCGCAAGCCCACGGCCGCATCTTGGCTCGCGGCCAGTCTCCGCTCTCCCTTGGCCGGATTTAGCCGCTCCTAGACGCGCGGAAAACGCGGCGATGTCGGACAAGCCGGATAAACCGCGGATTCGCAGTCTTGGTGATTTTTCCCCGATTTTTCCTGAACTTTTGGCGATTTTCTTATCCCCGAACACTGGCGAGGTGGCGAGGGTGGAGGGGCGTAAATGAAAATCTCGAGATCAAGGGAAAATTTGAGGAAAACCGAGAGAGCAGCGAGAGCAGCCCTCGATTTCCGCATTTTCCGGCGCCGCGTCTCCAGGAATTTCCGGGGATCACCTCAAATTGGAGCGATTTCCCCTCCTGAAGGGGAGGGATCCTCGAAGATGGGGTGCGGCGAGGTTCATCCTTCAAAAGTCACGGTTTCGAGAACGCGGAAAATCTGGGATTCCGGGGTGGAAAGCCCTCGAGGAGGGAACTCGTTCCCCAGGTCGTGTATTTTCGGTTCTTGGATCGAAAGCCCTGCGGGGTTCGCCCCCTCCCCATCATCTCTAACCCTCTTCCCACCCCCCAGGGGGTGGCTCGGTTGCGCCCTCCCGCGAGGTCGAAACGTCGAAACGTCGAAACGTCGAAACGTCGAAACGTCGAAAAGCCGAGACGTCGAAAAGTCGAAAAGTCGAGAAGTCGAAACCGTCGAATGAGATTTTTGCTCCGGCGAAAGGGGGGCGCGGAAACGTCGGAAGTTCCTTGTAGAAGGAGGAGTTGGATCCTCGTTTCCGAGTCACGGGAGTCAAAACCCCTCGAGGGCTTGACCTCCCGGGGGTTGGTTCGAGGGGCGTCGAAAGCGATTTCCACCCTGGTGGAGATACGAGGAGAAAGAGGAGAAGCGCACCCCCTCCGAAAAAAAGGGGAGCGAAAGCTCTCGTTTTCGCGTAAAGTCGATTTCCCTCCGCGAAATAATCCAGGGCGGAGGAGAAAAGTCACCCCCCTGCCCCCCCGTGCCCAAGGGGAGGGTCACCCAGAATTATCCGATCATCCGGCGGAGTCGATTAACCGCGACTTCTTGCCGGCCGCCATCTTGTCGGCACTGCCCCGATTTCGGCCGGAGAGAAGTCACTCCGGAGAGCTGCGAATGGGATCCTTTTCATGAATTCCGGGGGCTGGGGGGGCAGAGAGGGCCCTTTGGAGTCGACGAGATGTGCTTTATGCCGAAAGCGTACCCACCCACGCGATTTACGAAGCTTAGCCACCCCCAACCCACCCTCGTTTTCCACCCGCGACGGGGACAACCCCCAGACTTCCGGGACCGGTGGTAAATCCCGCCAAAGTGGCGGGAATTCGCGCCGGCGAAATCCGAAAAGCTGTCCTTGGGTCGACGAGATCGGGAGGGGGTTGCGGGGGATGATTCGGAAGGGTCGGGGAGATAATTTCCTTTCTTTTTATAAGTCCACCGGGGGCTTGTCAGGGCGTTGAGGCGAGAGTAGTGTGGCAAATTGACTAATCGCTTTGGTGGATATTCCGAGGGGTGGTTTCATCCCTCAAGATGTTCAGACTTGGGTCAGGGTCGGTAAAGAGCTTCTCGATTTTCAGGTCCGGGCGCCGCGAGGCGCGGCGGGACGGCCCCGATGCCGGCCAGGAAGGGCCTCCTCGCACCCCAAAACACCTTTCTGGACACCATCGCCACCCGCTTCGATGGCACCCGTAAGTAGAATGACTACCCCTGAATGCACCTGTAATAGCCTCAGGTACTCATATAGGTTACGGCACCGCATATTCTTGTAATAGCCGATGCAATCGATGCGCGCCTGCCTCTACTCAGGCGAGAAGCACGGCTTGCTCGTTACCTCGGATCGCAAGGTGGGGGTAACGAGTGCCCCCACTTTCGGTTTACATATTGCAGGGAATAACCGAGGCGCAGGGTACAGGGCGTCGCAAAATTTACCCGTCGCTAATTTGCCTCAAAATGGAGGCGAACAGTCCTGTACAACTTTTCTCCCAAGTGCATAATTTGCATGTAATTAATTATTTAAAAAAAAAACACCCGACCGCGGAAGCGTCGACTGTCGGGCACTAAGTCCCCCGCGATAATTAATTATTACTGGCAAACCATACATCGTAAAAGAATATCCTACAGGACTTTTCCACTCCATTTTTAACAAGGATAATGGTGTTTAAATGGTGAGCCCGAAATTTTGTTATTCCCGGTACTATAGTATGATGAAAGTGAATAATTACTCGCTAGACATTTCCCTGGTATAAATGTGCTTGTCTCGAAACTCTGCCGAGTTTCTTTACGGGATTCAGTTTGACCGTCGCCAAGGGGTTGAGAAAAGAAGATAGAAAATCGGATTTCATGCACCGTGCGTGACGTCCGGGAGTTTTTTCGGCTTTCGATTGGACTCGGGTATCCCGAGAGGGTTCTATCGGTTTTCCGAGCGACGGTCGAGGGAGGGGGGATGTCCAGGAGGACAGTAATTATTTGCCTCCCCCCCACCCATCCCTAGGGAATTCGCGGTCGGTGCACTTTCGCTGTGAATCCCGACCAGGGAGTTGACCTCCCATTTTCCTACCTCCTCGTTTCCCTCGTCTCCCTCATTTTCATCATTTTCCTCATCCTCTTCGCTTCCGCCACGCCGAATGGCCGATAATCGCCGAGACGGTTATCGGCTTTTCCATCTTCCCATCTTCCTCCCCCCCGTTTATTCCCGCGGGACGCGTTTCCCCAGCGCAGGAATGGAAAATCAGACTGGCGGGCGCGATCGTTCGGGGGATTACCGAAGGTTTGCCAGGAATCGAACAGCGCTCTGTCCAGGAATTTCACGCCTGCCAAGAGACGCCCAGAGAGCCCACTCGAAGCTGTCCAGGGATTCCGGCTAATCGCGGTAACTCGAGTCCCCACTGGTTCCCGTGGGTTCCCGGATTCCAGGCAGGTGCGAGGTAGGAATTAGGAGGGGGCGATTAACGGGATTTTCGCGAAACTTGAGCCGACCGCGAAATTCCCGGACAAAGGGCTCGATCGATCCCGCGGGAGCGAAGCTCCCTCGAAATAAGGCCCCGGGTCCCGGGAGTCCTACGGGAATCGGTCAACTCCTCGATAACTGATAACAAGCCCGCTAATCAGGATGTCTTCCCCCTTTACGGGAGATTTTACCACCCCCGAGGGAACTCTCAACTTTCTTCCCTCTTTTCTTCCCCTTTCCTCTCTCTTCCTTCTTTCGGTCACTCGCTTAGTTTCTGCCGGCGATTCGCGAAAATCGAACGTGTATCGTTATCAGGGGCAGAGTACCGCGAGGGGGACCGGGGGGGGGGGTCGATACGCGCCGTGAGTCATAAAACCGCGAATGATAGGATGGATGGAGGGGGGATTAAAATTTCTGCGAATATTTTTGGTGACTCGCGGATGGTGGCCGCGAGACGCGGAATGATGGATGAAGTTTTTTACGGGGGAGGGGGGGGGGCGAAGATCAAATTAAAGGAGGAGGGTAAAAAACACGTGAAAATTGAGCTTAAATTGACCGAATATAGGAAATTGATAGAGGAAGAGGAGGAAGGAAAAAAACGGGCGCAGATTCTGATGGGGTCTTGTGGGGCGGGGGAATCAACCCCCATGTCCGAATCGAGGGGGGAGGGTAAAGAACGGTAAAATCGAGGTTAGGTTTATCCAGGACGGGAGAATGGGAAATAGGAAGAGGCGGAGGAGATGCCTTCGCATGGGGTTTCATTCTACGAGGGGGGAAGGGGGGAATTAACCTCGCGAAAGAGGCCGTGGTGGAGGAAGCGAGTCTTTCCCCGAATGCCGATCGATCCTCTCGCCTTTCCACCCCTCGGTCGCCCGAAGGCGGGTCCGAGGACTCTCGACGGCACCCCGAGGGAGTCCCGAGGGAGCCGGCCCGGGATTCCCCCGGAATTTTCCGGGATTCTCGGGGGAATCTCGGTCCACGAGTCGGGTAAGCTAGATCGCGGGGTATCCCCGGGATGTTGAGGACAGTTCCTGGCGCGCCGCGATCCTCCGGGACTCCCGATCCCGAGGGATGAATTCCGGGCGCGAGTTACGCTCGTTAGATGGTCGGCGATAACGACGTTAATCCCGAAGTTGTCCGGCCGAGCCTTACGGGCTCGTAACCCTGGGAGGGCGCGAAACCAGCCGGAAAATTAGCGAAGTCCCGAGGGATAGGGACTCCCCCTTATCACGGCCCTCCTACTCCGGCGACGCGACGAACTTCCGGATTCCTTTGGCCGTGAGGTTGCTAAAGTCGTCTGAGAGATGCGAAATTCTCGAACCGGGACGAGGGGAGGAGCCCGGGTCCAGACGGGCGGAAAGTGTCCCTAGGGACTCGATCGCACGTCCCGAGGGTGGACACCCCCGAAAGGGGTGGCCCGCGTCAGGTCGGGCTCCATTTTTCTTCCCGAGGGACCATTTTCCAGGAGCATTAAATCCGCGACATTCCGGCCTCGGGGAAGGGAGGAAAAGGGGATGAACGGGGAACGGGGGCAGAGGGGGTGTTAGTCACAACCGGGCGATAACTTCTGGTCGATCGATCACCCCTCCCCTGGATGGGTCGCCCGAAAATCCCGCCTCGAAAAAGGACTTTTTCTCTTTTCCCTTTTTCCCTTTTCCTCTTCTTCCCTCCTTCTCCCTCCGCTGTCACCCTTGGACCTGGACATCCCCTTCGGGGATAAAACCCGCACGGAAAAAGCCATCGTTGGACTTTAACGACGACTCTCGGCTCTCTTTGCGGTTTTCATGAGTTTTTCCTACCCCATTCCCATTCCGCGCCCTCTTCCTCTTAAGTCGGCGGTTTTCCGGATCGGCGCGGAATCCGCGTTCCGCGTTTCGGCCGCCGATCGGAAAGCAGGCCGCGCGGGAACCGGCTAGGCGGAACCGTGAATGCATATTCCGGGGGTGGAAATTTGCATTCCAAATCTATGGACGCGCAACCCCATTCCTTTCACCCAGGGAGTGGCGGACGTTCGGACGCGTCCCGGCCGCGACGCGGAATTGCTCGTACATCACCGGAAACTTCGACCGTTACTTCGAGGCCGGGAAAGGGTTGTAACGGGTTTCGCAACCCCCAGGTCGTTAAAGCTGTCCCCCCGTATCCCTTTTCATCCGCCGCGTCGCGAAATTTTCCTCGAGCGAGGAAAACGTCTCTCTGGCTTCCTTTTTTCCTTGTGAGAGAATTACGCGCGGCGAGGAAAAATATCCCCAGGGCGAAGGGGACTATCGGGGGTGGGGAGGGGTGCAGGGGTGGGTGCTGCAGCTCCGAGTCACCTGTTGCGACGAGGCCTTTTCGGTTCGAAAGAGAACCACCCCTGTGGCGGTCTCTTGGAGAGGAATTCCAAACGCCTCTGACGGGGTGGCGGGGACGGAAACACTTCCCTGCAAGGGCTTCCGGGAATCGACTCGGGGGTGGAACCCGGAATTCCTATCGGAATCCGACCGAATTCCGGGAAGACTTCGGGAATGTCACCCGAAATCTCGGTTATTATTAAGTCGCTGCTTGGAGAGGGAGGAGAATTTGTTAAGGTTGTTAGGGGGTGAATTTTGACCAAGGGGTGTTGGAGACCATTTTACCTACTTATAGACAAATTTTTAAGATTCATCTCGAGGGGTGATCATCCCTTGGTCCTGAATCTCAGGATTTTTGTTCTAAAGTCGCGTTGCATCACATGCATCCCCTTGAGCAGGGGTAGCAGGGGGTTGCGCCCTTCGATCGCCTCTCAAAGCCTTGTCGGCGTCACCCTGTGGTGGCGTTATTAAAAAGGGAAAATGGAGGAAGGGAGAGAGAAACGAGGATGAGAGGAAACGGCGCAATTCCTAGGGAAAATGAGGAGCGCACATCGGGGGATGCGACGAGTCCCGTCGGGACGAAAAGTCGAGGGGGATGAAGGCGAGGGATCCGAGGGATATATCCTCCCTTATTAATTCAGGGGATTCCGCGGGAGAGACGCACGCGGGGGGCTTCCTGCGGAAGGTTGTGCGAGGGTGGTCGAGGCTGATTTAAGGGTTCTCTTCTGGCAAATGTCCTCCGGGGGTGGTCGGGGGTGGGTTCGTCGAGAACCTTGCGATCCACGGGAGCGATCATTATCCCGCGGGATCCGGGAACCCTGAGCTCGCGACCGACCCTCGTGGGTCGGAGGGGTGAACTCGTGAGGGTGGGAATCCTCGGGGGTGAGAATTCGCGTCTCGGGTTATGTCTCAGGGTGGTCGGGACCAAGTCTGAGCTTGGAGTCCCGAGGGAACGCGCTGAGTGTCCCGGCTCCCCTTGTTAGCCCTAATCGGGGGAAACTCGCGGCAAGCCCCCCTCAACACCTCACCCCCCCCCCCCCGAAAGGGGCGAACGAGACGGATCTCCCCCGAAACACCGGCCATTATCCGCGAATTTCCCGGGCGAAACTTTGCCAATTACTTTCTTTTATACCCTGGCGTCGATCGATGGTTCACAGGGGTGGTTTGCATACCACCCCTGGGTAGAGGGGCGTGAACGTCTCTCAAAGGCGAGAGGAAAATTCGAAACACCCCCGAGGAGTCCTTCCGAAACCGCTCTCCCTCTTCCCGGGTCGCGGGGGTGGAGTTACCCCGCGGTGAGCATCCCCTAGAATTTTTCTGGGGGAGAAAAACCGAGAATTACGGCTACAGGGGTGGAGGTGAAGGAAACGCCGGGAAAATCGGACAGGGGGTGATCGTGGTGTGAAATGTCACCCCCGGGAGATCCGTACGCACGTGCTCACCCTCGCGAGGCCTTGAACCCTCGGCTTCACCCCCTGGTGTACATGCTTTGGTTTACATACCTTGGTCTATATCCTTTGGTCTACATCCCCTGGTCTGCATTCTTTGGTCTGCACCCCTTGGTCGGCATTTTTTGGTTTACATCTCCTGGTCTACATCCCTTAATATACACTCTCTGGACGATTTCCCCGGAGTAAACCACCACGACCGAGAGAAAATCATCCCTTGTGCGGAAAAAATTTGCGAAAAACCCCTGTTTCATTTTTAACGTTGAAATGGCCGATGGGGTGGAACCACCCCTCAGGGTGCCCTCCCCAGTCCCGCTGCGGAACGAGAATCGGGAATTAACTGCCGACCCCGGGGCGTTATGCATTATTCCTGGGATCCGAGGGATGGTTTGCACGCGAGAAGGGGTTGTAACCGTAATTCCTCGTAATTCCGACAAACGGAAGGGTAAATCGCAGAACTGAGCCGCGAGACGTGCCGAGGGTGCAAGGTCGCGAGTACCTCCACCCCCGTGGGAGGACTCGCAGGGGTGGCTTCAAAGGACTCCACGTGCACCCTCACCCCCTGCGTGGAATTCCGCGTCCGATCGTCACGTAGGTATAATCCGGTTCTTTTTCTGCCCCTGAACAGCCGCGAGCTTCCGCTCGCGAAAACGGCACAGTGGAGAAAAAATTCAGTATAGGGACGTTCAGAAGACATCCGCCGCGATTCCGCAGCGGAACCGCACCAGATTTCTGGTTAAACATTGTCTGCGATTGATCCTCTTGGTCCACCAAGAAGCACCCTCGTTACCGGCAACTCTCTCTCTCTTTGCCCCGGCCGACTTGCGGAAGGACCGCGCGGTCCTTCCGCGCGGGTGCACCGCGTTAAAGAGCGCCGATCCATAACTCCGGCGAGTCGGGAGGCGAAACAGGAGGAGACCCAGTTTCGCGATATCTCGGCTTTGTGCGGGGCCGAATCCGCGGGGATTCCGCGCGGGGAATCCGCGGAAAGGATGAAACGCGGCTAAAAATAGCGCCCGCCGGGGGCCGCATTCGATTACAGAGAGCCGAGGAACCGTCGCGGAAACGCGTTTCCGCAGCTCGCACCCGCGACAAATTGCATCGCTCTCATGTTCGTCCTTTCTCCTCGCGAAGGGGTGGAGGTTCATCACGAGAGGAGGAATGTTCAAAAGCGCCCTTTTAAGAGGGTTGAGGTTCAAAGGGCCCATGTGAAGATGGTAGGGGTTGAAAACCCTTTTCTTGAGAGGGTGGAGGTTCGAAAGCGCCATTTTTAGGAGGTGGAGGTTCCAAATACCCATCTCGAAGTGGAGGGAGTTAACAATCCCCTGAATAGGTACAAAATTCGAAAACCCCCACCTGCGGGCGTGGAGGGTTAAAATCTCCAGTTTGAGAAGATGGAAGGGCTTTCTAACCTCCTTTTGAGAGGTTTGAGGTTAGAAAGCCCCCCTTGAAGACGCAGAGGTTCAAAAGCCTCCCCTTCTTGGGCCAGATTTCAAAGCCCCCTCTCAAGGGGTGGAAAACCCCCCTCGTGAACAGGTGGAAGGGCGGAAGGTCTCTCTTCCGGGCTTTTGAGGGCAGCTTCCGGTTTCTCGTTTCAGACAGCAACTTCGTCTTGGGGAATGCCCAGGTGCCCTCGATCTACCCCATCGTCTACTGCTCGGACGGGTTCTGCGAGCTGACAGGGTTCGCGCGCGCCCAGATCATGCAGAAAGGGTGCGCGTGCAAGTTCCTCTACGGGCCGGAAACCAAGGAAGAAGATAAGGCAGCCATCGACAAGAGCCTCGAGAGTAAGGCCGAGCTCAAGAGGGAGGTCGTGTTTTACAAGAAGAACGGTAAAGCCTCCCTCTCACCCCCTCTATCTCGTTCTTCATCCCCGTTAGCGAGAAGAATCGATACGACCCCCACCGGACACCGATGGCATCTTAAGCAAAACCCCGGAAATACCTCGCGATATTAATTTCAGGATCAGGTGGATGTCCCGATTAAGGCGGCGAGCGCGGAGGGGCTGAGCGCCGCCATCTTGGAAAAGACCGGATCGAAGCGGATCTCGTCCCCGGGATATTATAATTAATTATTAAGGACTCGTCAGGGAGGCAGTCATCCGGTCGAGGTGTAATCAGGGTCCTTCCGGGGTGGGGCGCTAATTGGCGGAATTAGGAGCGAGATTTTTTTCGCAGAAAAATCAAGAAAAAGGGAGGAGACTCGGAGGTCCTTGGACGCCGGGGAAAGTGTCCTCGAGGGGAACTCGTTAAGGAGTTTCCTCGGGGAGGATAATTTCCCGGCTGGATCCGAGCCCCGAGGTGCTCAATTAGGCCTTCCCAGGCACGAAGGACGAGGATACGCGGCAACCCTCGCGATTTCGATGCTTCGAGAGGTCCTTGAATGGCTCTTGATCAAAATTCCTTCCTTCAGGAAGCCCCTTCAACTGCCTCCTGGACATCGTGCCGATCAAGAACGAGAAGGGCGACGTGGTCCTCTTCCTGGCATCCCATAAGGACATCACCCACACGAAGGACTTCCAACTCTGTGAGTCGTTCGACAGTGGTGAGTGCACCTGGGCTTCGCATCGGCACAAGTTAGGAATCTTCTTTTTTTTTTCCCAGAGGGTCCTGCGAGTCCCGAGGGACTCCTAGAGAGTCCTGCGGGATCCTGCGCAGGCTTTTTGCATGATTTTCAAGTCGATCCTCACGCTTCCCTCACGGCGCATGAATCGGCACGCGTTAAGGCCCACCTGGAACGATCGAGGCTTTTCTACGAACTCCCGAGGGATGAAACTGCCGGGAGGTGTTGGTTTTTACTCCTTGAAGACTCCCTAGAGGAGCAGAATTTTTCCTCGGATTTTCCGATCGCCCTTTTTTTCAGTTCTCCTTCTCCTCGTTTCTGCGCTTTTACGTTTCTAATCCTTCCAGATGCCAACGGGAACCTGGACCCGGAGGCTCCTCCGGCGAATTATGGGAGACGCAGGAGTCGAGCTGTCCTTTACCAGCTTTCGGGACACTACAAGCAGGATAGCAAGCACAAGATCAGCTTGAACAACGTAAGCACCATCCGCCATCTTGGAAATTAATTTCCTGCTCTTAAAAATTATTTCAAACGAGATTGAGACTGAAATTCAGGAGTGCGTCGGGTGTCGCACTGAGAAAAAATAAAAAAGTTGGTCGACATATACATATACACACATATATATATATATGTTTCAGTTAACTAATTTTTTTTTCTCATGGTGGATATCGATTTACCGCGTTGCGTCGCCATGGAAACATAATTTTTAAAAATCGTATGGAAACACTCATCGATTTGCGTCTTAAAGTATTAAATTTAACGATCTAAAGAGGTAGAAGCCCTTTTTCGAATTAATATTTCCTGAGAACGTAAGTCGCATCTAAGAGGCACCCCGAGAAGAATCGGGCGAGAACAAAATGGCGGCCGCCGCCATCTTGGTTCCGCGCGTGGCTCGGCTCGAATGGCAGTGGAACGGGGAAAGGAAAAGTGCGAGCCTCGCGGTCGGACGCATTCATGCCCGTTCTCGGCGTCTTTCTTCCTTGGGAGCACTTCTCGGATTAATATTCGCTGCACCTGCTCCCTCGAGAGGACTTACGGGCGTTCGAGAGGAACTCGAGTCTCTTGCAAAATGCATGGAAAATGGCCCCGCTCGTGATTCAGAGCCGCGGGGAATGGGGAAAAAATGAGGGAAAGGGGGGAAGAAGATGGAGCGACGCCGGTCGAGGCTACGGAATAAACGGGGCGGATAAAAAGGACACGCCGAGAGGATTTATCAGAATGGAACCAATCGCGCGGCCATTTGCATATCCCCGGGAGGGGGGCGGGCGGGCGGGCGCCACCCTCGAGGACGCGACTTACGTTTCCATCTCGGCCGCCTCGAATTCGATTTGCGAGCGGCGGTGCTTAAAGCTCGACGGCGAGTTTTAAAGTTCGTTAGAGGGTCGACCTACCCGGCCGCCATCTTGGTCTCGGCGACGCCGAACGGCGCGCTCTCCCCCGTGAGTTTGGTAACGGAATTCCTTTTACGAGATCCCCGAGGTCGCTCCTTTCAGAACCTCCTCCACTCGGCCGCGGCGCCATTGCCCGAATACAAGACCACCGCCATCAAGAAGTCGCAGTTTATCCTCAGCCATTACGGCTGCTTCAAGTCCTGCTGGGACTGGCTCATCCTGATTGCGACCTTCTACGTGGCCATTGTTGTGCCCTACAACGCGAGTTTCGTCAACACCGACAGACCTACCATGGTCAGCGACGTCGTCGTCGAGGCGCTCTTCATGATCGGTGAGATATACATGGGGGAAATTATGCCTCAGGGTCTTTTCCAAGACCATGGTACCAAGCCCAAGGTCAACGCTCGACCGTGGAAGACCAAGGCACGAGTATGCTTGGTCTATGCACGAGTATGCAGAATCAAGACAGAGATGATTAAAGTCTTGATCTTGATATTGCATCTCCTTGTCACCAGCTCTGAAGCCCTGAAGAGTCCTTGAAGAGGTCGAAGGAAAAAAGATCTATCGCAATCTCTCTCGCTCTCTGGAATCCGGAAACGCGCAAACGAGATGATTCCCACCCCCTGGGGGTGGAAACTCGGAGTGGCCAGGCTCCGTTTCCGCGACAAAGAGCGAGAGGACCCTCGGCAAATAAATCGACACCCCCCGAGTGGCTCGTTACACCCTAACCAACGTTTCAACCCCCCCCCCGACACATCCGCCTCCAGTTAGTTGGCTCCAAGTAGTTCCCCCCATTTTCCCGAGGAAATATTTGGTTATCCCCCGGCGGGGGATAGGTTTCTTTGCCAGGATAGTCCCTCGCCAATATTTAGCTACCCTCTGGGGGTGGAGAGCATCTCGGCAAGGTTAGAGTCTCCCCGGGGTGGCTTTTTCACAGGTTTCTCTTTAGGGTACTCCCTTTTTTTTCTCCGGTCGACCGGGAAAATCCCTTCGGAAAGTCGGCGGAATAGAAAAAAAAAGAGTTTCAGTTTAAATGGTGGAGGCGAGGGGTGGTTTATTAAATTCCTGGGATTTGGGGAATTTATCGGACTCCGATTTTGCGAAATTCCGGCCTGGGAAGGGCGAGCTTTGATCTTCAGGGCCTGCAAGCTGGAATCTCCAGTCTGGTGAGAGTTTTCCGCCAGCTTGGGGCTTCAAAGGGGCGATCATCCCTCCCTTTCGATGATTATTCCCCCGTTAATTCCGATTAGTGAAAGCTGATTAACCCCACGGTCGGCTCGGGAAGGCTCGACGGTCGTTTTTCGTCGATGTCTCTCTTCATGGGGCTCTTCGGGTACGCCTGGCACTTTCTTGGGGATCGACTTCCCTCGGGAGCCGTCCCTTAACTCTCTCGACCTTTTGTCCGCAGATATCTGCCTGAATTTTCGGACCACCTACGTGAACAGGAAGGGCGAGGTCGTCAGCAACAGCAAATGCATCGCCGTCAACTACCTGAAGAGCTGGTTCCTCATCGACCTCGTTGCAGCGCTGCCCTTCGACCTCCTCTACGCCTCGGACGTTTATAGTGGTGAGGTCAGTGTTCCCAATTAAATCTGGCGAGGCCAAATCCCCATTTCCCGCTTGAGGATGAGCCCTGAAGAGGGCAACTTCGTGGTAGAGTTTGGAAAATCGAGAGGGCCTCCGGAAATAGAGTTTAAGGATGAAAAGGAAGGACCATCTTCCGGAATTTCAGCCCCAAACCGCGTCCTGTTTTAACGCAGACCCTGAAGTACCCTCCTGGACCGGGAACCTCCTCGCGTTCTCCAAACGACCACCGACCTGAAGACCTTATCGTAATTCCCCACCTCCGTAAAACTCGACCAACGTCACGCGACCACCCTCTTCGGCAACTCGAAAATGTCTTTCTCGACGGAGATAAAGGGAACACCGAGAACGTGGGTCAAAGGCGAGATGGAAGGTGATATTCTTCTGGAATAACCGATCAAGAATCATCTTGAAGAGCCCAACTCGCTATCGGTCGACTCTGATACTCGATATCTCGAGTTCGCGGGGTCGACGCTCGACCTCGGTCGACGTCGCTTGGCTTCATTAAATTACTCTATTAATCACGTCTCCACTTTCTGGGGCCTGCGACATCCCCGGGGAACCCTCCCTCGAGGAGGCCTGATCGATGCACCGGGGTGCATCGTCGATTTCCCCACCCCCAGGTTGTCTATAAACAGCCGAGCCGTTGAATCCCTCTCCCTGGTGGGAACTCTTCGGCGAAGTCTTCGGCAAGAAGTGGCGACATCCGGGACCTTGACCCTGACCCACGTCACACGGAAACTCCACTCGAAATCGTCATCGGATCTTAAAGAGCCTCGAGGAAATCCCCAGGATAAAAATCCTCCCTCTTCTTCTAGGAGTCCAGTCACAGTCACATCCACCTGGTGAAGCTGACGAGGCTGCTGAGACTCGCCAGGTTGCTGCAGAAGATGGACAGGTACTCGCAGTACAGCGCGATGATCCTGACCCTGCTGATGCTGTCCTTCACCCTGGTGGCACATTGGCTGGCCTGCATCTGGTTCGTCATCGCTGAGAAGGAGAGGCTGAGGAACGACAAGGACTGGAACCTCGGTGAGTGGGAAATAAAAAGGGAAGAAAGGAGAACCAGTGGGGGCGAATAAACGGAGGGGCCGCTCCCGGAGGATCAGCCTGTTGCGCGTGGGAGGATCCCGCTGCAATTTGGCCGATTCCCAGCTCCTGTGGGACCTGTCCTCCGGGGTTGGGACAGTTTCGATTTCCACGCCGCTTTCCACCCCCCTGAAAATTTACGAGCCTTGCTCTTAAGTGAGAGATCTCGACTTCCGACGTGCCGGAGGGGTTTTGCCCCATCGATCTTCCCCCGGGGTGGCGCGACCCGCCCGGAACCCCTTGGGGGTGGCGAGGCCTATCTCGAGGGAAAAGTTTCTCATGAGCATGTACGTACACCCCTATGTACGTCTACATACGTTTATATACATCGGGCCCCGTATGTACCTACATACGTGTTCTCAAAGTCCAACTTTTCGAAATTCCCGGACACACCCCCTCCTGGACCACCATCCCCAGCGAGACAACGCGTAACGACGTTCTGTCCGATTGCGAGGGAGGTTTTTTCCGGTTCGTTTCCGGTTCTTTTCCGGCCGAGGGGAAGATTCGCAAAATCGAATCCACCCCCCTGGCACGTATGACCCGAAGGGGTGGACGAACGGAGATGGTACCTCGTCCAGCACCCAGCTACCGGTCCATTGACCACATCCGTGCTCAATCGACTCGATCGATCGCCTGCAAACGATGCGATTGCGAGTACCGAGTAATCACATCTCGAATTATTCCCGATTTCGAAGCAATTCCGGGACATCTGCCGCTCGTAGCGGATTCGCACGGATTTCGTGGTTGGACAGGTAGTGATGGACTGCGTCCAGGTTTAGTCCGATCTCCTGGACCGATGGGGTCGAAGAGGCGGGCCCGGGCACGATAGTAGGGCACTCGGTGGAGGTCCTGAAGAGCTTTTTAGGAGGTCGTCGAAAATCGCAGCTGGACGTAATTCGCTCCCTCTCACGTCAGGATGGATCCACAGCCTGGCGGACCGCCTCAAGATCCCTGTGCAGAATGTCACCTATGCGGAAAGCTACATCACGGCTCTCTATTTCACCTGCAGCAGCCTGACATCCGTGGGCTTCGGGAATGTCTCCGCCAACACCTCCCCCGAGAAGATATTCTCCATCTGCACGATGCTGGTCGGAGGTAAGATCCAATTAGCAAGGTTTAAGGGGTGCAGCGTACACCGATAAAAATGCCCATGTAAATTCACTCAATGGGTCATCTCGAAGCTACAAGAAATTGCAGTGAAGTTCCATCTACGTGATAACACATTCGGCATCTTTGATATACAATGTTATGACGTATTTATGCAATTTTTAATTGGGAATTTAATGTACCTTACGTTTTTCCACGCGAAAGTTCAATTACGAGGTGTGTGAAAATATATGGAAATTTTTGGGGATTTTTATCAGTGAGTAGGATTGGTGGTGAGTCTTCAGGGTCCCCCTTTTTTACAGCGCTGATGCACGCCGTGGTGTTTGGAAACGTCACCGCCATCATCCAGAGGATCTACTCTAGGAGGTCCCTCTACCAGACCAAGTGGCGAGACCTGAAGGACTTCCTGGCACTACACCAGATCCCGGAGGAACTGAAGCAGCGCATGCAGGATTACTTCCAGACGACGTGGTCCCTGAACCACGGCATTGACATTCATGAGGTAAACTGCGGCGGCTTTGAAATCCGCTCGAGAGGAGGAGAGTTGAGGGAGGATCCCCGATTTCAGACGCTGAAGGAGTTCCCGGAGGAGCTGCGGGGAGACGTGTCCATGCACCTGCACAGGGAGATCCTGAGCCTGCCCATCTTCGAGGGAGCCTCCCAGGGCTGCTTGAAACTGCTCTCTCTGCATATTAGAAGCAACTTTTGCGCCCCTGGGGAGTTCCTGGTGCACAAGGGGGATGCCCTCTCCTACATCTACTATCTCTGCAACGGGTCCATGGAAGTGGTGCAGAATAACATGGTTGTGGCGATTCTGGGTAGGTTCCTGGGCCCTGGGTACTTCGACCGAATTTCTAAATGTAGATTTATGGTCGATACGATGTGGTCATCAGGTAAGGGCGACCTGGTGGGCTGCGACATCAGTGGTCATCTCCATTATGGAAATAATGGGGGTGGCGGGGGTGGTGGAGGTGGTGGAGGTGGCGGAGGAGGCCAAATCGACGTCGTCGTCAAGTCCAGCTGCGACGTCAAGGCTCTGACTTACTGCGACCTGAAGTGCATCCACATGCAGGGTTTGGTCGACGTCCTGAGGCTCTACCCGGAGTACCAGCACGAGTTCGCCCAGGACTTCCAGCACGACCTGAGCTACAACCTGCGGGAGGGTTACGAGGCCGAGGTGGGTGGTTCCCTGGGTAGGATGATCGGACTCGAGGCTGAAAGCCGGGGAGAAAGGGGAACCTAAAGTGCCTTCGGCTTTCAGCAAGAGTCCGACATGAACGGGGTGCCGTCCCTGACGCTGCCCTCCATCAGCGAGGACGACGAGAACGCGCCCGAGGAGGGCGAGACTTCGCCCTTGTCGCCACCTAACAGGTCGCCACTACACACGGCGACCAGTCCGCGACATGCCAAGTTCAGGTGAGGCTCGAATTTAGGGACCATCGCTGATAAGAAGTTGGAAGTAGAACAATTGGTTTAATACATGGATCTGGTCCAAAGAGACGAGTACAGGGAAGGCAGGAGATCAACGACGAGGAGCGTTCTGGTACGAGGTAGGACTGTCCAGATGATGGGCCAGAAGTCCATGGATGATCATCTCCCAGGATCCGTTGAGAGGCTGGACTCCCAGGTGTCCACCTTGCATCAGGACGTGGCCACCCTCAGCTACGAGGTTGGTTCGCCTTGCGAGGGATTTTCAGGGTGGTCTTCAGGGTGGCCTTCAGGATGGTTTCAGGATAGTCTTTACGGTGTCGAGCCAGGAGGCGCCCCTGAGGTCTATTTCCTTCCTCAGGTGAGGAACGCCATCCAGGCGCTGCAGATGCTGGCCAGCTCTCCGCAGAGCAACCCCAACCTGCCGACGCCTGCTGGTCGAGGAAGTGGCCTGTTGGCCAGGAGCTCATCCCACCCCCCGGACGCCCTCTGCTGGAACCCGCCAGCCAGGATGATCAGCGTCGGGACGCAGACCGACTGGCCGGCGGACATGATGGAGGAGTGGGTCCGAGCGAACCCTCATCGAGTTCTGAGGATTCTGGGTCTGGAACCGGAAGGGATCCCCAGACCGATGCCTCCCTCGCCGACCCCTTCGCCGTCTTCCCCGCCACCACCGCCATATGAACCATTGTCTCCATTGGTGGGCACGCCGACGCAGACGCCACCCCAATCGCCAGGTGATTTCATCTTACAGCTGCCTCTTCGTGGTCTGGGTCAAAGGATGTCCAGCTCTTCCCATTTGAGATCCAAAACCATGATGGTTTGGTTCTACATTCACGTCCACCCTTTTCCAGGAGCCAACGAGTACAGGTCCAGTGTCGTCGTTCCTAGAGTCTGCCGAGTCCCGGGGATCTGCTGGGATTCCCGAGGCAAGCTTTCTCACCGCTTCAGTGCTGGCGACGCCGACGACTCTTCAGGGCTCTGCCGACCCTTCGACGATGCTTTCGGACGCCTGCCAGAGTCCAGGTCCCTGAAGTTCGACCCCTTCGACAGTTGAGCCGCGTCGTTCAACGTTGGACGTGCAACCGGACCTCTGATTAAGGGTGACGTCTCCGTTTGGGAGGAGAACGGGGAATCCCGCGGCTCGGGGGATTCCCAGGAGCCAAATCCGGGGGCGGACTCGGAAATCCTAATTTATCAACCCTGAACCCTGAAGATGTCCTCGAGAGAGGCGTACCCCTCGTCCCTCCCGTCACTAGCGATGAGCAAGGTAGACCTTGGTCATCGCCATAGTCTTGGTCTTGCAGAAGTGCAAGATCGAGATTAATACCATGACCTGACCATATCTTCAAGGCCAGGATTTAAAATCGTCATGGTCTTGGTCTTGCACTTCCTCATCGCTATCCGTCACTGCCGGACTTTGCCAAACCCCGCTTCCAGCCCGGCGAATTTTTTTCGGCTCTCTTCTCGGAGGATTTGCCGACTATCGCCAGACGGATCCACCGTTAAAAACCCTAGACTAGGGATAGTAAAAAAAATCCCCATCCTCCAGCATCTCTAATCGGCTCCTCATATTAGGTCCGGCGTTGCTTCGCTTCACGCAGATTCCTTTAGTGTGCTCTTCTGACTAGTCACTCTTCCAAGGAGAGTCTCTCTCTCTATCTTGCTCTCACTCTCGTCTCGTCCCAGATTTTCTGCGACGAGCTGCACCCGCGAATTTTCCGCAACCCCGAAGGGAGGGTAATGCCGCCCAAAAATCCCAGGGCGATTGTAAATAGATATGCGATATCGAAAATGTGTGATAAAAGGGAAAAGATGAGCACGGCTTTGGCCATGTGCACAAAGTATTCTATATATACATATATTATATATATATACATATTCGTTCGACTCTCTTCACCGCAAGCTGCGAGATATAAAACGTGGAGGAGAAAATTCCTGGCTTCCGGGACTTCCCAGCCTCGCAGGTCGCGGTGAACGCGCACTATTTGATAAATATTTCATATATTTTGTTATACCGTTTCTATATGCTCTCTACGTTGTAACTGAAGAACGGCCAACATGGTGCACACACCGTGGGATCCCGGGTCGATGTTTTCCGACGTACGGGCCACTTCCATCGGTCCCTAGACCCTAAGAGCCTGATAAGACTCAGGTCGAAGGATGGAAATCGAAGGCGATCCCGAAATTTCTCACCCAGGAAGGCAACGTGGATCTTCGACCTAGAGGGAGTCCCCGAAGAGCCTCCAGAAAATCCAGGGAATCCAGGGAATCCCCTAGGACGATTCGCCATGGAAACTCAACCTCCATAGACCTGGCGGAAAGAATAAAATGACTAAAGGCGAGGTGGAACCTCCCTAGACACTTCTGTCCTTCACTCCGAGGCATGGTACCTAATAATAGACGAAGAACAAAGGATTTCGAGACCATTTGATGGAACGCGTCTTGTTGAAGCAATAAAAGAAAGACGACAGGTGTGGGAGGCACGGGGAAAGGAAAGCGAGATCTCGGAGCAACATTTGCGAAAAAGTCGAAAATACATATCGAGATTCGCGGTATAAAGGTGGCGGCGGAGGAGAGGCGGAATCGCCGGGGGAAATTAAGTAATAAAGAGCGGATGTGATCAAAGGGGCTCTGCAAGTTCCGCAAACACCCCGTCATCGGTGGAGTCAATATACCTAAGAATATCCTATTCGAAGAACCCATTGATATATTGTACAAATATATATATATCAGAGAAATGTATAAATCCATTTATCAGGCAAGTGCTGGTCACGATGCGATGTTACTTGGGTAAAAAGAGACGAGGAGAAGATGAAACGGAGCGGATGAAGAAAACTTACCGAGAGAGAGCGAATGCTTTTCGTCCTCAGCCCGAGATCTCCAGAGTACAATATTCCATGGATATAAAGAGAGTTTTATCCGCGAACACTTGAGCTGTACTTAGAGACGTCCACTTTCTCTCGGGAACTGGTCTTTCTTTCCTCCCCTTTTAAGACGCTTGTACATATTCCTAACCATTCACTGTACAGTGTAGACTAGATTCATAATGGATATAAATATATATCCTCTGTTCCGTCGATATTAAGTCGCGACCGATCGGTTAAGTTGAATTAAATAATGGTTACCTACCCTGGCCCGCTTCTGTTTGTTTAGACGGCCAAAATGTCGAGCTTTTAGTGCTGGATGGAAATAAAATAAACGTAGGAACTTTAAGGGAACGTTTATCCCTCCTCGAGCTAATGGAAATAAACGAATCATTGTTGTCGATACTTCGGCCAGCAGTAAAAGCTCGAGATCAAAGGCGCACGTATCTGCACTGCGGCAAGACGTTACTTTTTTTACACGGCTTTCAATACCATCATTTCCTTGCTTACCTGTTATCGTGCAACCTATGGAAACATCCTTTAAGGCGCAATAAAACCCTGGAAGAATATTTTTAACATTGCGCCATTGTATTCCCTTCCTTTTTGCCCCCTGACTCTCATGGGATTAGACTTTTCTTCTGATATTTCCAAACTGGAGCAACACTTGCTATTGCGTTACTGATTAAATTATGTTTACTATGTTCTTTTCAATTCTCTTAAGTTAAATTCATTTTTAGACGATTGTGAATACTATACAGAGATGAGTTGGGAGATTGTTTACGGGCAGGGTCGCGCGATCGTATCCTGTGCTGCCCTCTGGTTTCGTACCTTAGTTTCACTGTTTTTTGCCCCCCATTTGCAGATAAAATCAGGATAAAATAAATAAAGTAAGTGAACAGTAAAGTCAAAGAGGGCGCCACGAGTGTTCTTCCCTTACCATCAAAAGCGAGCAGTGTCAGTAAGCGGAGGTAAGCCACCACCGTCACGAAATCAGAAGACAGCACAGGATGCTATTGCGTGACCCTGCCTGTGAGCAATCTCCCAACTCATCTCTATACTATAAATCAACCGACGATTTGCGTTTATTAATAGACTTTGGTATAGGGTTCAGTAGAATATCGACAGATGGCGCTGACTGGAAGTTTATCACTGAACGGCCGGCAGGACGAATACCTTCATTGTATTTATATATCGTGGCAGACGCCGTAGAATTTCATATCCAACGGAATTTTTGAGGAGAACAGAGGAGAATGTGCACTGATTGTGTTCCAAGATGTAGTTAAAATGATACTGTACGCGATTTAAGAAGATTTTAAGACTAATTTGGTGCCGTCTGAGTTTGTAGCAGATATTAGGATAAACAGGGAGTCAAAACAATTCCGGAGAAATGGATGACGAGGAGAGAAGAAGCCGCTCCGTTGAAGCCGGGAGAGAAATGGTAACGGCTACTGCTCCTTTCTTTTCTAATTAGTTTTAGGTTATTTTTAAGCACGACCCTTTAATGCGTCAGTAACAAAATCTCATTCGTTGCACTGCGCTGTACAGCGAGAGAATACGTTAGTCGCTGTTTATTCGGGTACTCTGGTAAATTCTCCCTTTCCTGTGCACTGCGTAATGGGCATTTAGGATCGGTTGGATGGGGAATTAAATTAAGCCACAGAAGGAGTTTAAGTGGACCCAATTTTAAGCATAGTATATATATCATACGTTGGTTAACCTCATCGTCGAGTTGGGGAATGGTATAGTCGCAGCTGTTATTACAATTAGTTTTAGTGGAAGCGTCCTGTACTGTAGATTATTTTGTTAAAGAATTAAAAACTTGGGAATCTATGAACCTAAAGTAAAATATTCAGCCATTAGTTCGAGTTCAGAGAGTTGTAAATTCATTTCGTAAATTACAGCTGGAGAAGTACAAGGCGGAGAGGTTTAATCGAGTTCACGGAGCGAACAGTAATCATGGAGATCAGTCCGATGAGGATTTTTCCAGAGACGATATAGACGTTAGTTCTCTCGACCATCAAGGCTCGGGTGTAAGTTTGTATTCTATGTTAAGGATTAATATTATGTTTCTCTTTGGAAAACTCATACCAATGTGAAGGTTGTGACAGTGTGTTTTGTGGAGACAGATGATCGAAGGAATGTCTTCTCGGGATGTTACTCACAGCAGCATTAGCGTCAGCGAAGGCGAAGGTGACGGTGACTTGGAAGGAATGGCAAAGAGAGTCGCCGAACTGGAAGAACTCCTGCAAAACAAAGAAGCTATGGTAGCGTCGTTGCATGCTCAAATCGATCACCTGAGACTGGAAGCCTCTTCACCGAATTCATCCCAAAGTCACAGCAGTATTCAATATAGAAATGAATTAATGACCTATAAGAGCAAGGTAAATATTTCATAACCTTGAAGAGACTTTTACAAATTATTTACAGTTCTTATTAAGGATGAAAAAAGTTGACTCTCAACCGAAACAGTCGATCTGAGATATTTACCGATTGCTTCTTGTTCTTGCTTCATAGCTACAGGAATTTGAGAAAGGGGTATATAAAAGAGACAGCTTAATCGAGGAACTAACAGAAGCTTTAAAGCAAGCTTTAGAGTCCAGGGACAAGGTGCTTGAGCGATTGAATAATCTAAAAGATAATCTAAAGGACATGGAAGTTGCTAATGAAGCTTCACAACAGCAGGTTTGTAGAATTTTATTTTACTTTTAAATGTCAGGTATCACTGTAGTAAATCAACTTTCCATCAGATTTCTTCATTGGAGGCTGCAATGGCCAAACAGGAGCAGACTATGAAAATACTTAATAATGAACTAGTGCAATCTCGAAAAAAGGTAGAAGAACTCGAATTAGTAAAACAGACTCAGGCTACCGAGCTTGACGACTACAAACTTCAAGTGAACCAATTAAACGAGCAAATCCGTACTGGTGCCTTTGAAAGCAACTTTGATATACAACAGACCATGGAACAGCAGAAGCAACATGAAGCTCGTGTAGATAGAATCAAGAAAGAGATGCAGATGCTCACGGAGAAATGTACTGAGCAAGCCAAGATCGAAAAGTTTCGTCATCAGGATGAGTTGAAGGTGTGCTGCTGGTTTAATCATTAAATCCGATGTTCCCTTTCTAGGGAAGCAATCTAATCGTTCTTAAATTCTTTGATACAGGAATTGCAATCGAAGTATGAAAAACAATTGGAAGAAGAGAGAAAATCTCTGATGGGCCGGTTGATTCGAGAGATCTCGGAGTTGAAAATGAGACATTCCGTGGAGCTCTCCACACTCCATGCAGAGTTTGAATCCTGTAAGAAATTCAGGGACGACGCTGAAGCACAGAGTCGCTACTTGCGAGCAGTTCATGAAAAAGAACGTCAGGAGCTGCAGGAACAAGTGACTTCGTACAGAGCACAGATTGAGGTTATGACATCGAAGTGTGTTGCTGCGACAACTGTATTGGATTCGAAGGAAAGCATCGAACGTTCTCTGGAGGAGGCTCAAGCTGCAGCTGCTTTTCTTCGACAGGAGAACAGTACCTTGAATTTCAAGTTAACTGACTTGACGGAGAGGTACAAAAGTGCTCAGTCTTTAATTGAGAACAACCAGGTGCAGGAGAGGTCTTTGACTTCGAGGATCCACGATCTTGAAAAGTCTCTGTCTAGACTCAGTGGAGTAAGTACTCTGAGCGAACTGAATGAGACCAGCTATCAGTTTCTAGATGAGCTTGCTCTGAAAAACGAGATTACTCAGAAGAAGTTGACGGAGAAAGCGGAGTTCGAGAAACAGCTGATTGATAAGGTGGCTCAATTGGAGGAAGAACTTCAAAGGACCAGGTCGGCGCTGGAGGAAGCCAACATGACGAAGAGATCGTATGAAAAACAGCTGAAGGACATGAGGAACACTTGTGACAAGTTGCGATGTGATGCCTTTTCTGCAAAGGAAGGCACCTCAGAAGCTCCTAAGTTCTTTCGGAGTTCTTTTTACTTTGGAACCGATGATGAGAGTGTAAAGCAGAACAGCAGAGGAAATGAGGTAACGGAGGAGGTCTCTTTCCCCAGGGCATTAACTGATCTACCACAGGTAGATTACATTGATGCCTTGGAGAAAGAGATTGAAACATTAAAGGGGAGTTTAAAGCAGAAGGAAGATGAGGCGAAAGAACAGGAGAAACGAATAAAGGAGCTCGCCGAGAGGCTGCAGTCCTCTGAAGAACAGCGCCACATGTTGCAAGCTGGTCTCGCCGTTGCTTTAGAGCAGTGTTCCGATGCTGAAGAAAGGTTAAGCAGGACTCTGGAGAACGAGAGCAGGATGGAGCAGTCCTTCGCAGCAGAGGAGTGTAAAATCAAAGAGATAGAAGCGCGCCATATCAAGGAAATGGACGAGCTAAGGACCTACTATGAACAGAAGTGCAAAGAGATACAGAAACAATTCTCTGACGAGGTGTTTAGCCAGCAGTCAAAGAAGATGTCAGAAGACAGCGACGGGGAAGACCTGCCAGAGGATATTTATTATGGTGGAGCTGGAGATTGTCGGAGTACTTCACCAAGACACCCTTCACGAACGGTGACACCGGTTGGTTTTGGTAGTCAGAAATCTATGGGAGACGGCTCGGAGAGAACCAATCAGGGCAACTTTGAACTTAGTCAGAAACTAGAAGACGTAAAGCATGACGTTGAGCGCCAGGCACAGGAAATACTGGAAATGAAGGCAAATTACGAAGCAAAGATAGCGGAACAGAAAGCCTACTACGAGAGCCTAATCTTAAACATGAAGGAGAGAGGGAATCGTGTAACCCTACTTAAAACGGTTAATCAGGTGAGTCAGGTTGTTACCTTCTGCCAATCGAAGCATGGCGTCGTGAGGCATTTCTGTCTCTTCTGAAACTGACTGGTCTCTTTTTGTGTTTGTCCTTTTGACGTTTAACATCTGTCTTGGCGGAACGACTCTCCTGGTTACTAACATATGTACCATGTGTGGCCTGTCCTGCGCATGCAGCAATGTCAGACAGAATTGGAGCCAATTGCTGGGGAGAGCTGTGAACTGTCGGAGCTGTTGGCCATCTACGAACACAGGCTGAAGGAACAAGTTGCCCTTGCCGAGCAAGACGTCGTCAACAATTTTTTGGACCGGGTCCAGGTAGCTTATTCCGCAGCTGGGAGTGCTTTTTCTTCTCTGTTTGCTTCTTTAGTGTTTCCTTCGTGGCATTGTGATCTATTATGGATCGATGGGACTGTCGGATCTGTTTGGTTCGTGGTAATCATTCAACTCAATATGTGTGTGACGCAAGTGAGATGACCTCTTGAAACGCCTCACTATCACTGCTATCGTGTTACTTTTGATTCTACGCAAATGTTAGGCAATCGGCAATTTGCAGTCGCTGCTGACTGATAACGTTCTTGTTTCTTGTGGTCTATCTTTTGCTTTGTGATGAAGCTCAGGCCAAAGAAGTTTAGATTAAGCAGCATCGTACATACTTGAGCTTGCGAATATTTCTCTGTACAATTGCTTGGAACTGTCATCAGTGTTTCGATAACGTGGTTGTTAATATATCTTGTAGGCTCTGCTGGCACTAAATTCTAACGAGGAGGAGAACACCCCACAAGAGTTAATCGAATTGAGAGACAAGTTGACCAATCATGCTATGCGTCAGATTAGAGTTCTTGAACAAAACCATGCCAAGGAGGTCCATCAACTGAAGGAGGAACTCAGAAAAGTTTCGGCTGAACTTGAAAATCAAATTCATCTGAGGAGAGAAGCCGAAACCCACAAGACACCTTCTGACATTGCTTTGATCCAGGAGAGGTCAGTTATATCTAGTATTTTTTAAAGTACCTTGACTTGACAAAAAAAAATGAAGAGAGAAAAACAAGACACTGGCGTAATGGGTTCCTGTAGTGTAAGTTTGCTTGCAGTTCGTGTCACTAACCTATAAATCTTGACTATTATCAAGTTTTAAATAATTTAATGATAATTATAGAAGTACAATGAGGTATAATCTTTGTAAACTATGTAAATATTGGACGTAATGGATAATGAATTTATTATGATTCTGTAGGGATAACCTGTACAAAACGTGCTCGACTTTGAAGGGTCTGGTCGGAGAGTTAATCAATTACTTTGCGGTGTGCGAAGAAGAGGTTAACAACACTCTAATCAGCGAAGTTTTGAAGACTCAGTTATCGAAGTCGGAAGCAATCGAGGAGTCTCAGCAGGAGGAAACAGGCTTGGGCAGCGAAACCTTGGAAATGATTGAGTCGGAATTGCAGAATCGTCATCAGAAGCCGGTGGAGTCCAGGATCAAGAGGGTCCACTTTGCTCCACAGTCCAGCGACTTGACATCTATCTTGAATTGCGAAGACAATAGCATGCAGAATCTCATCGGAGAGGACAGGAACATCACGGAGACTCTGCGAATGGAGCTGGACAGTTGTCTGCGTAGACTGCGTTCAGAAAGTGCTCAGGTTTTGGGAATCTCTCTGCCTCCTGTAGAAACCAGGCAGGATTCCTTCTCGAGGCAAGTGCTTCGAACCAACAGGATCAATGAGGAACTGACAGCGAAGTTGAAGGAAGCAGAGAGTATGATAATGAGCTATCGAGAGGATTGCGAGCAACTTAAACTGAAAATCTTGGACTTGCAGCAGCGACTCTTTATAGCAGAAAGCAAGAAAGAAATCATAACCGAAGGGTACGGAGAGCAAGAAGAGGTTGGTGGAGAGGTTACGCTGCAGACTTTCTCCGAAGTCCAGGATAAGGGTATGTAAGGAACTGCTTCGAGATGCATTTTGATAGGGTTTTATAAATAGGATTTTTGTCAATAAATTTTTCAGCTCGGCTGCTTTTAAGTAATGGCGGAGGAGACAATTCCCAGATGTTCAAGTTGATAGAGGAATTCTGTAGATACAGCGACAAACAGATGGAGGATGCCAAGAAGGAAAGGGAAGATCTCCAACAGCAGGTAAAACGCATTGGACAGGTCCTAGAGGATCGGTGCACCAATTGCATGTTACGTCGCATATCAATTATTTTTGGTACGCTACACATACAGGAAATTTCAGTGTACGCATAATCGAGTGCATAATCCATCTCTATTTGTAGTTTATCAAAGGTTGATCCTGGAATGCTCGGTAATTAAATGGGTTGACGATATTAGCCAAGTCCTGAAGGTACATCGATCGTGCCGGGGAATTTCTTCTCTGATAACAGTTTGCATTTAAATTATTTCCCATGGTTCTTATATTTATTTTAGCCAAGATTAATTACGTAACACGGCATCGTCGATGTTTTTCAGCACTGTTGCATAAATAATGCATAAAAGAGTTGATTTCCCGCGGTTGATTCCGAAGTAGCAAGTGGATTGATTGGCGTTCTTGTCTTGCCGGCAGGTTTCATTAGATCCCATCCCTACCCCATACATTCACAGGGTATGCCGTCGAAAGGTAAATAGTACTACTAATTTTACGTCTAGAAACCTGTAAATACATTCTTAACAATTAGAATGTCCGTTAAAATCCTGTCTGACGCTTAACACGTCCGCGTTCGGTAGCAAACGTTCCTCGTCCGACAGGATCCCGCTGATCTGGACAGAAAAGGTAATCCGATCTTTTCTCTCGAGACAAGTACGCCTTCCCTAGTTCTTTTCGATAACTCGAGACAATCTCTCGCGTTTCCTTTCCCTATTGAACTCATAATGCACCCGTTAATGTACACTTTTGTTTGCGTTTCTTTGCACCGCATGGGAAGCTTTGTCTTGTTCAGTACAGTATGAGCTTTGTGCGTATTCCCTCTAACCAGGGTGACGGCATGACTTACAATCGTTTAGTTGTCCAATTGCATGGGTCTTCTAATTATTAATATAACAAAGAGCGCTTTAACACGACCCTTTTCTGGGTCTTTTCGAGGAGTATCGCCGATTGCGACTTCGATGTCCTGATTGATAAGCTCCACGGGGTCATTAGCGACTCCGACCAATCGCCGACCCCGTGGACCGTTTTTCTTGTTCTTTCCCTGGGTTCATTGTATCCCCTCCTTCATTTTTGCATCTGGTAACCATCTAATTAGAGCTTACTGTCCAGATCGAGGCCGCGGACAAGCAATTGCGAGCTACGAGGAAGTTCCTGGAGGAGCAAGCAACGGAACGCGAGGCCGAGCGAGACGAGGCGGCTCGCAGGATAGAATCTCTTCAGGATGTCATCAAGGAACGCGAAAGAGAGAAGGAACGAGATTTGCGCATCAGCTCCGAGGTACTGAACTCTCACGGGAAGATTAAAACACCCATCACGAGACGCCACGAGAGAAACTCCGTTCTGCTCGTCAGGGACGCCTGGGAGGGCCTTTAACTTTTTGGTGATAGGCTTGACCTAACGCATTCTATTTTTTTTTCTTTCTCTCTCTCTCTCTTGTCGTTCTCCGGATATTTATTTTTAACATTTAACAGAGTGTTAGATATTACCTGGGTCGATAAATGTTGTAACGATAGAGAGTCGAGGCGGGAAAAGCTTTTTTAACAGAATGCACCATCACCGCCGCCGCCTTAACATCACGCGTATTTTATTTTCCCCTTTTGCACCGTGGTTTGGTTTTCTGTTTGTTGCACAAAGCAGACCTCGCTATCGCCTCTATGGTCGTCCGACGTCGCCGTGGTTCGGTCCGTGGACTTCAGGGCAGCTGTGAGTGAGATTTTTTATTTATCCTAACAAGAACCGAGCAACATGTCGGGGGCATACTTCAGAGTTAAGATGCCAGTGGGTCCTTTTATTTTGTTAAAATGCGTCGAGACGCATTGAAACGCATTCCTAGGACGTGAACGTTATGTTCGGGGAACGGGGTGAATAGTCATGAACAATGTCTGCTTGGACGCGATCAGCTTTGGCTTCTTTGCGGTCGTAGTTTGCACGAACTGTGGATTTGGAATTGGTACGATTCCTGGACGAGGTCCTGCCGATTATTGAGAGGTTCCTGCGATGTACAGGTGGAGGCACTCGAGTGCCAGCTGAGGGAAATGTCGTCCTTGAGGTCGGATGCCGAGGCCAAGAGGTGCGAGATGGAGAACGAGCTGAAGGCGGTCATGGAGAAGATATGCGACCTCAAGGACATCATCGCTGCCAGGGACGAGCAGATCCAGGCAAAGGAGGAGAAGGAGGAGTTCCTGATGAGGGAAATCGAACAGCTGAGGGAAGTGATCGCTGCCCAGTCCAAGAACCAGCAGGAGTTGGTGCAAGAGTTGGACGCCATCAAGCTGGACGGCGAGAACGGCCAGCTGAACGAGCACATCAGTCATCTGCAAGTGAGTGAGAAGTCCTTCAGGATTTCCTTGGGGAGGTCTCGACATTTTTCATACGTCTTTCCTATTTTTCTCGCCAAGGAGGAGCTCATGAAGCACAAGCTCAGCTCCGAGCACTTCAACGTCAACAGTTCGGCACTGAAGCAGATGAAGCTGGAGATCCGCGAGATGCAGAGCCAACTGGACAGGAGGACCAAGGAGCTGGAGGCTTTGCACATGTGCGGATCCAGTCTGAGTCTCAGCCAGCCCAGCGAGGACGTGTCCATCAGGGACCAGATCGACGCCGTGAGGTGCCCCACCCCGGATGATCCTCAGGCTCCTCCTACTCTGCCCCTGGACCAGGTCCTGAAGCTCAAGGAGAAGCTCCAAAAGCACGCCCGAGCCGAGGAGGTCGCCTTCAAGAGGATCAAGGACCTCGACATGCAACTTGCCTCGCTGAAGAACCAAAACGAGGTTCGCCAGCTCGAAGCGGAGGCTTCTTGCCGAGGTCTCTTCAGGTTGTAAGAAATTATATGATCTGTGCAGGAGTTGCTGGCCGAGCAGGAGATCCTGCAGCAGACCACCTCGGAACAGCTCTTCCAGATAGAATCCCTGAGGAGTCGCCTGGAGCAGCAGAAACAGAGCGCCCCCTTCGCTCAGAGACAAGCTACCTCGAGGTTGGAGCTGCAGCTGCACGAGTCCAACGCGAAGATCCTTGCCATGGAGCAGGTGCTCACCGATAAAGATTTGGAGGTACTGGCTCCCTATCTTTACCCTTCCGATTAATCCTAATTAGATTGGTAGCTAACTAATGCATTTCTTAATTTAATTTCCTGAAGCTGAAGGAGACGAGGAACCAGCTCGACAGAGTGAACAAGTTGCTGGCGGAGAAGGAGGCTGACATCGCGAAAGTCGTTCAGACGGAGAGCGTGATGATACAGAAGCTGAAGGACCGCCTGGAGGTCCTGGAGGACGAGAAGAAATTCCTGGAGGTGTGAAGGAAAGCCCGGGATTTTATCCCTCCTCCTTTTCTTTCTTTCTCTATCTCCTTAATGCACAATTTTTTTTTTCTCTCTTTTTTCATCCAGTCGAAAGTTGTCGTTCAAGAGCGCGCCCACGTGGAGCTGCCGCAGCTGATCGACACGATGCTGGCCGACAAGAACGAGGAGATCGACCACCTGAAGGACCAGCTCCTGAAGCGCGACAAGCAGCTCGAAGCTTATCTTTCTCTTAATTTGGACGACTGCCAGATTCGGCAAGCCGAGCCGAAGAGCAGCGCCCGCACTCTGAGCGACATTTTGTCGATCAACTCCGAGTGCGAGGAACTGCCCGAAGCGATTCGCGACGTCCCTAATGGTACCCAAATCACGCCTCAGAATATTTCCACCTTCCGTTCGCCCCATTTCGTTCAGTTGAACGACACCCCCGAAGTGTCCCCCGCGTTCCCGGCCGATGCCGATAAAATGGACGTCCAGGTGCCCAGACTGGAATTAGGGATGCAGTCTCAAAGCCCTTCGATTTGTAGCCCCCGCGAGCTGCAGGACCCCACGATTCCTGAGATAATAATTCACAGCAACGCGGAGGTGACGTCGCCAGGATCTGCGGGCGAGCAAACGTCTTCCGGAAGTAAAGTGCAGTGGGAGAATGCGAGCGATGGCAAAACCAGGGAACATCTTCTGGATGATGTGGAGGACAGGGTGGATGGGAACGGACAGAGTGGAGTAGAAGCGTCGGATGCCGAAGAGAGCAAGGAGGGTGGTTCAAAGAAGGTTCTGGAGGATTCCGGACGGACTAAGGAAAGCTTGATGGAAACGGTGACCAGGATGGAGGGCCAGCTAGCCAGGATTACCGAGGAGCTGCACCTGAAGTCGGCAGATCTGGAGAAGAGGGAGAGGGAGCTGGACCTGGTTAGGAACACCCTTGACGAACTCAGGGTCGAGCTGAGGACCCAGGTGGAGACCCTGACGAGGGAGAAGTGCTTCTACAAGAACCAGTACGAGCTTTCGCAGGCCTCAGAAGCCAAGATCACGATGGACCTGATGGAAGTGGAGAACACCCTGAAGATGAGGGACGAGGAGCTCGAGGAGTACCGGAGGAAGATGCAGATGAACGAGAGGATCCTTACGGAGACCCGGGAGAGGGAGCAGAAGCAGATAAAAGTCTTCGAGGCGACCGTCCAGGAGAAGTCGCAGGAGATCAAGAACCTCCGGGAGATCATCTTCGAGAAGGACATCACCATCGAGACGATGAAGACCAGGAATCTGGAGATCGAGAACGAGAATAAACAGCTCTACGAGCAGAAGACCAAGTTCGAGCAGTACGGGAAGAAGTTCGCCGAGTACCAGGGCGAGATCCAGAGGCTGACGGAGGGGTTGAACAACCGGGACCAGGTGATCGGCAGACTGGAGGAGATGGCGAGGCGGTCCAGCTTCTCGGGTGCCTCGTCACCGAGCGAGAACAAGGACCAGGAGATCCATCATCTGCAGGAGTACCTGAAGGAGAAGGACAAGGTGATCCGGCAGATGAGCGACGACAGCAAGAGCTTGCACAGGGCATTGGAGACCATCCAGAACAAGATGAAGGAGTCGGGCAACGTCGTAGAGCTGAGGAGGAAGCTGAAGGAGGAGAAGAAGCTCAACGCCGAGCTGAAGGAAGTCGTCCAGAAGCTTAGGAAGGAGCTGGAGGGCCTGGGGAACGAGCCTTGCCGTCAGTCGGAAGAGGGAACCGAGATCGAGGAGATGGTTCAGAGGGAACTCAATTTGTCCGCTCGCTTGGACAAGAGGATCATGGAGGCCATCGAGAGCGAGCCCGAGGACGGATCAGCCAGACTAGTCGAGATTCATCATGGTAACACCGTAAATGGTCGATCACCTAACCAGGAACAACAGGAGAACGTGATTCAGAGGTACTCGGAGACGAGAATCCGACTGAAGCAGGCGCTCAAAGTCAACGAAGAGCTCAACAAACTGAAGGACGACCTGGAAATCGAGAAAGAGATGCTACGGTCTCAGGTCGTCGAGTACGAGGATCGGATCTTGCAGATCAAGTGAGATAACTGGAAATGTGTGACCTTGCTTCTTTGGACGTCTTTTCATTTTGTAATCCCTGTCTTTTTAATTTACCATCAGGTCGTTCTTGGACGAGGAGTGCAAGAAAGTGACGCACCTAGATGAGGAGCTCTCCTCGGAGAAGAACGTGGTCCGCAACCTGAGGATCCAGATCCAGAGGGAGCAGAACGCGACTCACGTTTCTCAGGCCCAGAACTCCGAGCTCATAGCTGTAGGTTTCTCGAATCTTGCGGATTGCCTGGATTTTTTTTTATATAGTTTAAGGAAACTAGGGGTATCATACGTGTGATATTGTAATTAATATTTAATCCGACGTTCGCGGTTAGCACTTGAGAAGGAAACTGGAGGACTCTCTGAACGTGGAGGACAAGCTGAGGAAGGACCTGGCGACCATGAGGCAGGAGCAGAAGAGCTTGGAGGCCCAGCTGAGCTCCGTCAGGGAGCACGTGCAGTCTCAGCAGGTGGAGGACGTCCCGAAATTGTCGGAGCTTCTGAGAAGCGAGCAGAAGAAGTACGTGGCCCTTGTCGAGGAGGTCGAGAAGGAGCAGAGGAAGAGCTCGGAATTGGAGCTGACCCTGAAGAGGACGGTGGCCGAGAAGAACAGGTGCGAGCAGAGGCTCGAGGTTGCCCTGGAGGAGAAGGAGAAGTTCATCAGCAGCCTCGTCCTCGCCGAAGGGATCAAGGAGCACTTGGAGACCGACCTGAAGAGGACCAAGGAGGAGCTGAAGAGCAGGGAGGACGAGTGCGAGTGGCTGCAGAAGAGGATCGAGACCATGACGAACGCGGAGACCAAGAGGCAGCAACAGAGGTCGAACGAGCACAACGAGCTAAAGAGCCTCAGAAGGGAGGTCGCCAATTGTAGGGACGTCATGGTAAGCTGGTTAACAATTGGTCGATTTTTAGTTCCTTAAATTTCATCTCTGGACCCCGGGAATAATTTTTACCCTAATCTTTGTTTAGTGCGACCTGGAGGCGGACATGAAGCAGTCGAAGAAAGAGCTGGCCAAGGCCGTCGAGCAGAAGACTCAACTGGCCAGGTGCGTCGAATTGCTGACCGAGAAGGAGTCGGAGCTCAACAGGAAGCTGGAGGCTGCCAGGAACGAGGAGAAGAGGCTCAAGGAGGTCATCTCCGATATGCAGAACGACCTCAGAGCGAACATCGAGAAGGAGTTGCAGCTTAACAACGAGCTGCAGCGAGAGAGGCTCTGCAGCGAGAACAACGCACCTGTGAAGTTTGTGCAGAAGATCAAGGTGTGATGGCCGAAGGTTTACACTCGAATCGCTGGTTCCACTATTTAACGTTATCTTCCTGGACAGGAGCTGAACGAGATCGTGGAGAGGCTCTCCGGCGAGAAGAACGCCCTTAGGGAGAAACTAATGAAGGCTCGCGAAGAGAGGGAACAATTCGCCACCAGGACGAGGACCTTGGAGTCGGAGACTGCACAGAGAAACAAGGGCCCGCGCGGTAGGAGCGACGTTCCTCCAGGCGTCTTTGAAAACGTAAGGATCCTTTTAAACGCGCTCGTACCTTCCGATTTAAATTTATCTGGGGCACTGTCCCGTTTAGAGGGATACTCTAGATAGAAAAGATACCGACTTGTAACTCCAGGTGCAGCACTTCTACGGGAAGCACCTGCGCGCTGAGAGCAGACGCAAGGCCCTGAAGTTCCAGAAGAGGTACCTGATCTGCGTGCTCGGCGGGTACGAGATATCCGAAGAGCTCACCCTCTGCACTCTGGCCCAGCTGACTCACACGCAGAGGGCCTGCACCATAGTCAACGGAAACCGGAAGAACCCTCGGCTTCGATTCAGGAAGGCGGTCTTGGTCCTCGTCAGCATCAGGCGGATGAAGTGGCTCGTCCTGAGATGGCGAACCGGCTACAGGATCGGCGCAAACGCCGTCCTGGGGAACGCAGAGCAGTTCGTACCCCTGCGAAGACACGCGCCTAATCATTCGCCACCTGTTAGGGACACGGTTACCAGTCGGTCGGTTTCTCCATATTTCTTATATGCTTTACTATAAAATGATGCTTCGTTCCTAACGCTCCGTTGGGAGGAGATATGTACGAAACTAGTGCCAAGGTTGTTCCTTATTTTTCAGCAACGACCTCGGGAACGCGTTGTCCAGCCAGCCGCCCAGCTTGTCGCCCGGTCAGGGGAATCTAGACCTGGGGCAATACCGACAGAGATTCTTGCACATCGAGAGGACCCTCAACATGGCCATGGCCGATGCCGGTTCTCGACAACTACCGGAATAACGTTTCCTCTTCGACCTCGAGTCTTCATCTACCTTGATTGGCGCGGCATGAAGGACGCCTCTTGGGAAGCGTCGATTATGTCTCGCCTAAATGTGCCGCCAGGAGTGATGGCGCACGTGGGATTGCCGTTTCCATCCGACGCCGACGTCGATTCCGGTCAGCTCGGAGCGTCGATGGAGATCGATTGAACTGGGCATTTTATCTAGGGGACTTTTTTCATCCCGACGACATATCTAGCTAGGACGCATTTAACGGGTTGCATTTATTAGGGACCCTGGAAAAATTCAAGGGGGGTCTGCTCCAGGAGGTGGACTCCCTTGGGTGCTGCGACCTGCATTTTTATCTCGTCTGTCAGTTATCGTGACCTGTGTGTATATATAGATCTTTGCGGAATTAGAGGTGCACGGGAACATTATCTTTGACTGCTTCCCGAAGGAATGTTCTCGACGTTTTTCATTTTTTATTGTTTTTCTTCCTTTTTTTAAATGTAGGATTAAGGTTCTTCACCCTCTCGGTCCTTGTTAGGGAGTTACCCCGAGGCTGGTGCTCGGATGTGTTTTTAGAATTCATCGATAAATGTTTAATCGCGACCTCGTTTAACTCATTCTTCCCCACTTCGCCGTTTAGCCAAAGACTGCCTTGCTGAGTATTTTTCATTTTTATCCGATTCTTTCTCGGTTTTTTTAATCTTCATTAGGCTAGTTTACTGCTGCGATTAAGTTTGAGATTAAGGACCAGGATGAGAGAGAGGGAGGAAAGAACGTATACGTGTGCCTTGTAAATCGTAATACATATTTTCTATTTATTATCGAAGTGAATGTTCTTTTATATATTTGTGAATAAAATTGCCGAGATGCCTCTGGAGGATTTTGCATGGACAACCGTTTCTATATGTGAGATTAGGAAGAATCTAGAGGAGGAGGGAAAGCCGGGAAAGGGAAGTCGAGCCCTTCGGGGGTTGATTAGGCGTTTTTAATGCTGCGTCGATGTCTGTACATTAAAACGTCATCTACATCTTCTCTCGAGCACTCGATACGTTTAACAAGCATAGTTCGATATATATATATATATATATTTCTCCATAAATGCAATAGAAATCTGTAGTCGTAACCGCAATAGAATTTCTTCGAGCTTCCGTCCGCCATCTTGAGCGCAACGCTAAGGGAAGGTGGAACCCACTTTTATGAACAAATAGCGTTAAATAATCCCTTACATCGCTATGGTGGCTTAGTCGGACGTATTGTTAAATGTCGTTGCTACTTTTTCACTGGAAAGGAAAACGGGGAATCTTCAAGTTAACGTTGGAAAGAGCCCTCTTCCGGTTATTCATTTCTCGATATCGGCGCTTACAGAGTCTAATCGTTGTAACTATTCTTCTAGGCGTGCGAAAGGAAGGAAGGAGTCCTAAGGATTGTATAAAATTGACGATATTGTCTAAGGATACGATTAAGAGGTCTCGGGGCTTCGGTGTCGCCCACGTTGATTTACAATTTACAGAACCGAGGTCACTCGGCTCCGGGACTTTATGTACAATATATACATCGAGTTGTATGATAAAATATATGACGGCCAGCTAAAGCTAGGTATTTTCATCGTTTACGAAACTACCTCTAAAGAGCTTGTCGAGTAGTCTAGATTCTTAAGGCTCCCTTGGATATACTTTAGAAGATAGACGATGGTCTAAGTCGAGAACTCGAGGGTGGCGTTTGATATCTTTGTCTTGTTTCTTTTCTTCTTCTTTTTTTTTCTCTTTAATTATTACTTTTCCCAACATTCATGCGTAAGGCAAACTTCTCTATTCCGTCTTCTCCCTCTGTATTCTTCTCCGATTATGGTGTTAAGGTCGTGGAAATTCTGATTAAATATCCGCCAGCAGAACCGAACGACTCCAAAATGGCGGAAATCCCGAAGGTGATTCGCGTTTTTCTTTTTAAACCTAAGCCCTTAGGAAACGGGTCCTACTTTAGAAATCCTAATACTTTCTTGGTAAGATCGATGCGAGAGGTCTGGTCAATGATAAGAAATTATCCCTAGACCGAAGACGAGCTATCCGGTGCGAGGGAGACCTAGGGGAATCTCTAAAGTGTGCAACTCTGGTGATTTCTTCTCCTTTCCTTTTTTCCCCCCTTTCTTAACTCGGTAAGAAATTCTACGTCTCTTTATCGAGTGAGATGTCGCTTTAAGAATTGTCCGAAATGACAATAGCTCGAATATCGACGGTGCTGATCGTCGAGGTGAACATTCCGTTTCCGGGGAAATCCCGAGATTTCCTAACGACGTTCAGATGATATTAAATGTTAAACGCGATTTTCTATACGAAGGCAGCTCCAAGTCTTGTGCCTCTCTGGATTCGCTCCGGTATATGACCAAATGTCTGATACCAGTTTTGTTATTTTCGTATCCCGCAGGAAGGTAAACGGGTCCCCAAGATACTGGCCCACTGGATGTCGACTTCCCTGAAGAAGAGAGAAGAAAATTGGACGACAACATCCCAAGTAGTTCCCCATAAATACGTCGTTTGCAGAAAAAAAAAAGGAAGGGAAGAAGGACCCTGAAGAAGCCCCACCCAACCTGGACCCAAACTCTCGGCAAGGATAACGTTTCCTAGAGATAAAAAATTGATATGTCAACTTAAATAATTCCCTGCTTACCGTTTATCCTCTCTTCCGAAGGGAGCAAGCATCCTTGAAGTTCGTCGCATTGAAGGGGAGGAAATAATCATCGTGGAGCTGTCTGATGATGGCCTCGATGGGGCAGAGTTTGGCCTCCCTCTTGGGCCTGTCCTGGTCATCTCTATCGGAGGAGAAGACGGTGTAAAAATTGGAGTTCCTGCAGAAGGGGATCCTCTGGGTGAAGTCCTTGCCGTTGACGACTACCCTGAAGAAGAAGTCGCTGGCCACGTGGGTCTCGCCTCTTGGGTTCACCCTGTAGACCTCTATGACGTATCTGGACGCGTAATGGGGCAAAGCGGCGGTTTCGGACATGACTCCAAGAGCGGTCGCCAGATATTCCAGGGTCTTATCATGCCCGGAATATAGAACCACTTTTGGTCTAGCCTCGGAGATGATTCTCAGCATGTACGAGACTATGTTCCTCAGCAAGCCGTACGCCCTGAGGAGGCCATGCTTCCTCCTGCTGTGGCTTTTGGCATGCTGTCGAGCTTCCCACTCGGTGTAGGCGAAGAGACCCGTAACGTGCTCCGCTTTGACGCAAAGTCTTTGGGTTTCCAGGTCGATGCATGGCAAGGAGGCCCCGTGGCAGATGTACGTCAACAGGGCGTCCCTCAGGGTGTTCGGGTCCGTAGATTGGGCCTGGTCGGGGAGCTCGAAGACCACGTTGGAGGCTTGTCTGATCAGGTCCGAAACTGCTGGGTGCGACCTCAGGTGCTCCGCCAGTTCCTGGATTTAGTGATACCAATTAATGGGAGTTAATTTATAAATTAGAAGTCTAAAGGAGGTGTTCAGTCCTCACCCTGGAGTGCTGTTTCAGGTACCTATCCGCCGCAGGGCAGGCGCAGTCCACGTTGCAGAAGGCGTAGCTCTGGGTCTCTCTCAGACTGACCCTGGCGAGGTTCTGGAAGCCGTCGTTCTCCAGGAAGGCGTACAGCAAGGCTACCGCACTCTGCACGGTCCTCCTGTACCTGGTGCTGTAGACGACGACGTCCTTGGAGGTGACGGTCCCGTTGCCGAGGTTCAGCTTGTTGAAGTAGGCGCTCCTGAGGAGCAGGCCGGTCTTCAGGAGTTGACCCACTCCTAGAGTGGTCAGCTGGGCCAGCTTGCAGTCTCTGGGACTGGAGGGCAGCATCGGGAACCCGTGGAACGGTCCCAGGAACTGGGCCCAGCTGGTCCTGGAGTAGGTCGAGGCGTTCTGCAGGAAGTTCTGGTAGCTCTGGTAAGCGTTCTCCAGTTCTGGATTGCTGAAGTCCCCGGCGCAGTTCACGGTGCTGATGTTCCTGACGTGGGCCAGGGGTCCCCTGTCGCCGTGGCGGATGAAGACGAGGATTCCGCCCAAGGTCAGGTTCCCATCTACCTTCCCTGGAGAGATTTCACGTGACAATGTACCGATAATGTCGCTTTTCAGGTGTATGTGGCTTATCATCGGTATCGGACCGAATCGAAAAGTGGTACCTTCGGTGCCTTGCAGAATGTCGCTCGGCAGGTTGCAGAACCTGAAGATCTTCTTGGTCTTAACGTCCGGCTTGAAGTTCCTCGGGAACTCCCTGATGGACAGCTCGCTGCCCGAGGTCCTGCCCTGGAGGGAGCTCTTCTCGTCGACGCCGATGTACTTGTACATGCCTGGGAGCAACGCAAACCCATTAAACGGCCTGTTAGAGCGGTTTTGATTCCCTGGCTGTAACATCCCCGTAAATATTCGAGCCCGATATGCCACGGCTCGTGGGTTTGATTTATCGCCCGCCCACCGGGCACCTTTAAACCGACCCTGGTTTAGCCGGAAGTAATCCCACCCCGGGAATTTTCCTCCACGATTGGGTCGTTTCGCCGCTCCGATTATTTCGGCTCATCGATTAAGGCACCTGGAGGTGTCGTATCTCTTCCGGGCCAGGATTTCAACCCCTAGTGAGATTGCGACCCGAAATCAACGCGCGACCAGGTCTCGGGGGTCGCGACTGGAGGCGCAAAAGTGTCCTAAAAATAGCCGAAAGGAGGACGGGAGGAAAGAAACTCCCAGAGGCCGACAAAGAAATCCATATCCCGGCGATTCGACGCCGAGCAGGGAAACGCGACCCTGGTGGTGCACCATTTTTCCCTTCCACGGCGCTTATCGACCCTGACTCGCACTTTTCCCTTAAACTTCCTTCTTTACCTGGAATTTTTTATTCCCGATATCATTAATATCATGAAACCTTGATCTGTTAGAGTCATCATATGTATGGTGGTTTCTTTTTTAAGGGTGGTTACCAGCGACCAGGAGGAAGATCCAGACGCTGAGGATGACGTAGCAGTAGAAGGCGCGATGCTGGTAGGACAGGCGAACCATCTCGGCGAGCATGTCGAGCCCGAGGGAGGCCCCCAGGACCTCGACGATCCGGATCACCCTGAAGAGGAAGACGAAGAGGGCCGCTACCTCGTCGCCCTGGAGGGCGCCCACCAATGGGGACCCTGAGTCGAGGCGAGGTCGATGCCGACAGGAGGCCACATCGGAACATCCTCGCGGGGTCTCAGGAAGACATCACCGGGCTCGAAAGGCACTCCTGGGCTCGAGGTCGACGCACTGCTCGCGGTAATCGACTTTTCACCTGGCGAGACCTGCTTCAGGGGTGTCGAGCCACCCTGAAGAGCGCAGGCGTCTTCGCCGATGGCCGACCACTTCGACGGTGACGACGTTTTCGGGCTCGATGCCGCGACCGGGGGCTTATTTCGCTGCGCAGCCCGATATAGACACCTCGGGGAGGGTCGGATAAAAATACAGGGGATGCTCCGGTCCCGTTCACCGAATTCTTCGGAGGCACTTGCGCGACGTTGGTACCTCTTCGCGCATGCTCTTCTACGTCCCTATTACGGCGCAAGCTCGGCGGGTACTTACGAATCGACTCCCCTTATCTGTAATAATTTCCAATTAATGATAATTCTTGAATGTGCAAAATTAATAGAGGAGGAAGGATTTTAACAAACTCATTGGCTCTCGCGTTAAACGGCGCCGGGGATTTTGGTAGCGGTCTTGCGTGGTGAACTAATGTACCGACTAACGAATCGACTCCCCTTATCTGTAATAATTTAAAGTTAATTATAATTCTTGAATGTGAAAATTAATAGAGGAAGGATTTTTACTAATTCATTGGCTCTCGTGTTAAACGGCGCCGAGGATTTTGGTAGCGGTCTTGCGTGGTGAACCAATGTACCCAATTTTTGGGAATAATCCGGAAACTGAGACTATTGTTCATGATTTATTTGAGAAAGGGGAAGCGCTTCACTTAGGGCGATATGTCGTGATTTGGCGAGGGTTTGGATGAGGCTCGAATGCTGATTTGGAACGCGCGGGTATGGATGGTGTAGGTCCATGGTCATTTTGGATGAAGGCGAGTTTTTCATGCCTCCCTAGGCGGGACAGTCGAGCAAATATATGCTCAATTATTCCTGACGTATATTCCCGAAAGACGAAGGTGTCGGGTGCGAGGCCGAGCCCCGACGTCATCGGGCACTCGACACCCGGTTCCCGTAGCAAATCCCAAGGCGAGATAAAGTTCTTAAAAATCAAGGGAGGGAGTTATCTCGAATTCGAGGGGGATGCATCCCTCGAGGGTTCCCGAAGACGGCGAAAGTCCCATCGACTTGGAGCTTCATTTACTTTATCGAGAATTAATCCGAATTAATCCTTGGAAACCGAAACCCTGGTTCCCCATCCGCGGAATTACCTATAAATGATTAAAAGAATATTCCCTCGAATCTATTATCTAGGCTTGACTTAATTCTTAGGAAGTAAATTTAATATCGGACTCATGTCTGACCGGATGCGAATCGTTCTACTTAGCCCTGATGATCGCCGCGTCTGACCACTGAGCGACCGACTCCACTCTCGGGTTGGAAATTCGCGTTTTCAGTTTGAGTAATTCTTTTCTTTTTTTTCCCCCCTACCCCGTTTTCTCGTAATCATTCCCAGGATTTTACGGTTTCTCGCCGAGGGAACTGTTCCACGGCTTCTGGCCAAAGGAATTGTTACGGACGGCTGTAAAATACTCGAGTCAATAGACAGGAAGTTAACGTAGCAATGTGGACCGGCTCGAAGAAAGAAAATAACGATTCCTCGAGAAATTCACGCCGACTGGCGGGCTAATAACGTAGTCTGGTCTAAAAATAGGAGTCGACTGGTACTTCTTCCGAGTACACGCAATAATCCCGAATATTACGTCGCCATTTCTGCCGGAATTGCGTTCCTTCTCTTCAGGGTTACCCTCGAGGCATATACAAACGGCGCCTTGAAATTCAACTTCCGTATGTAAATTCCTGCCTTGATTCACAATCTTCACGGAAGTACCTTCGAAAATCGAGCCAAATTAAAAAACCCTCCGCTTAAAGTAAAATCAAGAGCCCCCATTCTCATAAAGTGCTTTTAATTAATGATATTAATCTCCTTCCTCTGAGACGCAGGCGCCATTTTTTATTTCGGCGTCGAGGAAATTACAAGGAGTAACTCTTTTCTTTCTCTTTTTTTTTCTCCACGAAATGTTTAGTTTTAGAGACATTTCCAATCGAGCCAAATCGAGAACGCCCATTCTCATAAAGTGCTTTAATTAATTATATTAATCTAATTCCTCCGAGACGCAGGCGCCATTTTTTTCTTTCGGCGTCGAGGAAAGTTGCAGGGAGTAATTCCTTTTCTTTTCGGGGTAGGAATTTATAGTTTTAGAGACATTTCCTTCTGACAGTTGTGCCCGTTTAGGCTGGGGTAATTTGTTAGTCAGGGTGCGGATGCATCCCCGACGTGACCACGCGTACATATCGGTGTTAAACACTGCGAATGTCGTATGTACGAGTACCAGGCCCAGGGCGGCTACATACGCCTGCGCGGGGGTGAAGCGGCCTATATAAGGAGGCTAAGCAACCCCTGGCTTACACGCATTTTGACAGCGACCACCACTGCATCTTCTTGTCAACCTTGACAGTCATGGGGGTGACCAGAAGCTACCTCGTAAGCTTGCTCATCTACATATCCGTCGTGAACGAGGTGCGCCTGCCAACGGTGAGTCTTCGCCATCCAAGTGCAATTACTCGAAAATGAAGTAACATTGAATATTTTCATAGAATATCTGTAAATAACATTTGATTTTACATAACATTCTTTCCCTGGTATTTCAGTGTCGCTACATAAATACGGATAATCGGGGGTAATGTTAAGTGAGTGACGCTATCAAACCGTGATATATCGATTAGGAGGAATTTCTTCCGGGATTACTTTTAGAGTAATTAGACTTCATATGTACAATTTATCCCTGGCATTTCAATGTCGCTACATGAATACGGATAATTGGGGGTAATGTTAAGTGAGTGACGCTATCAAACCGTGATATATCGATTAGGAGGAATTTCTTCCGGGATTACTTTTAGAGTAATTAGACTTCATATGTACAATTTATCCCTGGCATTTCAATGTCGCTACATGAATACGGATAATTGGGGGTAATGTTAAGTGAGTGACGCTATCAAACCGTGATATATCGATTCGGAGGAATTCATTACGGGATTATTTTTAGAGTAACGTCACCGGGGATTGCGCAAAGGTTGCGAATAATTAACGGAATTGTATATTCTGGGGACCGTGGGCGGGAGAGAAGATTTCCCGCGGTCGGTGGGACGAATTACCCGAAAATCCGCGGTTAATTCCTCGACATGTGGAATTTGGCCATTGGTTTCCTGCGGTCTCTGCTCGGCACAATGAGGAACATTAAACGGAATTGCAAAGGGGTCGTATCGAGTGCGAAGATGTCCTCGGTAGAGCGGATAATTAAAATCTCGTACCTGAAAAATCGAGTCTCGTCTCGATTATTTCAACCGCGGGATCTGCGGTTGACACTTTTGCAGCTGCACGTGCGGTTCGAATAAGGTTATCGGGCTCGGTTTCCCTCTCGGTCACGTATATACGGATTTTCTTCCTTTTTCCCTCCCCCCCCATATTTTCCGCAGTGCCCACTTTTGTCCCAACACGCAGAATGGGATTCGCTAAAAATAGATAAGGGGAAAAATCGAGCAGGAACAATGGACACGGGAAAAAAAAACAAACAAACAAAAATGGCCCCCCAGGGCATCCTTCGATTTTTGAAGGCTAACCTTAGGGGAAACCGGAAATTCGATAGTTGACGGTAATTACCACTCCTTTGAGGGAAGTTCATTTAGGTAGTCGTATTATGGGGAGGTATATGTATGTATGCAGGGCATATACATATGTATAAATCGCTTCCGGGATTGGCCCTGTCTTTTGTGACGATCGTTGCCTCTCGACTCTCAATTATAGGAGATTAAACCTCGATTAGCAATAAGACAAGTCTGGTCTGACGTCACGACGTCCTGGAGAGTTAATCGTCTCTGAAAGGACTGATTACTTCGCAGCGAACACGTACGTGAATGTACACGCGTGTACGTTACCGGCCATCTAATCCATTAATTAATATCGCGCCGGCGGCGGAAAGTATTTTAATTAAAATATCGAAAGCCGATCGGGTCGCTAACGCCGAAGTTGCGACTTACTTCAGGAGCTTTTCAACACTAACGGGGAGACATTTATGCCTCGAAGTTTACGCATAATGGCGTACTTGAGCTCGAGGCACGCTTTGAAGCTCGATCTTAGAAGAGATGCCTGCGGTTTGGCCCTCGGCGTCTCCCCAGGAATTCCCAAGACCCCTTTAACCTCACTTTACTCCGTTTTTAGAGCTTATTCACGGATTAACTCGTCGTAAATTCGATGTTAGCTGTTATTCCTGCTAAAAGTTCGGGGAAACGGTCGTAGGGAAACATTTTTAACGACGAAAGTCTTAACGGTAGCGTTCTTCTTTGCGCAAGATGGCCGCCATGGCGTCCCCGCCGAAGAAGGACGCGCGCTCGAGGTCGCCACGTTTTAACGTTTTAATTTCACGTTTTCATCGTCAGTTTTTAAAGCTTATCCGCGGATTAACTCTTCGTAAATTTGACGTTAGGAATTCCTGCTAAAAGTTTGGGGAAACGATCGTGGGAAAACATTTTTAAGGGCAAAAGTCTTAATGGAAGAGTTCTTCGCGCCATGGCTGTCAAGGCGTCTTCGCCGAAGAAGGACGCGCGCTCGAAGTTGGCAAGTTTTAATTCATGATTGAATTTACGTTTTAATCGGCTTTAAGGAAACGCGTGACTGATCGCCGTGATCTGGAAAGGTTGCGCCCTTAATATTCAATTCGGATTAGGAACTTCCGCAAGATGGAGTCGCCGGCTTCGAAATTACATTAGCGAGGCTGCTGCGAAACTCGGAACTTCCGGTCGAATTTCATTCCCCAGGTCCGAGTCGCGTCTTCGGATGGGAGGACCCTTTAGAAAAGGCGATATTTCCCACGTTTTCCAAGGATCTCTCGAAAGTTATCGAGAAAAGGAATCCACGGTAACCGGGAACCGCGAGATCCGGCCAACAATGGCAGCCGCATCGACCCGCCTTGCGGCTTTTCGCTTCTCGATGGGCTCTCGTCCTTTAATATCCACTTTCCTGACAGTTAATTAGCCCATGCTTGTCAGCATGTCGCGGCCCTTCAACGGGGACCAATTTTATTCCGGAATTTCGGAGGTTTAATATCTCCGAGAGCGGCCGCGCGTGGGCTGGGACGCTTTCTTCGGCGTTGCTCATTTTTCCTTTTTTCTCCCCTTTTTTTTCACGCTTCCCCTAGACCGGGGCATCTCCGAAATGCAGATTGAAAACTGTCCGCGTCTTCAGTTCTCACTTTCCTCGGGTTTCCCATCCGCCAGTTGCATTCTATTGTCCTCTGCACTCGAGGACATAATTGCTGGAACAATGGCCGCCATTTTGGAGCGGCGCACACCGGTTGCGCCTTTTAACCTCGAAGGACGTTAATAAATCTACCAAAAGAGGTGATGAAAGGGGCGAAAGAAGTCCTTTGGGAAATCCTTGGTTGGCTTCGAGTCTCTATTGGGAAAATGGACGCTTTCGGGGAGTTGTAAACCCGATTTTTTATCTCCTGCCCCCGGGGGCCCTGCGTGGACGTTAATCATGGAGCTTTATTGCACTTTGCTCCGCTTAGTTTACCTCGGTTTTTCGCGACTTAACCGCCGCGTAACCTCTCCGATTTATTTCCCCCCCTCTCCTATTGTCGATTTTTCCGCGTTTCCCGATAACTCGCAGCCGCGAAAGTCGCTTCCAATCGGCCGGAAACTCGAAGATTTACTCGTCGACGTGACGTCTCAATGTTCCTCATTTTTTGCCCTCCCTCGCAAAATCCGGTGCATTGTGAGCCTCGCTTTTGGAAAATTCCGGGATAACTCATCCCCTGCTCAACCTGTTGAACCCGTGACCCCCCATTTTCGTCACAAAGAGATGCTCTCCCCCTCGCTTCTCGATTTAACCCCCTTTTATTTTTGAAACACTGATAAAAATCAATAGAGATTTACCTACATTTGTACACACTCCATAACTAAAGTCTCGCATAGGGAAAACGTAAAATCGGAAAAATGACAATGTCCAGAAATATAATATTGTATGTTTTCGCATCACTGAATGTTGTACTTGAATTAAATGCAACATTATATTGTGATCTACTTTAATTCGGTTGCTGAATCTTACACACTGTGTAATTTTTTCTACAATTTATTGTTGCATGAAAATATTTTCTGATAATGAAAAATGGAAATTTCTATGATTTTTATCAGTATGCAGTTATTTCGTCTTTTAGATTCTTTTAAATTCTTTAATTTGGGAATTTATCGATAACGTCGATGTTTGCGCGTATTGTAGAGGTGATGTGATTGTGTCGTTATCACGGCTCCTCCTGTTATCAGGAGAAGGACGCCTCGAGGGAACAATACTCGCGATTACTCGCGCGAATGCTCTCGCGAGATAAATTATCTATTCGCGAATTCGAGTTCGCCTCTCTCGGAGGAGGAGGAGAGCCGTCTAACATCTTCTGCTCTCTCTATCTCCGATCAGTAATTTCCTCTCGAGGGTGACGAGCACTCGCGAGAATTCGCTCGCAAATATCCCGAGAGTTGATTCTTGGAGCGAACTTCCGGCGCGACTTCGGCCGCGCTCGAAATTCTTTCGAAAAGAATTTCGATAAATCAAATTCTTTCGAAATCCGAAGCGTGCCAAAATTATGAACGTACAAGTATATACGTTTAAATAATAGAAAGGAAAAAAAAAGAAAATGCAAATATCCCGAGAGAGTTGATTCTTGGAGTGAATTTTCGGCGCGACTTCGGCCGCGTTTGAAATTCCACTTCTCTTCAAGAAAGGAATTTCGGTAAATCGAATTCTATTGAAATGCAAAACATGTAAAAAATACGCAATTAAGCAATATTGCGCAATTTTTAATTCACTCTCGTGTAATGAGATCTTAGAGTAGATAGGCGAATGAGAGTACGGAATAAATGTCGGAAATTTTCAGGTAACTTAATTATAGTTTATGAATGATCTCAAGAGTCCAAGGACGATCCGTAATTGACATTTGAGGCCGATCGATGTTCCTGAAGGATCCTCAACTTATCGTAAATCGGGTTTAAGGCCTTTCCTGGTAATCATTTTCCTCCTTTAATTAATTTCGCTCCCGCCTCGGTTTTGGGTTTTGCAAGCGAGGGAAGTGATCAGTTATTTCCAAGCGTTTATTAAATATTAATTAGGTTTGCGAAAAAGGGTCCTGATAGCCTCGGCTTTTTGTCACAATTTTTCGCGAACTCCTGGAGTCTTGGCTGCTAACTCGGGTGGAAAGTAATTGCGCGTTACTTTATCGGCGGTGTTTATCGAATTTCTATTTTCTAAAGGAAATCGACTCCCGGGCCGCGAAATGCGCGAGTGAATTCCAATGGATGCACTTTATGCATCATAGCTGCAGTTTATTCCGACCCAGCCCCTACTTCGCTGTAGGAATCCCGTCCGACATTTTATCCCTGTGGATAAAATGTAATAACAAGATTTTTCCCGTAGAATCGCTACCGAGGAAAAAGTCGCGAAGAAACAATTCCTTCCTTTGGTCCACCTGGGATTCCTCGATAAGCCGATAAGACAGGAAAATTCCGACCTCGAGGTCGGTCCGTGTTCAACTCGAGATTTCCCGCGGAATGTCGACCCTCGGACAAAATCCAATAACTGCTCGCAGGAATTTTCACGTGGCTTATATATCGTACTTTGCTCCATCCCTCCTCGCTTTAATAAAAAGGAAAAAAAAAAACTCACGCTCCAGAGCGAGAAGAGAAATTTCGGAAGAGATTTAGTTATCGCTTAATATCCCTCATTATGAATTCAGGAAAATGAGGAGTTAAATATTCAAAGTCAATTGAAGAGTCGCGCTTTTAATTTCGCTTTTTATGTCCATTGGATTATTCTTTACAAAATGGCGGCGGTCGAGCGAGTTTCTCTAAACTTAATACTTCTGATTATTAATTCATGACATCCTGCGTCGATAAACGATGAGTCGCTTTTAATTTCGCTTTTTATGTCCATTGGATTAATCTTTTCAAAATGGCGGCGAATAGGAGGCAGGGTAAAGATGGCGGAGATCAAGCGAGCTTCTCTCCAAGTTCAAAGGGAGTACATCAATCACCCGTGGAAAAGAGGCCGTATCTTGCCATCCGGTGAACTTTTTGACAGGTTTGATGTCTTTTCGACATCCGGGGATCTCGTATGTGTGAATGGTAGAGCGTGGGTGAGGGTGAGACCATCATTTACGAGCGAACGTCCAGCTACAAATGAAGACGCCCTGTCGCTCGATTTCCGCCAAGGTCATCTTTTTCCACTTTTTTTACTCGGTATCAGATCGAGTGGACATGGGCCACGAAATAACGAGATACGAGATTCGGTCAATAATTCACTAGCAACATGCTGTCAGTTTTGAAAAAATGGCAGGAAAGTAGTAAAGGTCGGTAAAGGGTTTCCGGTGGAAAATCGAGGAGGGGGACTGACGGAAATCGATTTCCCCCCTACTTTCGAGGGCAAGGGATGGAAATTCGAGATCCATCTCGCAACACCGCCGAAGGGCGGTCCTTTTCCAGCATCCCTCCGGAGATGGATCCCGGCTCGAGGATTCCTGGTCTCCATCTCCTTCCGCATTCATGCCGAGCGGAATAACGTCGGCGATGGACCGAATAATCGCGATACGAGATATATATATAGAGGATCGCTTCCTGGACCTGGCGTTATTTTCCAAGGGGCCATTTTGTCCCTGAAAGGCATCCCCTGGAAGACGCTCGTGCGGAACAACAGCAGGACGCGGGGGGCACGCTAATCTCGGGACGCATTCCGGAAGCTGATTTATATTCCGGTCCATTTTTACCATTTATCGTACTTTTTACCTAATGGAACCTCGGAGGGCAAGGTCGGGCGTGCGTCTCTGGAATAAATCTCGGGATAAATTGCGAGAACGGATTAAGTAATCCCTAAGAATCCAGAGAGGCCAAGAATGGCCGCCAATTTCGGGCCGCCTTTATCACGGGGCGGCATTTTATCGGGCCATTCGTCATAGTTTATTGCGCCGTCCAGAGATCCGGGAACGACTCTGTCAACGTCCAGAATCTGCGATGGACGTGGAGGGTTCCTTAATGGGACATGCCTTTAATTAACGGAAAATCGGCCGGCGTAAATTAGGAGCTGTTTAGCGTGTCTTCGATCTTCTCGCCCCCGTAGGGGTTAAATAAGGTGTAAGGGATGAATAACTCCGTAAAGGTGGTGTATCGTTTTATTCGAGGTGTTACATTTATGGTTCGGGTACATTAATTAACTCCGGATTTAACGGCCACTGGATCCCGATCTCGTGTTGAGGTTATGTCCCTCGATGACGCGCACACGTGTTATCAGGGCCGCTCTTCGGGCAGGACTGCGCGTGATGGCGCGTCCGCGTGCCCGCGACACGCCGCCATTTTCTCTCACGTGAGACATCTCCCACACGGATGTCCTGGAACGACGAAATGCACAATATGCGAGTCTACTTACTCAACATAGTTAGTGGACGTGGGAGTCACGTGTGTGCACGTGTCGCATCGAATCCGCACCTATTCCGCACCTGTGCTTCCCTCATCGTCCTCGATTCGAGAAACCGCTACAAGGGTCGGCGAAATCTCCACCTACCTATAAATTTATACATAAAATTCGGGCGAAACTTGGGATCGATACCTTTCCACCGGGAAACAGGAGACAGCTCTTCGTCGCCGATGAGCATTTCCCGTCAATCTGGCGGTAATGCAATCCTGAACAATTGAATCCGTCGACGCGAATCCTGTCGCAGGGAGTCCCGGAATTCCCGATTATTGCATGGCGTCCGTGATAAATTTCGACCCTGCGTTCTCCTTCTTTTTCCATTCCCTCTCGCCGGAAGTCCGGGTCCCGACAGAAGCCATGAATTACCCTCGCGATATGGTCGCCAGGTAATTGCGTTACGTGACGGGCTTTCATTACACGCTTTTTCTCATTACCCTCCGCGTCGAGGTGGCGACGTTTTTAACGAGTCGCAAATGCATTTCCTTTTCTCTGCTCGAGGAAATCCCTTTTTCTCCCCAACGATTGTAGATCATGGTCTGGTAATTACATCGTAATTTCAATTGTAAGACGTTCCGAGCTTTCGACGACCGTGGTGGACCCTTTCCGTCCTGGAACTTCAAAGTTCCGGTATTAACGAGCTAGAAAGGTCCGGGCTTATATAGTACCTCGGGAGTCAGGTCGCTTGCGAGAAAGCTCTCGCCCCGCCATCTACCGGTCTCCATGGGAGTTACGTTCAAGGTCACATTTTTTTTTTCTTTTCAATGGTTGTTACTTCACTAGAAACGTCAAATTGTTAGGGAAGGGTGTCGTTTCGTCTCTGAACTAAGGACTCCCATGTCCAGGTGACGTGTCAGGACGAGGAGGGTAACCAGTGTCTCCCCCGAAAGACGTTCTTCACCCTTTTGCGGCTGCCAGAGATCAGCTCGAACCTGGCCGCCTACTCGAGGACTTCAAGGATCATCCAGGATGTGAGGAACCGGCACGACATCGCGAGTTTGCGCGGTCTGAACCCCGAGGATGCCGACGACACCGAGATCTGTCTTCCGGCCGGGGTGTACCTGGAGCTCTTCAGCGATCCGGCGATCCGGGGCCACCTGAGTGCCCAGGGTAGGGCCCAGAAGCTGATGGAGTCGGCCGAGGCCTCCAGACTCAGGGAGGACCCCGTCGAGGAGACCTGGAGGTACAGGGACGCGGCCGAGAAGCGCAGCATCGCCAACCTGGCGAAGAACGGCGACCTACCGATTTCCATCCAGGAGAAGGCTAGTGGCCAGCAGGAGGAGGAAGAGGAAGAGGAGAACAAGAGAAGCTCCCAGGTAGGTTATCCTGAGTAGGTAGAAGGTGTTATCGAGCGATTTTATCTCCGGAGATGATGCGAGGCGATGATCTCTTCGTGGTGATCTCTTTACAATCCAGTCATGATTTTCTCCCGATCTCTTCGTGATTTTTTCACCTCTTCACGATCTGATCCCAGAAATTCGACACCTCGCCGAGGGCTCTCCTGGAGGATGACAGACATCCTTCCTACTTCCGCGCGTACAGTCTGCTGGACTCGGACCCCCAACTGGAGGACTTCCCCGGGGACTATCTCCAGGGAAAACGAAACATAGCCAGCCTGGCAAGGGACTCCATGCTCCCAGCAGGGAAGAGGAACGTCGCCACCCTGGCCAGAGACTACATGTTGCCCAGCGGGAAGCGCAACGTGGGGGCCCTAGCTAGGGACTACATGTTGCCGAACGGTGGCAAGAGGAACGTGGCCTCCTTGGCCAGGATCTACATGCTACCGAGTGGAGGGAAGAGGAACATCGCCGCCCTGGCTAGGGACTTTGCTCTTCCTCAGGGAAAGAGATACCTAGGGGCTCTGGTCAGGTCCGGGGCTCTTCCCATCCGTGGATTCGAGGACGAGAAACGCACCCTGGCCTCCCTAGCCAGGAACGGGGACTTGGCTGGGTTCTACTCTAAAAGAAACGTGGGGACCCTAGCCAGGGACTGGAGCCTGCCCACTCAGAACCGGTACGGCAGGTCCTTGGCAGAGGATGTCGCCGATGAGCGGTACCAGGATGGGCTAGGATGGTCCAGCCTCATGGGGAACGTGGATAACCAGGTAAGACCTTATCGTTGGTCCAGGACCTTCCTATCTCTAGTCCGTAGGCCATCCTTTTTACGTATCCTAACCTGGGGTTTGGGGTCAGGACGGAGGGAAGGACCAACCCAGGGTCAGCGATGACGGGTCCAAAGGCATCTCCGAGAACAGGAACGGGTCCTCGAAGAAGAATCTGGCCGAGAGGAGGTCCAAACGGGAGATCGACTTCTCGGACGAGTATCCTTTGCCGGTGATGCAGAACACGAACGTCCTTGATTACGAGGAGATGATCGAGGCCCTTACCGGGGAGTACCCCATCACGGAGAAGAGATTCATGGGTAAGGGCATCTAGTTCCTCTTCCAGTCCCTCCGCGAATCATTTATTCCCCTTTTCAGCTTGATATCGTGGGTTTGGGACAATGCGACGGGGGGGAGGGGGCGAATTTCAGGAGCGAAAAGCGACCAGAGGGGTCTTCGGGGATGATAAGGGACAGGGTCCTTATCCGTTCCTCGGGTCTCGTCGCCTCGTCGCATCGTTGATCGGGATCGAGTATTCGCGATTTGGGGCGCAAAATGGCGAAGGAAATCCATACTCAGGGGGGGTTTTGTCCACTCCTGGTGTCATCCGTTTGGTCCATCTCATTCATCATCGACGATCGACTATGCGTTTCGACCTGGCTTGATGACTTGGACTGTTGGGGCAGGTCCTGAGCCGCGTCTGCAAGGTGGATCCGGTACTTCGGGGTTCCTCCAGGTCGCCCAGGGCCAGCCCATTAAAAGACACATCGGGGCACTTGCTCGACTTGGATGGCTGCCGTCTTTCCGAGCTACGCGGTTCTCGCGCTCGCCCAGATATTTGGTCGCCAGGTCAGACCGGTAGTCCAGGTCTCCGTTGTCCACGTCCTAGTTGGTCGCGGTTCACCTCATCTAGTTCCTTACCCCCCCACTAGGTGCTGTCTGGTCCCAGTCCGTTCGTTCTGCCCCTAAACCTGGCTTCAACCTGATTTCCACCTTATTTCAACCTAATTTCAACGTGACATCGACGTCACGTCGACCCTTTCCAAGTAGAAGTGTCCAGTCCACCTCGTCTAATGATCCACCACCGTAGTTCGGTGTTCATGTCGATGTTAGAGGACGTTAATACGTAGGCCCTAGATCGGTAGATCATTGTCGTCGCCTCTTCTATCTTTTCCATGTCTAACTACCTAGGGACACCCTACGTGTGCTATCTTAGAGGGATATTGAATGTATAATATACGTAGTCTCCCGGGTGGATCCTCGAGATGCGCTCCACAGCTTCTGGGATGGAGAACGGTTCACCGTTCAGTGGGTACCTTGATGTTAGAGACGTTAGATCGTAGATTTTAGATAGATGTTAGACTCGATCGAGAGACCAGGTCATACTCGGTACTTATGTGTCACTCCTTTCCCCTTTGACTCCCAGTACGTGTTTCTAACTTCAGTTTTATCCCCACGAAGGTCGTCGAGGAAGGAGCCGATCGTTCCAGTCTCTTAGTACGTGTTCTGTGTGTCGTTCTCGATGTCTTAAAACTCTCTATATATACTAGAGATGTCAATGTTAGCTCTTTACTGCAGATCTCTTGTCCTCCATTTTGATTTTCGGTGTCCTCTTAAATGTGAAGCTCGAGTCGGTCCCCGTGCCTTTGGCGAGTTTTTGTTCCATAATTTTATGATTTTATCGGCAATATGCACCAGGCGGGAGGGGATCTAACTTTCTGGTGACTTCTAGGGAGGATTCCCCAGATGGGCCCGCGTCCAACGACCCCGCCGACGCGTCGTCTTGGTCGTCGCTAAGGCCCAGGATGGTCGCGAGAGTGCAATATCTACAGTCTCAACCAGGGGATTGTCGTCGCGGCTTCAAGAAATTCCTTCTATCGCCAACCGTCGATAACTTCAACCGCCAGAAGCTCCACCATCCCACCCGAGTGATGTAGATAAGTCAGAACGCGGAGGATAATCCGGGCCGATGGATCCGAGGAGGGCCGGGAAATAATACGAGAGGCGGAATTTCAACCTGGGAGGAAGCGATTTCCTGTAAATATGGCGCGAAAATAAGGGAGACACCATTCGGATCCGTTAGCCGAAGCGAGGCGTCCTGCTTGACCGACGCAAGGGGGCTCCCTACCTTGCCGGCGTCCAATATGGCGCGCTCGGTCGGCCTCCTCCCTTCCTTTGCAGTTTTTCCACCTCGCATCGGAGAGTGACGACGTTTTTATCGAGCATGCCGCTAGATTCAATCCGGACGCGGGTTTCTATCCTTTCCGGGCGGCTTAACGAGGAGCCGCGCAGGAGAAATCGGGACGGCAATTCTCGAGGTGGGCGTTTCTCGCGAGGAGGGACTGCGAGACACGGCGTGCCTCCTCGGGGACGTTTCCACGGGTCTTGGTTGCGATTTCTCGGTGTATTAATATAACTCCTCGCCGGCGTGGCGGTGGTATAACGATAACGAGATTTGAAGGCTCCTTTTTATTCCTGGCGATAGCTATGATATCCGCGCTGTTTAGTCCTAGTCTCGGCGCCGAGTTTAGACGGCGAATATTCCAAACGATGTAACCGAACGCCTAGTGTCCGCCATTTTGTGGAGCTTTTGGAGGTACCACATTCTACTCGCACTCTTAACCTAGGAATAATCTCTCCGTTCTCCCATATGTAAATGTGGCTTTAATCGCTCTTCGTGTACATGTATCGAAACGTGACCACGTGACGACGCCGAAGAGAGAGAGAGGGAGCGAAGGGGAAACGGGGGAACGGTGTAAAGGAGTTAGTTGTTAAGTGGCTGGAACGACGGTGATTAACAGCGCCATCGTCCCTATCATTGCTGTGGATGACATATAAAGCGAGTATATGACATTTATCTAACGATCATATAATATGTGTATAACTAGACAATAATGTGGATAACCCCGTGACAATAAAGCGATAATAATATTGAAGTACACCATCGCTTATCCTCTCTGCCCCCCCTCTCATCTCGGTGATCATTTCCAAAAAGTCTTCGTTGGACATTCCCATTTTCACATTTATTTCCCATTGTACATCCGAGGGACGATCTCTTCGGGGTTCGTCGTTTGTAATTTCACTTAGTCAATAATGGACAGCAATTTCTTGAATTTGTTAATCACCGGCTTCGCCGCTTTCGCGCGCTCCTGTAAATTCGAACCTCTGGGGGTGTTTCTTGCAATTTCCCGACTTTTCTCCTCGTCCTCGGACTCTTCTGACTTTTCCTCGCTTTCGGACTGCAAGTCGTCGGTCTCACCAGCAACGGAGTCTTCGGAGGAATCCGATTCGTTGCTTGACTCGGACTCTTCGGCATCTGTTGCTGATGTTTCCGACTCCGAATTTATCACGTTTCCGGGGTTCACATTGTTCCCGAAATCGTTCCCATTTCTGATGTTCCCATCGACGTTGTCGTTGTACAATTTGCTGTCCAGGTTGTTGCTGCCGGAGTTGTTGATGATGAAGAGGCTGACAGAAGGAACCTCGGCCAGAAGTCTCCGAGCGACGTTTCCGGATTCGTCATTCTTCCCGTTTCCGTTTCCGTTAACCAAATTCCCAGCGACTTTGTCGGCGCCGTTGTGCACCTCGTTGTTGCTGTTGTTGCTGCCGGTGTTGTTGATGATCCTGTCCAAGCTGGACCTTGCTCTCTTGTGACTGATATTTCCGGAATCGACGTTCTCCCCGTTGTCATTTCCGTTCACCAAATTCCCTTGGACGTCGTCGTCGTCGTTCGCGATTTTGTTCTCGGCGTTGTTGCTGCCAGAGGTGTTGATGATCCTCGGTGCCAGTTGCTGATTGTTGCTCAATAGTTCTAACAGCGAGCCGTTTTGCAGAAGGCTTGCAATGAACCCTAACTGCTCGACGATCTTCATTTTTAATTGCAACAAGTTCCCAGGATGCAAATTACTCAGCAACTCTGCTATCGGGATGTTGCTTACGTGTTCCTTGATTGCTCCCTTCAGACTCTCAAGCGATTGGTCGATGTTCTGACATAGATCAGCAATACCGTGTCCGCCGATAATGACGTCCAACACCGGCCTCACGTCTTGCATATTGCTGACGAGACTCGATTGGGCGGAATCGATTAAACGCCCGACTGTCTCGACCTGTCCCAGCAACAAATCGCTGAGTCCAGATCTTCCCAAACCATTGTTACCTACATTTTCGATGCTTAGCTTTATGGCGTCCAGCAGATTCTTCAACGTGGATATGCCCACACTGATGACCTTCGGGATGTTGCCGATGATGTCCAGAACGATATTCCTTGCGTATTCCAGCAACTCGGCGAGACCAGAAACAGTGATCTGGAGATCACTCGTGATGTTGCTGCCCAAATTCTGAATTAGTTGTTGAACAAGGCTGATATCGATTTCGCTGTTTCTTCTGATTCTGTGTCCCCTCTGGGGTTCAGCAACGGCGTCGTTGCTGCTCTCGTCGACGATTTTCAAAAACGACGGCAGGTAGTTAATCGCGATTACGCTCCCGTTTCCGGGATTTAGATTCAGCAATCCAGTAGTGTTCGAGATGTAGCTGTAAATGGTCCTCTGTCCCGTCTGCAGCAACCTCTTGGCCCTGGCTTCAGCAACGTTTAGCTGGTCTTCGACGATCTTGATCTTCGACTGCAGCAACCGGCGCAGACTGGCGCCGGCAGCATTCGCAGCAACGGCGTTGCCAGTGCTCAGTTTGGCGACTATCTTCTGCTGGGTCAGCAACACGTTCTTGAGTTTACTTCTAGCAACGGCGCCGGTGTACTTGATGACTCGAGCTTCTAAACTTAAATAGTTGTCCAGACCGTTGTCAGGAATGACGCCCTTGTTGCTGAGTAGTCTCACGACTTCCGCCCCTCGGTCCAGCAATCGACTCAGACAGTCTAGGACAACGATACTGAAGTTGCTGACTATTCTCTGCTCGGCGTTTAGCAACTTGTCAAGACTTTCCGTGGCTTTTTTTCTTTCACCAACGTCGTTGCTGGTCGCGTCATTAATCAGGTCATACTCCGTCTGCGCTAATCGCTTGAGACTCGCTTTAAGGATATTCTCAGCGGTTCCAAAAACCGTCGTGTCTATTTTCAGCAACTGACTGAAACGATCATTGACGTCTGCCAACGTGTCATTGATGATTGTTAAGACGTTTCTTATGATTGCAAGTACAAAATTTGTAATGTTACCCGAGAGAGAACGCAGGTCGATTTTGTTTAATGCCAGTTGGACCAAATTGCTGATCACTTCTTTGTTAATGGTGCCGTCGCTGATGTAGTACTTCAGCTCATTGTTGATGGCCTGAATTCCTGTCTGCACCCAGATGCCGGCACTGGGGAAGCCCATTTCGTTTAGTTTCTTAATCATCTGGGCTTCTAGGTGCAGCAAGGTGCCGACGTCATGCAGGTTGCTGATCTCGTTGCTGCTCTCAGCCGTTTCCGATGGCGTAGCCTCGCTAGGAAAAGACTGACTGGCGTCGCTGTTGCCGGGTAGGACGTTTCCAAGGATCTGCTGCAACACTTCCGAGATGCTCCTGGAGGCGTCATTGTTGCTGATGAGCCTGGGCGGGATGGATCTCCGTCTCTTGACGGACACGTTTCCGGAATCTTCGCTGTCGATATCATTGTCGCTGATCGGGTTTCCTTCCACAGGGTCGTCTCCGTTTGCGACGTCGTCATTCCTGCTGCCGACGTGGTTGATGATCCGACGCAGCACATCTTTCGGCTTCTTCAGGGCGTTCCCAGAGTCGTCGTTGCTGCCGTTGTCGTTCCCTTTAACCAGGTTCCCGTTGACGGTGCCGTTTCCGTCAGAAACGCTGTTGCCTCTGTCACGGTTTCCTGAGTTGTTGATGATTCGGGTTGTTGCTGATGGGGAGTCCTGTAGGGTGTCGTTCTTGGGGTCATTGCTGGTCTCGTCGTCGTTCTCGTCTTCCAGAGTTCCGTCGTCGTCGTCGAAGGTGGAAACGTCGCTTTCCTCGTCTCCACCGATTCCGGTGTTGACGGCACTCGTTAGGAAGGCGAAGAGTTTGCTCAGGTCGATGTCGTCGGGAACCTTGCTGTCATCTCCGCCGACCAATTGTCCAATGACTTCAGCAATCGCTTTCCCAGGCCCGATTATGTCAAGAGACCTCGGCCCACCATTCGGTGCGTCGGAGTTATCGTCTTCTCCGTTGTTACCCTGGTTCCCGTGTCCAGCAGATGCCTGGTCGTCGTCATCGTCTTCCGAATTTTCCTGATCATCTCCAGCAACATTTTCACCATTACCTGAGGAGCCTTGTCCGTTTGCTCCGTTGCTTTGACCATTCCCACCAGTCCCAGTACCAGGCTGGCCATTCCCAGAGGATCCTTGACTACTAATTCCATTTCCTGCACCATTCTGGCCATTTGCATGAGATCCTTGACCATGGTCACCAGATCCCTGATCATTTGCATCAGCTCCTTGCCCTTGCCCATTTCCATTGGATCCCTGACCCTGCCCACTAGATCCTTGTCCATTTCCATTAGATCCTTGCCCCTGTCCATTTCCGTTAGATCCTTGCCCCTGCCCATTTCCGTTAGATCCTTGCCCCTGTCCATTTCCAGATCCCTGACCCTGGCCCTCCAGACAAGGCGCGTTCCTGGTGCACCTGCCAACACTTTGATCGAACCCTAGCCCCCTAGGGCAGGGATAAACGATGCTCTCATATTTCCCTGGACTATACTCATAACACCTGACGTATTTCCTGCAATCATCATGCGGCTGATTGCCAACCTTATCGCAGTGCCTCACGCAGGTCCTCTTCTGGGTATCGTAGACCTCGTAGTCCCTGCACCTTCCCAAAATGTACGCCCTACCTCCTACGCAAATCCCCCAGATCCTGGGATCCTTCGGATACACCACATCCTGGTTCTCCTTCTTGGTGCAGTCGAAGGCCACACAATCCTTGGCCACTCTTCTCAATCTACATTCCTTAATTTCGTGGTCATAGATGTTGTTCTTGGGACAGTTTATCGCGGTATCGTCTCCATTTATGCAGATGTGGTACCGGGAACAGCTAAGGGGGTCTGGATAGATCCCGGACTGCCTGGGACACACGAATCGTTCCCCAGGAGGCGCACAATCCGGAGATGGGGTCGCCGTGCAGAGTCCTGTGTTTCGGTCGCAATATGGCGTCTTTGGGGTCTCCGAACAGTCCACGGAGCCGATTTGGATGTAGCCCAAGCCAGTTGGCATGCATACCTTGCCCTCGTTGCAGTTGGACAGGTCGCACTCGCGGATGGCGTTGCAGGACGACCCGAAGGAGCTGGCCAGAGGACCCAGGAGGGCGCTGGTCAACGAACAGGTGGTCTAAAAAAATTTTACGGCGCTCGATTTGAAATAACAAATCCATCTAGACCCTGCCCAAACCTCGATGCACTCTCCACCTGAGCTAATAAATCTTATACGATTTTTTATCAAGGATCAAGGGACCAAACTTACCAGCACCACGAAGACAGCCGAAGTTCCCTTCATCGTCGAGAATCTTCCTGGTTCCTGCAGGCTGACCTTGTCGAGCCGCTCTTATATGCACTCGCACTTGCAAAAAAGGGGCCAGATAGGAGAGAGATCGGCAAACACGTGACGCACACCTTGTCGGTATTTGATAGCTATTCCGGCAGTAAATTCAGATGATAAGGTGAGTCCTTCCTTGAAAATCAGAATCATGACGCCGGTCCGCGTCATGCGATCGGCATAAACATTGCTCTCCATGATTCCGCGGCTTCGGGGGCTGTCTCAATGAAACGACACCTTCTCGCCGTGTTTATAAAAGCAGTCTTAAACATTTGCCTCTCCACTTTATTTCAATAATTTACGATAAAATGCACAGCGTCTCCCACGTCTCCTGGCACCCGCTGGGGGTGGTTAGTTACAACTAGTCAAGGTACTTTTAGGCCAAGTTCCCGCAAGGTGGTCGCAGGTCTGCAGGGTTCAAATTGTCTATGGGGTACGGAAGGCACGTCCTAGGTGCTGAGATAAGAGATTATGTACAGGTTTAGCTCCCCGGCTAGAAGATGCCCCCGACACTCCGGTGGTAGTTCAGTTGGGCGTGTTGGGCATGTTGGGCATATTCGTAGCCCTGGTCGTACCAATCCGAGGATGGTCCAGTTCCTGTGGAAGAGGGCTGACCATGGGCTGGGTGACTCGGGTGGTGATGGGGACCATGGGTCGGGGGGTACTCGCCCCCTGGGAAATGGTTGAACTGGCTCCAGCCTATCTGGGCCCTGGACCAGTCTGGGCTCGCTGGAATGATAAGAACGGTGGTCAGAGGTGCAACCAATCCCCAGGTAAATGCTCGCTGGTCTTTGTGGAGGGGATCTATCGTTTCGGGGGTATCTACCAGAATTCTGGACCAGGCTCGGCGTGGTCCCATGGGCTGCCGGAGGCTGGATGGTCTGTCCTAGTTGCATCCCGTTGGAGTGTCCTGGTAGGGACGTCAGGTGTCCAGAAATCGTGACAGGATGACCCTGGAGAGTGCTGCTCACCGTTGTCGGCACCTGGGCCATGGTCGTGGCCATCTGGGCCACGGACCCGGCGACCTGGTGGATGCTGGTCGGGATCTGGTGCAGTGCAGTAGGCCCCTGTAAGGTGGTTGGCACCTGGGGGATCCCTCCAGGGATCTGAGTCACCTGACCGAGCTGGGTCAAGTCATGACCCCCGGTGTATTGGCAGGGTGACAGTGGCAGGCTGCCAACGGGGTGGCCGATACTCCCAGCGTGCTTCCGCAATCGGGCTCGACGATTGCTGAACCACACCTGTCGGAAAACGAGAAACGTAATCCAGATCCTCGTTTCCCTGGGCCCATTAAATGCCAAGATGGTACCGGAAGTTGGAGGCAAATCGTGTAACCTTGGAAAGTTGCGATAGTACCTGGACCCTGGCTTCGGTTAGGCCAATCCTCTGTGCCAATTCCTCTCTGGCGTAGACGTCGGGATATTGGGCCCTCTGGAAAGATGCCTCCAGCTGCTCCAATTGTTCTCCAGAGAAAGTCGTCCTGCTGCGTCGCTGCTTCCTCTTCAGGGCGATGCCTGGCTCGCTCTCGGTGTCGGAATCCTCCCCACAGCGTCCTGGAGGATCAATAGAAACCTGAATTTAATTAGAAATTCTGCTAATCCGTCAGGGTAAACCGATAAATTTCTATCCATTCGATGAAACCGTCTAACCAATAAATTCGTATCGATTCGATAGAACCGTGGATGACCTCCGCGAAAAATCGGCGAGGGTGGCCAAGAAGCGTCGACTTTCCCCCGTGTAAATGGGCCGCAATTAATAATCAATAAATCCTGACGGAAATCTCAAAGTCATCCCACCACCAGGGTTTGATGAGCTCCGCCACGCGTTTGAATAACGTATTGATGAGCCAGCCCGTGCATTAACTCGGGGCCCTGACACGTAGAGATCCTTGCACACGTACTCCACCTTTCCTGGGTGGGCAGAGTCCCTGGGCCATCTCCTGCGAGATCGTTAATCATTCCGGGGGATTATTACTTCCCTAATGTCCACGAAATGTCCCCGGGATTCCCGACTCCACCCCCGGCGATTATTAACGCGAACTCGGCTGGTTTTGTCCACCTGTGATTTTCTAACAGACGTTTTGGCCTCGATAATTGTCTATCGCAATAATAAATATGGGCGATAATAAATATCGGTGGGAACGGGGGGAAAGACCGCGTTTCGGGCAAAAATCCGTGGGGTAATCTTGGGATTAAGTGCAGGGGAGATCGCGTTCTCCAAGATGGCCGCCGGTGGTGCGCCGGCTCTTAAGACTCTTAACTCCGGACTCTTTACTCCCGTAAGCCGCTGCTCGAGGCTTCGTTTTGCTCGGTTTGCGGCAAGCCAGCTCGGTGCACTCGGCATCTAATACGTCCGCGTGCATTCGCACGAAATGGGGTCCCGTATATGCGCCACGGTCGTTAAGGCATCCATAAAGTCCTCGTAAAAGCGGCCGCCATCTTGCGCGCAACTCCGCAACGCCGCCGCCATTTTGCGCGGCCGCGCCGAAGCTCTTTACGATCGGGACTCGAATTCCCTCGAATTGGAATCTCGACACTTTCCCTCCGACCATTAGCCCCCTAAAAGCGTTAATAATAATCGCCTCGGGCTTGCGGGATATTAATATCTACTCTTCCGAATTTCGTGGCTTCCTTTAAGGTGATGTCAAAGTGGCGACACAGAGGTCTCCTTTATAAAACTTTTTCTCTGAATTAAGTGTACCGAATCGTTTCGAAGCTCACAGCGTGAATATGGAGGCTATAAAGAAAGTCTTGACCCTCTTGAAGTTTGAATGGTTTAAAAATTTATTTATACGTGTTGTTTAGATTTTTCATTAAAAGTGAAATTTCATGGGCGCCGAGACCTTCCTTACAGCCTCCATATTCACGTTGTAAAATATCAAATGATTTGGTACACTCAGTTCGGGGACAAATCTCATGAACGATCGACCCCTCGGATACCACTTTCACATCCCCTTAATAATTGATTAAATGCTAATGTCCGTGTTTTCAGGGTCACGTGGTCAATCGCGGCCCACGTGGCGACTCGTCAGGCTCTCTATGGGTCGTTTCTATCCAATTTCTGTCAATTTCCAAACGATTGGTCGTGAACCAACCGTTGAGGAAGATCATTCTTCCGGTCGATAAGTGCGGAGCAAAGGCAAAGAGGAATGGCGGATCCTTCAAAGAGGAGAGATGCAGAGGCCCAGTCTTAAGTTAAGGGCCGGCAGCTCGCACGCGGCATTAAGGTCTCTCTTCCAGGGATATTACAAGCCGTTTAATGTCCTCGGTTGATCCCATTAGGCCCAGGAGACGCGAGTCCTTTCTCGAGGGCCAATCCTTGCCGCCATTGTTGGGCCCGTTCGTGTGCCACGGCCTTAGAAACTCGAATAAGTGGCCAGCGTGGCATGTTTCCCAAACTTCTTCCAAACGTTTGCGCTAAGTCCTGGGCATTGTCCAGGGTCCTCCCGTTATCCTATCTAGGTCTTGATCCCGCAGGGTCCATTGTGGCCGCCATTGCGGATGATCCGCGCACTCGTCTTCGCCGCGTCACGGTTCTCCAGGCAATTCCAAAACTGACCGAATGCCTCTCACGCATCGCAGATTCGTTTCTCCCTACTTATTTTACTCCTCGTCCGACATTCGGGGCTACAATCGATTCATTGCACGCTCAACTAGCGAATATCGAATATGCGTCGGGCGGCCACAAACATGGCGGGCATTCGAAGTCCGAGAAATCCCTCTTTTTTTTTTTCCACTGCCTACGCTTCAATTCTTCCAACTTGCCGAAGAGCGCCTTTTTCAGGGCGTCTCAGGATGGGAGAAGTCGACCTTGACGATTAATGCATTATTTCCATTCAAGAGATCCTTTGAAAATTCCCTTTTTTCCCTACTTGCACACCTTGCGCATTGCAACCTGAGGAAGAGCATTTTTCCTTGGAGGTTCAGGATGAGAGGCGTCGAACTTAACGATTAATATATCACTTCCATTACGTTTTGCACTCATAAATATGGCACCCATTCGATTATAAGATAGTCCTTTGAAAATCCCTCTTTTTTTCCCATCTTGCGTTTCTTCCAACCTGCCGAAAATCGTCCTTCGCAGGTCCCAGAGCGGGAGACATCGACGCGTGGGAAGGTCCACTTCCGAGGGCGAAAAAGAAATGGCGGCCATTAATAACCGAGACGTCCCGTGTGTTGACCGTTCGCGTCGTTACGCCGATACGAGGGGAGGACATCCTTTTCCGAAATCCGCAGTCCAGCGGCACCGTCAAAGGACATCCCACTTCCTCCGACGGCGCAGGACGAAGAGGAAAGCCTGGGCGTCCTGGATGCGTGGGTTGTCTGGTACAATGCGTCTCTTTATTGCGGTTTCCACCTCGTGGCCGAGCAATGGCCGCCACGCGGGAGGGACGCGATTCCCGGGGTGGATTTTCCAAAATTCCCAGCGGCAGGCCTTTGAAGACCGGCTCCACCTCGCCGCGTGGTACCTTGCCTCGCATTTGTCAGGCGTTTTCCTTTTCTTTTTTATTCAGGAACTTAGCCTAATAGACGCCAAGAGTCAGAACTTCCCGAACGGAGTCATGGATTCTCCTTCCGTTTTTACTTTATTTTTTTATTTATTTTTTTACAGGATCATAGACTCACTCAAGGCGTTTCCTCTGCACTGTTAGCGGGGGAAAATGTATCATTGACATATCCGAATTATCTTACGAGGCTAGGGTCGCCTGTACATTATTAATTTCCGATATTCTCATGCAGATCCGCGGATTCCAAGATGGCGGCGCGCGGGGTGTTGTGAAATATCGCCGAACATTATTTTCGACGTCGCGGGACGTTGTCGCCACCGCTCGGTGGAAGTCGGAATGTGACGGGTATTTCAAAAGAGGGCCGCCGTCTTTTATTGAAGATGCAACTTGTCTCCGAGGCCATTCTTCCATTATTTCGATTGTCACCCGGGAGGAGAGAACGCCGCCAAAGAGAGAGCCGCTCCGGGGAGCGGAAAGAGCCTCCGAACTCGTTGCTGAACGGATTTCCTTCTCCACGTCCATTTTCTCCATCATCACGAGATCCCAGTTTTCCTAATATTTCCCAGCTCGATTTTCAATGGAATGACTTTTCCCCTCTAAGTCCCAGAAATGGCCCCGTAACCTTGTTTTTGGGCCCCACACGTGGCTCCTGCCATTTCCCCGCGAAACTGCACTTTGGGATCTCTTGCGGGCGACGACGCGGAAAAACAATTATCGGAGTCATCTCGAGGGTAGGGCCCAGAGTGTCGGTGATGCGTTGGTGGGCCAGGTGCGTCGGGCCCAGGTCGGGCCCAGGTTGGGCCCAGTCGGCATTCCTGCGCTTGCCCTCTGACACCGGCTCTGACCGGCGGTCCTCTCAGAACTTGACTCGAGGTATCCACCTCTTCCTCCGATCGGGCCTTACACCTAAGGGGCCCGAATCCTCGCAAGGGGCCCGACAGAGGAATCGCCCGTGATCCTTTAAGGGGCCCCATATGTTGGGCCCGTAATCGGAGAGCACTCCCTCTCGAGTCCTGACGCCGGGCATGAGGCCCAACGGAGCCATCCATAGACGTTCCCTAGACGTCTTAAATAATAAACCATCTTCGCATTAAACAAAAAAAAAAGGAAAAAAAATACTATCACTAAACCAGAGAAATATTCCACTACCAACCAAGAAAAAGGAAAATTAAGAAATAATAATTTCATTAAAACCAAAGTCGAATAAATTGGACGCGGCGTGACAATTTATTTCAGCCAAATAATTAACCTTTTAATTGAACATATATACTTAGGTACCGTTCAAAAAAACGCTTTTTAGGTTGAATGAAGTTTTTTTTGGCTCAGGGCATGAATCATTTGAATCGGTAGAAAGGACAGTCATTTGATGAACGCTTCTCTAGGCGGCGTCAAAGGGTGAATTTCTCCAGGGGAGAAACCTTGAAAGGCACTTATTCCGGCAAGTTTTCTCCGAAAGGTGGAAGTCTCCTCGTCTCTCTTAATTTCGGTAGGCCGAAGACGTCCTTAAGGGCTCATCAAAGGCGAGAAACCGCGATCGCCGATCGGGATTGCCGTTGATAGGCAGGATCGATGGGGCTCTCAGCCCCGAAGAGGCACGGATTGGCTGAATAGATCGCGTGAAAAGATGCGTGTAATCAATTAGAAGAGGCCCCCGGGGGCCTCGTGGATGTCGAGAGCAAATATCTCTTTCGTAGCACCGTCATCCAGAAATGTGCCGGTCAGCATCCCCGTCGAGATCGCCTTCCTTTTCCCTCGATCGAATCCACCTCGATCCTTACTTATAGTCGCCTTCGCTCTGTATAAAGTGTCCCTATTGACGCGTCACCGATTAAAAAGCCGAAGAAAACCGTTTGAAAGTCCCTAAATTCACGATACTCTCCATAATGACCCATGGACCCTCAGCGTCGCATCCAGCTTCCTCCACACATCCTATTTTCTTTCCTCTTCCTTAACCAGCGATTCCGATCCGACCAATTTCCCACGAAATATGGAGCTTCGATCATTAGGATCATCCCCTAGGTTTGAATTTTAAAAAATCGCTTCTTAAGTCCCAAAACCCATGGGAGGTTCCAGGGAGACCCATGGACAATAAACGTCGCGCCAGGACTTATCGCCTAAAAAATCTCTCTCTGGGAAAAAAAAAATCCTATCAGCTTCCTATCCTTAAAAGATCGCCGATCTCGGTAGCCGGGAAGTCTCGTAACCCTGGAAGTGGAACGGATCCTTGGCAAGGAGCATCGGTTCCTGGCTTCGCTTTCGGAAGAGGCCCCGTCATCCCCGTAGCTCTTCTTTCCCGATTTTTCCGCGTGTCGAATTGGGCCTGAATGGCGGAAAAGGTGCCGCAGGGCCCGAGTTATAAATCTAGAGGCGGCCCGTTTGCCTGGGGACCGGTTGGCAGCTCCTCTTGGGGGTCCTAACGTGTGAGGTCCCCTAAATGGTAACAAATCCCACGGAATGGGCAACAATGGCTGCCGGCGGCGCCGGTTGACACCGAGATGCCAGTGCGTCTTTCTGTCATCGCCTGGAGACCAATGGACGCCGCCGAAGGCCACCGGAGTCTGTAAGGACCTCTGGGCTGATGGACGTGCCTATGTAGACTGGTCCAGGTCCTGGGGAAAACGGCAAACCACTCCTAGGGGAAGGATCCTTCCTGGGGAGCGTCCTTACCGCCGCCACAATGGGCGAGCGTCCAATTGGGGGCATGTAGGTACTTCTGGTCATTGTCGGCTGTCACCGCCCACCATGGGAGGTTCAATCTATCCAACATTACATCCTAGGTGGTCCAGGATGGGGTCCACCGAAGGATCCATACGATCCCTACGGATCCTTCGATCTGAAAATCACCGAAAACTCTTCTCTTTCAGGTGTCCTGGATAACTCCTGACTTCGGCGCCAAGTCATCCACTTCCTACGGGAAAGGACTTCCATGGGGCACCCTTATCGAGGACACCTTATCAAAGCGCCCTTGTTTATCGTCAACTGTAGGACGTTGAAATCGTCCAGCGTAATATCTCAGGTGGTCCAGACTGGGGACCATCGGAAGGATCCATGGATCCTTAAATCCGATGAAGGTTGAATGTCACTTTTGGGGGGTGGCGGAAAAATTCTCTTTTTCGGGAAAATTTCTAACTTGGACATCGGGAGATATGAGCACGAGCGACACGTTTTGGGCGTCTTTGCTTCGTACCATTAACCGGTGCTGATCAAAGATCCGAGTTTCCTCCCTGGAAACGAGCTCGAGGACGTGGTCTCCGATCGGGCGATAAACTCCAGGTGGAGTTGGAAGGCACGGGGAATTAGCATGTTCAACCCCTGAGATCGGATCTGTGGGAAACGCGGTCGCCGTTGTCCGGGAAATCTCGGGCCGACGCCCGGAAAATTGCCGCCGGCCGATCGACGCTGGGCGTCGCGATGTCCGCCGATATCTCGGTGTCCTGGGGCCCTGCTCGCGGGATTACGTCGAGGACAACCCCAGGATCGGCTTCCGTCCATGTCGGGCGAGCTAGATACAACCTGAGATATCTGCTCGACAACGGCGGACCTCTTCCTGTCCCAGCTTGGCGTCCTGACCATAGAGTCCTTGCCATGAGTCAACTCGGAAGACTCGGGAAGGTCCCTTCCAACTACGATCCAATGATCTAGCCTGATTGTCTCAAAAAATATGATTAAAAAAATCACCACTTCATATTTGTGCTTGGATTATCCCGATCCCCATCAGCACCATGATCCTAAATTCACCCGCCGGTGCCCCTAAAAAAATCAGCAGTCTTTTTTCTCGCCCCTGTATGAATCTGATGCCGATCAGCATCTTGATTCGCGATTAAAAATCCTGAGAAAAATCGCCAAATTTTATATTCTGTCATCCTGTGGGTTATTTCGATAGACAAGAGGTCCGGTCCAGGGTAGCTCGGAAGGTGATCAGAGGTTCCTGGATCTCAAGGATTTCCAGGATATGCCCAGAGTCCTGGTTCCTGGATCTCAAGGATTTCAAATCCTCAGAAAAATCGCCAAATCTCATATTTTGTCATCCTGTGGGTTATTTCGATAGACAAGAGGTCCGGTCCAGGGTAGCTCGGAAGGTGATCAGAGGTTCCTGGATCTCAAGGATTTCCAGGACATACCCAGAGTCCAGAGACCAAGTTTTCCTGGGACCTTCGGAGGGTTCCCTCGAGCTAGAGCCGGGCAGAGATGGAATCAATAATCCCGATAGCGAATCACTTAGTGGGGAGGTGTGGGTGGACGTGGCCGTGAGAGGGACGGAGGGGCTCGGCTCGTGATGGGGGGCGAGGGGGGCGGTATACTGGATATACATATTACACGTGGGGGGCAGAGCGGAGGCAGGGAGGACCCATTAGGCTAATCCCTCGTCGGCGGCCGACGGCCAAAGGAACGGAATAAGAAACCCACAGGCTACGTGTCATTCCTGCTCCCTCCTCGCCGCCTTGCCCCGCTTTACTTTCCTGCCCCTTGGACGCCGACACCTCGTCCTGCACCTCCGACAACCTCGAGAAGGTGCTCCTCTTCCGCCACCTCTTCGTCTTTTCCACCCCTCGTTGGTCCGGAGTTTAATTTTTATTTTCCCTCCTAGGGATTTTTTCCGTTATCAGGTGTGGATCCAGAAGAGGTATGGACGATATTTCCCACGTGCAATTAGGCTTCATCTCTATTAATTCTTTTTTTTTTTCTCAATTTTTCTTTAATAAATCGGTCTATAGTCAATAATCGATGCTGGTCGATCGGAATTTCAGAAGACTATTTTAGGTGGTTTGCAAATTTCATTTCAATTTTTTTCTCGTAGGTGGACGAGGTGCCTCGGGAACTCGGAACGGAAACAATCACTCCAGGTGGTTATCAGAGTGCAATTAAGCCTTTTCTCTATCTACTGATTAATTTTTTTTCAATGCTTTTAATAAGTCGACCCTGGGCCTCGAGACTTATTTCGGCGGTGAAGTTTCTTGATCAGAGTCGGAGAGGAGGATTTCAGGTGGTTTACAAATTTGTGCTCGGGGAGTCGTTTCTCCTTTGCCGAGGCAGCGGACCGCGAAGAAACACTCGTCGACTGGGTTAATTCATTGCTACCTGTGAGTTACCACCTCGGCTGGGAGATATAGTCGGGATAACGGATGGCCGTAATTGCGCGCGGACCAATATTCAATTACGAGGCCCCGACAGCGGGCCGATGAGAATCCGCGAAAGGCGTCGAGGGAGTCGACGGCACTTCCGGCGAGCTCGGGGCCTTATTTCGAGGAGGCCAGGGCCCCTCGAGGCGGGCCCAGGTACGACGAGATGGGAACCACTGCGGACGTGTGGCAGGCGGTCCGTTTGATCTCCGCGGGGCCCTCGCGGGCTCCCCGTGGGCCCCTCAGGGCCTGAGGCCCACTCTTGGATCTCTCGGATCTCTCGGGCCCCTCGGATCCCTCGATCTCCCGACTCTCCGGACGCCTTCCTCGTGCAGGACCAGGGAGACCGAAGGAAATCGGCGGGGTTGGAGGGGCCCAACGGGCCCGGAACGTCCAAGGGGCCTTCCTCTTCCTGGTGGACGTCGGCGCGCACCCTCTATTTACCCGATTTGCGGTGATCAAGGACCTCTGAATTGCCGCTTGTCCCCTGGACATGGGTTCGGGCCTCGTGGGCCCATTGGACCCAACCTGCGACCGCGGAGGGGCCTTCCACCTGGACGGCGCGGCTGGAATCTCGGTCGGGTAATTTCTCCTTTATTTAACGGCCGAGAGGGGCGAGAAAACGAGAAGAAGGACGATAATGTGTGCCCATAAGATATTGACACTCCTGTAATCCGTTTGTCGGAGTTGCGGTCAACCTAGCTAATCCAGCTCACGCCCACTGGGGATTAAGTCCGTTGCCTTGTCGGCTCGTCCTGCCTCTGACTGGGCCCGACTAAACTCAGCCAAAGGCCCCGATCTCCCAAGAAATCCTCAAGATGGGGCCCGAGACGCGTCAAACGCGACCCGTCGTCTCGGGGGTCCGAAGTCAGGCCCTAAAAGCCCAGATCCTGTCCTAGAAGGCCCATCACCCTTCGTGAGGCCCCTTCGAGTTGGGCCTCTCCGATCTGTAATTGCGACTGGCGGGTCCGTGAGCTCGTTAAGGCGATCAGGACGATCCTTCGTCCAGGAAACCTCCGAAAATCGGAAATGGTCGCATCCTTGGGGGACTGATAAGTCCCAAGGGGTCCAACGCCCCCTTAACGCGCGACTCGACTAAGTTACCGGCACTTTTGGGCCAGGTGGGGACCACCAAATTGCCAGGGGATTCGCCGCTGCAGTTTCGTCGGTGGGCTTAATTTAACGATTTAACGACTGGACTGCCACTTACCGCCACCCAGGATGCCGTTGATCGTGTAGTCCTTCTTCCCGTCGTCGCTGGGACGTCCTCCCCGCAGGAGTCGGCTGATCGAGCTGACGCTCGGCGGGTCCGAGAATCCTTCCTGGAAAATCGTCCGCCATTTTTAACGGGCCCAAACCCGATTTAACTAATGAAGATGAAAATCCTTCCTGGGAAATTGTCCGCCATTTTTAACGGGCCCGAAACCGATCTATCGAATGATGGAATTGGATTCCCTTTCCCGGGAAATCCGTTTAGGGTGATTTTCGTCCGTCGCGCAAGAAAGATGGCCGCCGTCGTCGCGAATGTTTATTGCCGCGTGTTGCGCGGATTGATTTATCGTTTTCGAAGAAGCGATTGCCGTCACCGGTACGCGCAGGCACGAAGGTGCACATCTCGGCAGGCTGCAGGTGCACGGGCCCAATTGGCATTTGCAACTGCGCGCTGCCAGGATGTAATTTGACGAGCGATTACTTAAGGTGTGGGCGAAGCTTTGCGCCGCGCCCTCTACGATCGATCTCGCTCCCCGGTAGAAAAACACGGGTCGAAACCGATCAGGCCCAGTAACGGGGCCGGATGGAACCGAAGGAAGTGTTAGCGGGGCCCTATGAAGCTAAAGGGAGCACTAACGGGGCCCAAGGAACGTGGACGTGGGCCTAAAAGTTGGATTTCCACCCCGGGAATGGATCTCGAGGTGGCCCCGAATCTGGGCCTCAATGCCCCGACCAAAAAATTGGGCCCGATTGAAAAGGCCTTCCGCTTCCTCCGCAGAAGCAGGGTCCGCAAAGAGGGGGGCGACCGAGCCGTAAGAATCGCGATTCCTCACGGGTCATCTTATCCGCGTTATCGACCGATAAATCGGCGGAATCTCCGCTGGCCGTGAAACGCGAGGCGGAGAACAAGGAAGGAAAGCCCGGTTACGAGGAAAGCGGCCGGGCCCCTTTGCGGGGCCCGACAAGAAGAGGGGGTCGCGGAGGAGAGTTCGCCGTTACCGACGTAGCGTCAAACGTGGGCCCAACCCCGATCGGTATCTCTCCGTAGCGGCGGATCGCCGATCGCGGATCTCAGAAACAATAACGATCCGGTGGGGCCCGGCAACGGGGCCCGGGCGATGACAGGAAAAGAGAGATGGAGAAAAGGGCCCGGGGCCCCTCGGGCCCCAGGAACGCCCCCTTCCAACATTAAATGCCGTATTAATGCCGGCCACGGTCGCTGCCTGGACGGGGCCCGCCTGGGCCCAGACCGGGCCCCGATTGCATCCCATGCAACGGCGTATGCATTTTCGAGAGGGCCTTTTTTTAAGGGGGAGAGCGAAAGGGGGCCCGGCCGATTCTCACCTCGAGCCACGACTTATCACTTTATCGAGCCGAGTCGTCCGCCTTTATCGGGACTCATCGGGCCCCGATGGGCACCGGCCGACGGATTCGCCTCTCGAGGTGGCAAATTAATTTTTTTGCCTCCACGCTCTCCGCACCCGCCCGAAACCCACTGGAGAACCCAACGCGGAAGTCTGAGCCCGTAAGGCCCAAAGTCTCCTTCCCGTACGATTTGGGCCAGGCGCTCCTGGAGACTTCCAGAAAATTCTAACAATTTCTAGTCTAATCAACAACCCGCAATGCACATTCCCTGTTGTGTGTACGTAATAATTCCTTAGTAAATTGATTGAGGCCCATTTTCAGGCGGCCCATGGGCCTCCTGTTAAACCAGGATTAGGGGAAACAATGAAGCCTTCTCTTAGCCTCCTTTGTTCAGGACTCTTTTTCATGGCTCTTATCTCTTTCCAATCGGGATCTTTCTCGGGGAATGAAGCGATAACGTCACGGTCAGGGAGTAAGGCCCCTTCGAAGGGCCTTACGCCTATGTGGTGCGGGTGTAGGCGGCGGGCAGGATCGTATTAGAGGACACGCGAGTCGCCTTGGGGTCTCCGTGCACCCCTCCTCGCTTCGCGCCGCCTCGTGTGCAATATTAAAAAGGCCCATTCAGTGCGATCCTCCTCGAGATACACCATTTCGAAACATCCGTATCGACGAAGGGGTCAATGGCTGGCCGGAAAGAGATTCGCGGCGGCGTGGAAGAGCTAAGTTTAATTCGCGAATTTAAATCCAGAGGCCGAAACTAGCGGCTCGAGATTTGCCAGCCGGGCCTTGAGTTACGTAAACCGATTGCGTGCCAAGGTGCGCGATAAGACAATGCACACACTCCTGGTGGAAAAAAGAAAACCGTGTTTATATTTCCTAATCCCTCAGAGGCGCATCTTCTTCTTGGCAGAGTCACCTCGGGCAAAAACGACGCATAGTTTTAGGGATTTCTTCAAGAACACGCATTGGGACGATGATAAAGACGTACTTAACTAATCTGAATTTACTAATCTTGGCTAAGCTAACCTACTTAACGAAGACGAATTTTTTAAGAATTACCTCCACGACCTCGTCGCGGAATTCCCAGGAGAAGATGCCTTACCTAATCTAAGTTAAATCAGTCCGATCTAGCGGAACGTAATTGTTTTTCTTTTTTTTTTTAATTACCTTCATGAGCTTGTCGCGGATTTCCCAGGAGAAGATGCCGGGGTTGTCCCTCTTCAGCTCCTCGATCCTGGCCTCGACTTCCGGCGTGGCGACCCTCGGTTTGCTCCCCCCAATCACACCAGGCCTTATTGATCCCGTTTCTTGATATCGATTCAGAATCTTCGAGACACATCCATGAGAGACTCGAAGTTGTCGGGAAATCACGCAAGGTCTGACCCCCGCAGCGGCCATTTCCACGATTTTCAGTCTGATGTGATTAGGCAATGGCCGCCCGTTAATGAAGACGCCGCCAAGCTGATTCATCCGACCCTGGCCTGCAAGAATAGCGCCAAGATATACTCCAGCCTCGAGCCAAAGTCCCATTTCTTCTCTTTCCCGGGAAATCTGACTCTGCGTGAATTTTCTGCAAATTTGTCCTGGATTTAGCGCTTACGCGGTTATCAAAACCCGCGTTTCAAGGTGAGCTCCCTTGTTCCTCGGAAAAGAAGAATTACGCGTGGGACCAAAATGGCCGCCGGGATGGAAGGCGATTTTCAGAACTATTTCCCGGGCTCATGAGTGAATTTTCCGCAAATTTCTCCTGAACTTAGCGCTTTCGCGGTTATCGAAACTCGCGTTTCAATGCGAGCTCCATTTTTCCTCGGAAAAGAAATATAGCACGCGGGACCAAAATGGCCGCCAGGGTGGAAAGCGATTTTCGGGACTATTTCCCGAGCTCATGAGTGAATTTTCCGCAAATTTGTCCTGAATTTAGCGCTTTTGCGGTATTTAAAACTCGCGTTTCAAGGCGAGCTCCATTTTTCCTCGGAAAAGAAAGATGACGCGTGGGACCAAAATGGCCGCCAGGGTGGAAGGCGATTTTCTGGACTATTTTTCGGGCTCATGAGTGTTCGAGGTTAAGTGCCGTCGGCGGATAACTGGCGTGAAATTCCCGAGTTTGCCGGGCGGCCATTTAAGTCCTCGGCGGGCTTTAAAATTCGAAACTAACGGGGAGTCCTCGCGCAAAAAGCCTCAGGGTCGGATCCGCGTGTTCTCCACGCGAATCGTGGGGAGAGGTGGGTGGGAGAAAATTGAAAACGAGGAGAAAAAAGTAAAGGAGGAGGCCAGACACCTAAATGGCGTAAAATTTGGGAAGTTATGGGAGCCGGAGGAGCGTGCAGTCATTCCCGGGACTAACGAGCACGAGGTCCGATCGTTAGTCGCATTATCCGCTCTCTGTACGTGACATTGCTACCTGTATCATTAGGAGGACCGAGTGCTCCCCTAATTACTATGTTTACGAATTATGTACGCCCCGGTATGGGTGTACTTACACCGTGGCGTGCAAATCCCGAAATGCCTAATTAGCGAGACCATTTCCATAGACCCTAGATCCCCGAAATGACGAAACAATTTCCCGCAACCCCCATAAAGCCGAAACAAGTAAGTCCTAGCATCGAAAATTGAATTTTAACCCTCAGGGATTTAAAGTAACCCCCTGGGCGCGAGATAAACTGGGATTCTTGACCACCCCCTGAGAGGGGGTTGGCTAGTTTCCTAATTTCACCATGAAGGGGTCCTGCGATCACCAACCTTGGAAAGGATATCCACCGAAGATGGGTCTCATGCCTCCGGTGACATCCATGGTCCCCTTGAGGGCACCCAGTTTGCAGGCCACGGAATCACTGCACTTGAACCACCCCAAACTCGCGAAAATCCCCCACCCACTCGAAGTGGATCGAAACGACCCCAAGGATCACCGTAACGGGGGTGATGGTCCCTTTTATGGGGTAAGGACGACGAGAGAAGCCAGGAGAACTCGAAAAGTACGAGAACCACCTGACAAAGAGGCAGGCTGGATGCAGGGTTGATGAGCTTTGACGATGATCCTTGGTAGTCCTTGACGATTGTCGATGATCCTTGATGATCCTTGATGGTCCTCGACGATTGTCGATGATCTTTGATGGTCCCTGATGTTCACCAAGATCCTTGGTGATCCTTGCTGGGGGCATCAGCGACCAGCAGCGATCAAAGGGGTGTCGGTGGGCATCACCGGGTCCAGCGGCCTCCAGGGGGCTCCGGCGGGTTGCAGGGGCCTCCAGGGGCCTCCAGGGGGCTCCGGCGGGTTGCAGGGACCTCCAAGGCGCACCGGGGAGGGACAAGAAGAAGAAGACGAGCGAAAAGCAAAGCACCGGCGGCCTTTCGTTCCGAGGAGTTAGGCCACAGTAACGTGGTCGTGGTCCCAGGCTCCCTCGCGGACCAGGGGTTCCATCGGCGACCAGGGGGGCCGATTGCTGGGAACTGCTGGTACCGAGGGCACCCATCATTGGCTGTGCCCTGCCACGTGGTTGGTAACCAGGGACCTCACAATGGGCGTCCCTACCCATGGGTCCGCCTACGGATCGTGCCTCTCGCCACGCCGAGTTGGTGGTGGGAATCGTCGCTCATGGTGAACGCTCCGAGGGGGATTTTCTGCGCCTGTAATACACGAAGAGGGGTGACACCCTGCACCCCTTCGACCATGTTTTTTGCGCCCATACCGATCTTCCTCGATTTTTCCCTGGAGGACCTTGGGCGACCTAGCAACTCGCAGCGCCCATAAGTGACGATCGATTGCTGATCACTTGCTGATGGAAGGATGCAGTTGCAATTTTGCATTTTGTTGGACTCTTTGAGTACTGTTTAGGGGCTCTGCAGAGTCGATGCCGATGGCGAGGGGTCTAGGGTGGTGTTTGCCGAATGTATGGGGGACTAAACCCCTTCGTGGGGTCCCTAGGGTTGGATCTCGTCGTGGCTGGTTCCGTTTGCTGGCGATTGAGTCTGTTGGGAAATCTCATCAGGGGATATTGTTTAATATTTATTTGCGCCGCTGATGTGCCCTTAGAGGCCTAGGATAGCCATTGCAAGACCCCCATGAACGGGGGGCCCCTTAATGCTAACGAGTCAGGGAAAGTGAGATTATTAGAAATTAGCCTCGCTTGGGCCTGAAGGTCAGCTCCTGAGGAGCTTCCTTGTCCTTGAGGAGATTCTTAAATGGGACCCTTAGGGCCGATAACGCGAGACGGAAAGTTGGGCCCAAAATCCTTAGAGGGTGGAATCCTAAACGGAAACCCAAACAGCGAGAGCCGCTCCACGAACGAGGAATATTTACAACGTACACTGGCTCGGAGTAAAATCATAATGAATGTATGATGGGGCCTATAAATTTTATGACGGCCCCATATAAAGTCCCGGCCTCGCCTGTAAATCTTCGCGGCACGGTAGCGAGAGAAGTTCTTCCTTGTGGTGCTAGCTTGGAAGCCCCATGGTCCATGGGGGGTCTTGCGGGTCCTGGGACCAGGAGTCCTGAAGGACTTCACGGGGCCTCAGGCCCATGGGGCCTCTCTTTCCCCGTGGTCAGTCTTATCCGTGCTTAGAGCCTACACACCCTGAATGGCGCCCTCCAAATATTTGGGACTGTCCTGAGCTGCTGCACTTCTCGTCCTTGGAAATTCCTCCAGTGGCAGAATTTGGGCCTTACATCTTATGTTAAAAAATATTTTATTAGGATAATGGTTGGCCTATGATAATTGACGCGGATTGTCTTCGTTGTTGAATGGAAAAGGATTGATACTTCAGGGATACCGTGGAAGAAACGCTCGCCGTAACGAAGAGGCATGGAAAAAGGGCCCGTCACCTGTCAGGCCCGAAATGGCGAGCTCGGGAAAGAGTCATTTTGACAATTGGCAGAGGGAGCGAGCCGTGACATCCAGAACAAAGAGGTGTTGCGAACTCGACTTAGTTCCAGGAGTTTCCGGATGTGGAACTGGGCGAGACCGGTGGGTCGGCGCGATTCCGCCGAGTTTTTGGGCCTCAGGCCCGAGATGTTCCACGAAAGTCCCTGATTTTAGCTACCCATGGGCCCCCTCTGGGCGGCTCTGGTTGGTCGACTGCCAAAAAGTGCCCATGGCTGTTGGTCCCTTTCCGGGTCCAGGGGAAAGCAGCTCTCGGGGCCTTAACTCAGGCACCACGGTATAACGCGGATGAAATCGATTAGGGAAACTCCCGCAGGGCCCGAAACACTTTCGAAACGGAAGGCCCCGAGGAAGGGGCCGGTTCCGAATTTTGATTCGTCTCGATGCTTCGCTCCAGGAAGGGACTTTTTTTGTCAGGTACCAGGGACGGAGGTGTGAGTTAAATATTTTCAGAGCTTAGTTTTTGGGACCTATTCGCGTTTTGGGCCCTTTAATTAACGGGAGTTCAATGGATGGGTTCGGAGGATTCGAAAACGAGGTCGGAGTATCCGATGCGCGGTCTGGGCCTTCGGCGACACCGGCGCGGGCCCCGAAAATGGGCCCATTAAAATTTCTAATGGGACTCGCATCCAGGTTCTCACCTGGTTTACCATAACAACGACACCGTGGGCCATTACTCAAAACGGGGAACCACCGGGGAGTTATCCTCGCGAGGAATCCTCCGTTCTTTTCTGGGCCGCAATGGGTTCCGAATGGGCCCGGAGGACAACGACTGATGTCCAGATATCCCTCACCATGATTTATCGGGACTTAGACTAATTGCTGGTTTTAATAGAAAATCTCCCAGCTCCCGAGTGTTCCTTCAGGGTCACCCAAATCAGGTGGGGCCCTAAGTCCCAGGATATTTTTTTGGAAACACTTTTTACATATTTTCAAAGGCATTTCCTAGTTTATAGTCGAAGGCTTCTAAGAAACGGCTTGCCAAGGTCTGTTCTCAAAAATCTCTCCGTATCCCGGCCAACTTTTTCGGCATTTGCTGGGATGGGGGTAGGGCCCAAAACAATCGGGTGGATTTTCTCTCCGGTGGCCACTTCGTTATACTTCCAAATCGCCGAAATGTCTCCCCGATTGCCTCACTTCTCCCGTGGATGGCAGTCCTTTGCATAACTTTTGAAAACGGCCCAGACTGGCATTTAACACCCGTGGAAAAGGGCCTCATCTCGGTCGGGCCTAAACGCGGGAATTAGCCGGGATTCGTTTTGTCAGCCGAAATGGTTTCGGTCCAGCTGGACTTGGCCGAATTTACGAGCGTCATTTGCCCTCGCAATATGCATATCTCCCACGACAATGGGCCCATCCTCAACGATGCAAATGAATTCCGATTAATAAGGCCCAAATATTCAAGGGAAAGTGCAGAGATATAAATTCTACGGCCGACGTTGGATCGAACTTCCGAAGGAATTCTCGGGGAAGGAATCGGAAAGCGATCCATCGACAGTCGTTTTGGGCCCGGGCCCCGCACGGTGAGAACGGACCGTTCTGTAAATCCGTGAGGTCACATAATTTACGTAAAATTTGGCAATAAGTTTTCGCCCGGGCCCACTGCGGCGCCTTTGAGGGAATTAGTCTTATTGGGCACAAAATTGGAACAGAGGCCCTCTGACCCCGCGCGGGGCCCTAGCCCATATAAGCCCAGCTCGGGGCCCGTCCGTAACATAACGAGCTGACTTATGTTGCGTACGGACATAACGCCACGGATCTCGAAGGAGAGCCACCCACGAGTTTCTCCCCAGAAAGCACCCCCTCTCTAGGGCCCCTTTTCCCCGGAAGGCAAAAAATTCCCAGGCGAACCTACGTGGTCAAAATCCGGCCCAAAATCTACGAAGCGCTTCAAGACCGATTTTCCTCAATCTTCTTGCTCCCCCCACGCTCTTCACTTTCTAGATTCCCAAATTGACAATTTTCCCCACATAAGGCCCATTTCTAAAATACCACCCAGGTGCTCCCAGAGGTATCGCCACTCTTTACTTAGGTTAACGAGCGAATTGGTCTATGTCTACCGGTAAATAAATAGAAAATGAGAATAAGGCCCATTTTTCATCGGGCCCAATATTTTCCCAGGACTCGTCGGTTGCTTTATTATCTTCAGGGCTCAACCGTCGAGTACGTCACCGTCCCCGGTGGTCAGTCCTTAACGTAATTCGTAATACGTAATAGTCGGCGGGGCCCGGTGCGTAACTTACTGCGTAAGATACGCAGGGACCCCTGACCCCTTCCCAGCGGCTCTGCCAACACGCACCCGCGAACGCACTTAACGCCTCGGTCGGACCTTTCCTGCCCATTGCATACCGGCGCAACATTTATTATCACCGGGGTTTATTATCAACTCTCGATATGTACGACTCTTGTCGGCGGCCCTGCGTCAGGGGCCTCACGTCGGAGGTTCTTCCCAGGGGATGTTAAGTGTGTAAGCGAGCAGTCGAGCTCTCTTCGAGAGAGAACTTCTTCTCCGAAGGGGAATAACTCTCTTCGCTTTTTGCACGCCTTTTTCCGGGCTAAAAATATTATTCGGGGCCTTAGTCCCCTCCGAGAAACGTTTACCGATCTAACTATAGGTTGCAAGTTAACCTAAAACGGAAACTGGATCATTTTTACCCAGCATCCTTAATCCGCACTTTGCAGTCGCGATCTTATTCTTATCCCTTATCATATTCTCAAGAAGGTATTCGATTAATAATGGTCGGAAAGAAAAAAAAAAGGAAAAATATGGTACATGGTATATGACGTTTAAATGCAATTATTTGAAATTAAATGCAAAATCTGAGGGGAGATTTTTCGACGCACTTGTCACGTCCTTATCGACAGTTTATAAGTAGATGACGGTTTTTCTCAGGTGGTCTACGTGAAAGGGTGCTCGTAATGCTTATAAGCCGTAATGAAATACGAGTCATTGCCACTTGGAAGGTGTCGTGCGTAATAATGAGTAGCGCAAAAAGAGGAGAGGAGAGCCGGCCGCGAAAAAGGCCCCGCAATCGACGCGGCTACAAGCGTGGTAACGTAAACGTACTTATAACAGCCTGAAAGGGGACCAACAAAAGGGTTTATTTAAATAACTCGAGAGTAGGTGGTTCAAGGCCCATTCCGCCGTCCCAGTGCCGACAACCTAGACTGCGAGTGCCGGACTTGGGGAGCCGTTTTCGCGTCCAAAAATGATAAATTAAATAAAAATAAGGAAAATTGATCCTGCAGTCTTGGTCTCGATCTTATGAAACGCGTGAGATAAGTCCAAGATCGAATTCTGATCATATTCGGTCGGAACTTCCATGAGATTTCCTCTCACGGAAGGCATCTAATTTGGTCCCGAGGATCCTGGTCATCAGTTCCTTTCAAGTCCAAAAATGACGAGGAAGGACTTCCAGGACCTCATCTCATCGAAGAAGTCAGATAGGGTCCCGAGGAACTTCGGTCATCCCGTGTCTCTCCTTTTCGCAGAAATTCCCCTGGCCGGTCACGCGAAATTGACCCTTATCCCCTTTCGGCGGCCTCGACCTCCAGCCCGGAGTCTGGCCGTGCAGTAAATCCGTTTTGCGCTCGCTTCGGATGTACGGAGGAGGCTGCGAAGTCCTCGGCTCTTCCAGGGCCGAGAAGAGACGGCGAGGAAGGAGGGACGCTCTTCGCCAACCCCGAGGCAACTCCGCAATTTTTCACCGGGATTTATTAGAGCATCATTCTAAGGCTTTACGACGCACCTGGCCGCGGCGGTCGTCTCCTCTTCCTCCTTCGCCTCTGTTCGGTCCAACTCGGACTCCTCGACTTCGAGAACCCCGGAGGTCTGGCCAGGAGTCACCTGAATCTGATAAAAATATCGGGAGATCGGAATAAGAGGTTAGATCGGGATTTGTTGAACAGGGACGATGGTCAAGAGTAAGACACGTAATAAGTTGTACCAAAGGGGTACGACCAGAACGCCGATAGCAAAGTCGCTGCTGATGGTCATCGGTGGATTTGGAAAAATATAAGGTAGGTCAGGATTCGTTTAACAGGGGTGATGGTCCAGAGAAAGACACGTAACGAGTCAATGAGGCAAATTGTACCAAAGGGGTACGACCAGAACGCCGATAGCAAAGTCGCTGCTGATGGTCATCGGTGGATTTGGAAAAATATAAGGTAGGTCAGGATTCGTTTAACAGGGGTGATGGTCAAGAGAAAGACACGTAACGAGTCAATGAGGCAAATTGTACCAAAGGGGTACGACCAGAACACCGATGGCGAAGTCGCTGCTGATGGTCATCGGTGGATTTGGAAAAATATAAGGTAGGTCAGGATTCGTTTAACAGGGGTGACGATCAAGAGAAAGACACACAATGAGTTGATAAGCCAAATTGTATCCAAGGGGTACAACCAAGACGTCGATGGTCATCGGTGGATTTGAAAACACAGAGGTTAGATCGGGATTCGTTTAGCAGGGGTGATGGTGAAGAGGAAGGCACGTAATGAGCCGGCAGAGCGAGGTGTGGCCCCGTGACGAGGTGTGCCCAAGGGGTACGACCAGGACCTCGGAGTAGGGCCCGAGCGTGCCGAAGAGCGGTCACACCGCATGCGAACTCGCGCTGACCATCGCCCACGCACGTTGGCCACAAAGCCACCGACGGTTTTTAATTATACTCCTGATGGCCGTCATTAATGCCACCGCAAGATGGAGACTTCATCGATATTCGAAGCCGGTGTCCGGGTGCTGTCCCCGGGGGAAGTTCCCGTCTGTCCTCGGACAGGACCTTCGTTGACGAAGTGGGGACTAATGGTGATGGTCATCGGATCAGTCGGCTCCCTAATGACAAATATTTTGAAGGACGACTGCACGTCTTCAGGTTTTCAGGAATTGACGGTTTTAGCAGAATCGGACGGGATTGCATCCCGTCGAGATCTGGGCAGAGAGGGAAATCCTGCATCACCAAAGGGAAAAAGAAACGTCGGGGATAAATAAAGGGAACGATCGAATCGTCGAGGCATTCTTGGCCGAACGAGACAGTGCCGCCCACGAGGCATGAAATACGACAAGGTTAATTATCGTTCGAGTATGGTCTCTCTCCCGTAGGAGCGAGGAAGGCAGAGCGGAGTAGCTGGAAGGTAAAAGGGCCATTTTACATGGTTTACTGCTACCACGGTCACACCGGAGACCGGTCCCATCTCGATTTCTCACTCTCGCTCTCGACTTGATTAAATATTCAACCGAATGCTTCGTTACGCCCCTAATGACTCGCGTTAGTCACCTATCGACGAGCCATGACCGCCGCGACTTAACGCGCCGTGGTCATCAGCTCCCAAACTCCACCGGACCCCCTGAACCTACGAATCCCCAGAATTCACGAAGAACTATAAATTTTCAGGGAAAGGAAAGTGAAATCTCAGGTACCTTGTTCTAATTAACTAGCGAATAACCAATAAAACGCGCACTCGGGCCCCCTACGGGTCCCCAAAATCCAGAAGTGGCCAACCTCAACACCAGCACCATCGGCCGGATCTTCTGCAGCGTTCTACTCGAAAACCGTCCATCCCTCAGAAATTCACAAGACATGTTTTCTCTCGAGTTTTTTACGAGGAAAACACCGGTCACAAAACCTTTAGGGTTTGAGACTCCGCAGTCGCGGGTAAGCGGGATCTTTCGCGCAGAGGCAGGGGTCTAGCACCAAGCGCGCCTACCGAGGCGCGACCGGCGGCTTATCGGCCTCGATTGAATCCACCTATCTCACAAGGGCGACCGATCGATCGATAGATCGATCGTCGGCATTCGGCAAAGCGATCGACATCGCTTGGAGCTCGGTGGGAACAAAGGGAGCCGCTTGGAGAGGCTCGACGCGCCGTTCTAGTCGGCGACCATGAGACGCGTTATGCAGTTACGGTGTTACGTTGTTACGCCGTTACGGCGTTATGCGGCGCGCAACCCTCGTAATCTCAAGGGATTCATGTGCCGATACTTGCGACCCGCGGACAATGGACTACATATCAATAACCTGGCAGTTGCGCCGACCAGGCGAGAGGGAATCACTCCGGAGAGTCTTTCTCCTACTGTTTAACGCCGGCTCCTCCTAGGAGGAGGCGAACCCCTCCTGCCGGCATTTAACTCCCCAGAGAAGCGAAAAGGAGCTGCACTTATCGGTGACTTAGCGCCGAGTCCTGGGGATAAATTCCCTTCGAGGGAACCTCTGACTAATTGCGAGTTCCGCGGAAACGCAGCCGGCCAAGAGACCAAGGAGCGCCGCCAGAGATCAAGGAATCGGGATAATAAATCTCCGGATAATGATTTTCAGGACTTTTCAGGCTTTTTTCCGGAGTCCTTCCCGTTCCTCAAACGCGACTTCCGCGGCTGTCTCGTAATCCTGGAAGTTAATACCGGGGAGTAGCTGGAAAGGAAGATCAAGGCAAGGATCGGATCCGAAGATCGCGCAGGGAAATGTCGCGGGCACAAAGGATCGGCCCGGGTTACCTGCAGACTCTTTGATTCTTTATGTACACGAGCCAAGTCGGCTCCTTAATGGCGGATCGGGATCCTGGATCCTGGATCCTGCGGCTCGATCCATAGAGCCTCCGGGTTCCGGATTTCGTCACAGTCCGGTTGTTTCCTGAATTCTCATTGGTCGCGGCCCGGTGTGCCCGACTCGCGTCCTGGCTCCATTCGCCTCGTTACGAGGCGTGTCCTCCCTCCGGGGTCCTGGGCCCAGGATTTCGGGGCACGGGGCCCCGTGCAAGGATATGCATCGATTTCTGTAATTCGAGTATTTTCTCGCCGCCAGCTGAGGACTCGGAGGCGTTGCGAATCTATTGAAAGGTGCCCCGGGGAAAAGCGGCGCATAGACCTCCTCAAAGGACCTCCGGAGGAGGACGAGGACCTCGGAGGGAGCGTCGAACCGAAAGTTTTTTAAATTTAAATAAATTCCAATTATCGCCCGAAATTGCTGTTATTTATTAGCCCGGTCGTATCATACTGTTAAATATATTTTGGCTTTTGGAAAATATTCCGGCAAAAAGTCATATTGAAGGGTATTGTAGGGCGCTTTTAAGGACCTCCAGGACCTCTATCGAAATTCTTGGATCCGCCCTTCGGGGAGAGCTCTTCCTTTGGAACGCGGAATTTCTTTAAGAAAGAAATCGAAGAGCGATCTGTCGCAAGGGAGTTCCTGGATGTGACGTCGCAATCTCCTTCGAGGACTCGAGGGAGTCCTTGGGGAGTCGCGAGGACGATTCGCGCAGTCTCTGGATGTTCGACCTTTCCCGAAACCTTCTTTTCCAACAGCCGAATGATCGAGTAGTCGCCATTGAAGGAATCTCGAAATTGACGTCGCAATTCCGACCGACGTCCAGGAGTGTCCGCAGGACCTCCCGGGAGATCTTTGATCCTTCGAAAGCTCCAGTCCACCTATCGATTTCCTTTCAAAACAGTTCTCGGTTTTCCATTCTCCTGGCTCTTCTTCACCTAAAATAACACGAAAATAATGTATAACGCTAAGGTCCTCGAAGGTATCCAGGAATTTGTTTCCCGAGCAAATCCATGAAAGCAAACAAATCGGCCAAATCCAGGTAAAGTAAATTTCAAGGAAGTTTCTAAAAATCCGAGGAGGCCGAGAACAAGTTCAACCTGTCGAAGGATCTGTCGGGATATTTTCAGAAAAAGCAGATCAAGGATTTTTCAGACGAGGGAAGAGGAAAAGGAGTCCTGTATCTCGAAATTGGCAAGTGTCCTCGGGAAGAAACGGAGAGGCGTGAAGTTAACCGTGAGTGGGGCTTAAACCGCGGATTAGGATGTTCCCGAGAGGTGAAAACGCGAGGAGACGATCGAGGGGACCCCCCGCGAGGATAATGCGAGATCTCCGAGGTCCTGGCGAGCCCTAAGTCCGGACTTAAGGACTAATCCGCGAGTCCGAGTCTAACTCCTTTAACCCGACCAATCCTGACTTTTTAAACCGTTGTTTATTTACGCGACTAAGCTGGCCCCTGGTCGGGGCCTTATCCTTGCATTTTTCATGCTAAAGCCAAACCCGGAGATTATTTCGTCAAAGGACGACTTCTTGCGCCGAGATCTCCATCTTGAAGTCGACTTCAGAGTCCTAGAACGAAAGGATTGGTTTCAGAAATTTTAGTTATTAAATTTTCTCAGGAACAATTGGGCATTGGAGGTGTTTGCAGGGATCGTGAAGATTCCGAAGATTGGGCCCAAGTCCCCCTGGCCGGTTTCCAAGGAAGTGGGGAATTACCTTCGAATCATTGCACCCTCTGTCACCACAAGGGTCACCATTTTGACAGGAATCGCGGCTAATCTCAGCAGGTCCTCCCGAAGGAGCCGCGAGGACCCCTTTACTGGGTTAATCCCCAGGATCTGCAACTTAAACGCTTAAGCCGCACCGCCCAGAAAACGGCTTGTTTGCACATGCTCGTCAACTCGGTGATCCCAGCTTTGGGTTCTGTCCCGTCTTCGGATTTTCGCCCCAGAGTGCCTTTCCGTCGCCGCGAGCGCCACTCGCGGGACGCCTGCGAACTCCTCGCGCGCCATTGACGCTCACCTCGACTTTCTAAGAGGATCTCCCCATTGTTTCACCAGTCGGACAGGGTCGGCTCTGACGAGATTAGAAGCACCAGGGTGGCACGGATATTTTGAGCCCTTGAAGAGGGTCCCACGATAATCTGGCCCCGACTGGTGTCGCTTCTTCCGGTGGCTGACTCTTCCCAATCCGCATTCCCGCGGATCCTTTCTTCCCCAAAACGCGGATTCGTCCTGGAAACAGAACCTTGAGATGTCGAGTCTACCGACAGGGCGTTAAACGGAATCTAGGGACAATTGGCAGGGCGTCCAGGACCTTTTGGGCAGAACTAAGTTCCTAACGCGTGGTGACATGGCTGCTTACGGCGGGAATTCCGGCTCGGCTTCGGTGGAAAATTTGATTAGGTCATTTATGCAGGCCCGATCGAATCGTCCTCGTGAAATCCGATTGGCCACGTTGGCCCCTGCGGGTTAAACGCCATTTTTATAACGGCGCCAATCGCGGCACGCATCGATTACCACGGTCAGGGAATTCGGCCGAGAAGCCCAATTGACGACGTCTTCTTCAAAAAACCACGGAGCAGGTTTACCAACGACAAACCACGTATTTCTCTGAGTTACCCTGACCTTCCCCACTAAATGAATCCTTGGCGACGAGTCCTGTTTGCACCTTTCGCGATCGGTAAACCCCCTCGCTGAAGATCATTTCCCTACCCTGGAGATAATAGAAAAAGTGATCCGACCTCTCGTGAATAATCTCCATATCCTAGGTCGCCTCCTAACCTAACCTCGAAAACCCTTCAGCTCCTCCAATCGACTGGTTGGGCAAGGTCAACATACCCCAAGGCATGTCTAAAACGCGGTTAAAGGCCGGAAACGTACAAACGAGCGCAACATCCCTATCGGATCCCTAAAAGACGCGATGCAATCAGATTTTAACGGACGTTTAGTCCAAGATGGCGGATCGGATCGCAGCCCCCCTCGCGGGGTCGAAGGGGCCGTGGGTTCTGCTCTGGGGCCCTGGAACCCATAACCAGGGTCGTGATGAATGAACCTGGGGGTTCCAGGGGTATCGGGACTTCTATGGGGTTCGGGGGTACCAGGGTGCACCAGGACGCTTCATGGCGTTGGCGTCGGCGTCGCCAGCTGGCCACGCCGGCGCTGATTGGTCGCGCATCACGCCGGATTTGTCGATCTTTGCAAACCTATACGACGAGCGGCACCCTAACCTCCAAATGGCGGGGTGCGGCCGGTGTCGGCGACAAACAACGGCGAGGAAAAATCCCGGGGGAAGTTTCAAGATCGGCTTTTCCACGTCCTTTCACCTCCTTTCGCCTTCTTGCACCTCCATTCTCAACCTAAATTTCCTGATCGATTTTATCGCTAATTAAACTTAACTTTAATTAAACTTTTTAAAATGCCACCGCAACCAAGATGGCGGCGGTCCCGGTTGTATAGATTTTCGAGTACTTTCGACGTCACGACTGTTTCGTGCTCCCTGGTTTCTTTTACCATTTTATAATGCCATCGTCCCCCTTTCGGGATTTGCACGGCTCTCATTGGCTCGGTTAGGTTTGATTAATCTACAGGGTGGTTCATTGTTCCCGGACACCCCGACTCGCTCCCATTGGCCGGATTCCACCCTGCTTTAAAGGGGGACATTGTCATCGAATTGGCGGCCATGTTTCTGCCCGAACTGGTTGTGCCGTTTCGTATCGGGCCATTTTGTGTACTTAACCCACCGATGATTTGTGCCCCTGTCATCGAAGAGACGTTTGTCACCTTCGCGATCCGGCAGCAGCGAAATGGAAGGCACACCTGGGACGGTAAATTCAGACTCCAGGGACGTCGATAAAGTTCCCTGAGAAATGGAAAATTGCTGATCGATATGTACTAAAATTAAGGAATAATAATAATGGCACAGCCGTTTTAAAAAAATTTATAACATCGTGCTGATAACGTTTGTCACCTTCGCGATACGGCTGCAGCGAAATGGAAAGGCACACCTGGGACGTCGATAAAGTTCCCTGAGAAATGGAAAATTGCTGATCGATATGTACTGAGATTAAGTAATGATAATAATAGCACTTTCGTTAAAAAAAAAAAATTCAGAATTTGGTGCCGATGGTACTCTGGTTCGTTGACTGGGCTATTGAGATAACGTCTTGGCAAGGTTTTTAATTCATCTTTTACTTTTAGAGGGAAGGGGGCAATAGGTCGAAGTTTGATAAGAGGGTTGAGCGGTTCGGTACTGATTTATCGGTCATTTCTCGTTTCCCACGCGAACACCGGGATGTAGAGGCGAAAACTTCCTGGCTGGTCCCCGACCCTCGTTGGGGGTTGCAGCCTAAATCTGGGAGGTCGTCACGGATATCAGCTTTGGACGTTGCCGATGCATCTGTTCGCCTCACAGCAGCCAAAGGACTACCGACATCGGCAGCCGACTTCGAAGTGTGCCTCGAGAACTGAAAAATCGGGGGGAAGAACAAAAGCAGGGAGCTGAAAGGGGCGATTGAACGGTCAAGATGGGGCCGCCATGTTGGCGTTCGTTTCCCCCGCCGGGGCGCAAAGAAACGCAGAAATTAGCTAAAATGGCCAGTTTTAACGATTCTCGAATCCCTTTGCTCGCCGCGGCGTTTCCGCAAACCGTAATCCCGAAGGACTCCAGGAATGAAAAGGGACCAATGTGGCGGTAACCGTTTGATTTTTTATTTAAAAGTTCAACGCTCGTAAATACGAGGAGCGGATGAAAAAGGAGGATCTGGAGCGAGGAATAAAAACGTCGGCGACGGGAGTTAATCCGCAGGACGGCGACTCCGGGTCAGGCCCCACGTGTGGGCCTTATAGGTAAAGTGCCGAGAGTCCTTCCTCCTTCGTTAATAAATACCCACCGTAGAATTAGTCCTTTAATTCCCTCCGGGTAACGACGTCCTCTCCAGGTCCTTGCGCGGAATTCCCGCGAAAGGACGCGCCCTGGTTTGGGCCCTTTGAGGAAGGATCTGGGCCAGGGATAAAAATGTCGAGCATGGGAGAGTTAATCCGCGCTTTCTCGGGGCCTGACCAGACCCCACATATCGGCCTCGTTGAGTCCCATGATTCGCCATTGAACGGTCCCCACGCCCATTTTCCAACCCCGTGGGCCTTACGGGCCTCACCCGAGCACCGGGCGAGGCGGCCCCTTTGAGGCCCTCCACCCCGCGTCGATCCAACCCTCAATTTGGGCCCTTTTCCCGGTGCGGTAGGTCAAGGCCCCACACGAAACGCGGTTGCGTAAAATGGCGTCGCCCTCGTGGTACCGCGAGATATATGGTGTCGTAAAAGCGACGATCGTTTGTTCTTCGGGTGGGCCCGAGGGGTGTCGAATAGGCGATTCCGGGACCTACGGGGCCCGAGCTCGATTTCGGGAAATCCGGCGGCGCTTTTTGACGAGTCGGGCCCAAAGACAAACGCCGGGCGTCGTTCCAGCGGGCCCAACCGCCTCCTTCGGCGACACAATGGGACACAAATGCGTGGCGACAGGGTCCCTAGATATACGGCATCCTGATTGCCTTCCTTCCCTGTGCGTAACCATACGTGTGTCCGCCTTCCGATTCGCGGATATCCCATTGTGGGCCCGCCATTATTCCGGGCCCAATCCGGCGCGGATTGCGGGGGCGGCCTAAGGCCCAAAGACCTACCCCCTCGGATCTTCAAAAGAAGGCCTCCTCTTCTGCAAATTCCCCCACAAGGAACCGATTGCTATAAAATTTCTATTAAATCCACTTCTTCCTCTCTTTCAAAATCCCCCAGGATTTTTCATCCCGCAATAAAACACCAGAGGAAGGGATTTAGAAACGAACACTTTATTGCGTGACGCTCAATCGTACAGGTCGGAAGTGGGTATGCGAAGTCAGCGAATAGTTACTCTATGTGCACTATATATAAAACTTGGATCCATACGACATAACCTAACTTTACATACATGCTATATACAGGTACAATGTACAACACAGGCCAATTAAATAATTGGGTTAGTCGGAATGCCGGGGCGCTTTTTTTCTTATGGTTCCCCATCCAACATGGACATGCTCAGCTATATACATGCTTAGTTCGACGCTTTGCTGGTGACTATTCACCATATACATATTTCTATATTTCTATATATATTTATATATATTTATATACGCGTCGATATGCGGTTAAGCATGACGAAAAGGCGAAGCTAAGATCTCTCCATCCCGGACGGACCGACCAGGGATTAGCGGCAATCGCGGCCACCTAGGGACCCTAGGAGCGCGCGATTTCCCTAGGATCACCGTCGCCGGCGATGGCCGAGGCTGATATTCCACGTGTATAAATAGTCATTAATGTCGTCGGGTAAAGCGAATCGATCAGGCCCTGGGACAAAAACTGAACCCGGCGAACTAGTTCTCCGGGTAACTCGAAAGTCCCTAGGAGCGACTTTCCCCCCAGAGATTAATCTCCTAGTCGGAACTTGGGAGTCCTAGAGGAGAGGAGATCTAGGAGGCGGGGTCTAGGGAGGTTTTAATCGTCCCGAATTGCTTGAATCTTGATGTCGACTTCACGATCTAGGGACTTCAGTGGACCCTGCCGCATACTTGGGAGTCGATTCCCCCCAGATAGGGATATCCGCTTTTGGCCTCGCTGGGACTATGGGGGGTGACGTGGTGCCCCATTCCTGAAGTTGGTACCCCTGCTGGAGCCCCCTGCACCATGCAGGCACTCATGTTGGAGGCACTAGGGCTCACGCTGCCCCCCAAACTCCCTAGATTCAGGTTGGTTGAAGTTAGGTTCGAGGCGAGATTTCCGCTCCCGTAGTGGCTGGCGTTGAAGAGGCTGCAAATGAAAAGAATCGCAAGATCAGGAACCCGATCTATTCCCTCGGGAATCAGTGAAAATGATTTACACCTTTGAGAACTGATCGCTTGATTTTACACGATAAACAACAATGCGATCGGGTAACAAGCCTTAATATTGTGACCAGTGATTTGGTGATTTCCAGCATGATCTCGAGCATTAAGGCGACATGAAAGGGTTATTCTATATGTACGAAACGCCCAAATATTTACCAAACTTTTCTCCAAACTGGGTGCACCGACTCATTTGAATCCTTAGTACATTATCATAAAGGTCCCAAGGAAGAACGCGATGCTCGTGAAATTTCATTTTTCACCAGAAAAAAAAAAGAAAAAAAAAATGGGATCTTGGTCAAGTGTAGATAAAATAAAAAATGTCGTTTCTCGAAAGATGAATTTTCATGAGTGAACCCCCCCTCGAGAAAATCACTATAATTTCTAGGACAATTTTGGCGACAGTCTTAAAACCGATGAAAAAGAAAAAGGGAAAATAAAGTTTAAGAAATCTCCCGCGAAGGACCGTAACCCTTTACGTTTCTTTATCCCATTAATCTCTTTTGTGCGATCGGTTCGTAGAAGCCGCCTCGGAAACGCAATTACTGTATTACTATGCACGTGCACGCACTACTTTCGGTGCGACGTCCAGAGCAGCATTTAGTGCCGGAAGGGTTACGGCCTAGCGCGGCCATTAAGGGGCTCGACCGATGGTTTATTTAATTACGACACCCACGAGCCGCGAGATAAAATATGACTTCATTGCGTAAACGCGACTCGGCTCCGATTACCAATGTCGCAGTAACGCGGTAATACTGGCGGTCGTAAAGAAAGAAAAAGAATGAGAAAAAAAGAAAAAAATATAGAAAGAAAAACCCGAGAAACGAAAAGCGTAACGCGTTTCCCCGTTTCGGCGAGATCCCTTGCCGGGCAAAATGTCGACGGATCGATTTCGGTTATTAAGCCCGGATAAGCCGGGCAAAATGGCGGCTAATCACGGCGGGCTAACCTCGAAATCGAGCCGTGTTTGCAAAAGGAAGCCGAGGCTCCTTCAAAGTAGCCGGCCGCTATTCGCTAGGGACATTTCGGTGATTTCGCCGCGCAATCAAACGGCGGTGCAGGCCTGCAAACCGATACCCAATACGGCACAGTTGCCCGGGAATCGGTTAAGGGCGTGTCGAGGGACCGGCGCGTTCCTTTCCGCGTCGCGACGGCGGGCCCCTTTGAGCGGGACCTGGGGCCTTAAGGCCCCGAGTGTCGCCGGCCGAGGCAGGTCCCTAGCGGAGGGCCTGAGACCCGCGGAAGGACCGAGCGGGCCCCTTAATGGGTGTCCGAAGTGGGGCCGTGTCGGGCCGTGTCGGGCCGTATCGGGCCCCATTTCGCCCCCCGCGGGGCCCCTTTCAAGGGGGAGACGTCGAAACCTCCTCGCGATGGGCGAAATTCTCTTGTAATTGCTCGACTACGGTCCCAGGGAAACGCGGAAGGACGGTTTTCCGCGGAGAGGCGGACGCGCGCGGAATCGAAATTCCCTAGGATAAGGCCCCGAGTATATGGGACTTATCCGTGCTCCGAGTTGGGTAAGTCCGCGAGCCCAAGTCCGGACTGGAGTGGATTATTAGCCGGTAGCGTTTCATTACCGGACCAGCAACATAATTGCGGACCACACCGCGCGGGGCCCTACCACCGATCCGTACCCGAAGGCCCCGCTGGAATCGGCTCACTTGGGATGCCGAGCATCGTGGCGAGGGGCCCAACCTATTATTACTCCACAATGCCTGAATTAATTGTTCCAAACACCCGGCGTGCCCAGGTCGGGGCTTCGTTTGCCGTCTTAAACGTCCCGGATAACGTCCGGGACCTAGGCACTCGGGCCCCGGGGCTCCTGGGGGGTCCGGGCCCCGCAACTTTTCCAGGAATTTTCCTCGAATAGGATCTTTGTCTCGGATCCTATTCCTGGAGCCGTCCTGCGTCTACGACTCGATTCGCTAGATCCTCTCGAGAGATCGATCAACGGAGCGATCCCGCTCACTGAATCGCCGTGCGTGGGTGTAATTCGTACCCTCGCAAATAGGCCGAATGTAATCCGACGGAGAAAGCGCAAATTACGTCGGCTGAGCTCACGCCGTATTCCCGGTAGCCGATCGCGTGGGACCAACCCCTAATCGCATTGTTGGCAAATCCCGTCTTTCCCGATATCGGCGCGCAACTTTGCCTCGTTTAATTGGTCAATCTTGCAAGACAACATAATTCAGGAGAAATTTCTACCGAGCAGTAGAAGTGGTATTAAAATCGAATCCCTTCCTGGCGTTCGACCTACAACCTCCTAAAGTGGATTAAAAATAAACTGAGAGTAACAATGGAAACTTGAGGTCCAGCAACGGAGAAGAAATCGATTGTACCGATTCTCGAGATGATTGTTGGAGTCTGGGTTAAGGATCTAAGGAGACGAAGCTTCTATCGGAGGATCTTCCTTCGGCGAAGATGGTCCATCGGAACTCACCCATAGTTCTCGGCGGTGGTCCTGGGCCATTGTTGCTGGGCGGCGTAGTAATTGTCCCCGTAATTGTAATGTTGGGGGTACCCAGCAGTGGTAGCAGCAGCAGCCACGGATGCCTGTCCATATCCTTGATAGCTCTCAGCCCCGCTGGCATAATGCTGAGATTGAAAGGGTTGCAAGCTCATGGTGTTGAAGGCATTCAACTGTTGGCTGGTGAGTTGCTTGCGAAGACGGGCTCGTCTGTTGCTGAACCACACTTGGACCCTGGCTTCGGTCAACTTGGTCCTGCGACACCGGAGGAAAAGGTTGTCTTAAACCCTGCGACGACAAAAAAGTACCCTCGACTTCCAAAAAATGTACGGTGCACCTACTTCTGGGCCAGCTCCTCTCTGGTGTACACGTCAGGGTATTGGGTCCTATGGAAAGCCGCCTCCAGCTGCTCCAGCTGTTCCCCGGTGAAGGTGGTCCTGCTCCTCCTCTGCTTCCTCTTCAGGGTGATCCCAGGCTCGCTTTCGGTCTCGGAATCGTCCCCGCTGCTTCCTCCTGGAAGATGAAACGAATGATCTTGTCAAATGGAGAAGTCTGGAGCTTTTGTCAAAACTTGGTGAGAAAAAACTGTCATGGGGTCGTCCTTTGGATTTCTGTCGATGGAGATGGACTTCACTAGGCACGTATCAGAGGTCCAGGTCACTTTCTAGGAGTGTCGCAAGACCTGGAGGAGGGAAGGGACCGTCGCAATCCCACCACTCCCAGACCTGGGGCAACGGGAGCTGGGCCCAGGGGAACGGTAGTCGAGCGGAATGCACGTGGGAGCTGGGTCCTGGGGAGCATGAGTCCCAGACCAGGCCCAAGTCCCCAGCACGTGCTGGACGTCAGATACCGAAGATAGGAAGCGAGCGTTCCCGCCCACAGTTCACACGCCGGACTCGGCAACCCACCATTAAATCCCTCCTGATTACAGCCGTGGCCTAACCTATACTAAACTAAAACACCGGAGAAATTAGGGCCCGCCGGAGGAATTAAGTTCTTTGACACGTCCCGTCCAAGCCTGGGAGGGCGAGAAAGTGACTTAGGGTCAAGATGGGGACGAAGGATCCTGGCAAGGATCCTTGGGGAATTTGGGGGTCCTGGGTGCACAGGGCCCATCGATTTGGGCCCGACTGCGATATCGGGGCCATGGGGGGTCCTGACTACCCGACTATGGGGTGGATTCGAGGGTTTCTGGAATACCGCACAATCTGGGGAGTTCGTCGGCCTCTGGAGCCAACTCCTAAACGCGTTCTCCGGCCCCTCGTAAACCGGGAGCCATCCGAGAAGCCCATCCTCGACGCCCATCCCGGGGACGTCCATCGCTGGTCCCCGTTCGCGCGATGCCAGCCAAGCCGCTTCCTCGTAAACCCATCCAGCGTGGAAGTCAATGTCTAAATCAATAGCTACTGGAGAGGAAAGCTGACTCTTCCCGGATCGGCGACCACCGTGCTCGGCGGCCCGCGAGATTAAAGAGCGGCCGCACGCCGTAAATCCTCGAGACGCTTGGTCCAGACCATGCCCAGATCTTTACGATTTACTCGCTCCCTTCAACGCAATCGTTACCCTCGGCTGTCCGAAGGAGTCCCCGGGAAGCCACGCCGACTCTGGTTGCCTCCATCCGAGCCGAATTTCGCAGACAGGAGCCAAGTTTCCTCCCCATGGACGCAGTTTCCGCCAATGGGGGTGGATCATCCGGACTCCTGCTACCATAGTCCCTGGATCGACAATGAGGCAGGTGTTTTAATTATTAATCTCATCTTGCCAATGGTCGATGGGCTGTGGTGAAGATGGCAGGATTTAGGGTGGTACCAGGATCTACTATCAGCTGGAGAACCCATCAACTGCCTCCAGGCATTGGCCTTGCACTTGGCGTCATCTCTCAAGGGCTCAGCCCGCTGCTGCACCCAGACCCAAAGCGAGGGGTGCCTCTCGTCTCAATCGCGAAACCGCAGGACTCGAAGGAGCCGGCGTCTAAATCAATAGAGTGCTCCCTCCCAAATGAATGACCGACCACGAGAGGCGCTTCGGCGGTGCCGACAAATTAGAGGCACGCGGCCGAACCGCCGCGGACCACACGCAAGGAACCGTCGCTTCTGCGCGGCGTTCCTCTCGCCTCCAGTCTTCGCACTTGGACTGCAGCCCTTCCTAACCTCGAAATTTGACTCGGAGTCGGAATTTCGAGACGAATGTCTAGCTCCACGTCAAGAGGCATCGCCTCGGTAGTCGCGCAAATGTACTTGTCTAGAACCACGGCCGAGACCCGACACGTAAGTCATCTGGCCTGGCGGGCACTACTGATGACAGTCCTCGGCTTAGGAGCGGTTAGCTTCACCTCCACGAGCATTCCGTGGAGAAACGGCGAATAGCATCCCGTGGAGGCATTCCCCCGGTAGTTACGGTACCAAAGGTGGTACCATATCATAGTTAGGTACTCTTATGTCCGGCCATTACCGCAATACAGTCACACCGGTTACGTAGTGACGCTCGCCCGCGGCCTCCTCGCTGCAGACCGCGGAGCACCCTGGAGGACGCTGAAAGGAGTACGGAACATCACAGGGAAAGACCCTAAAGAGATCCCCAAAAGGAACCCTTTACACAGAAACAAGAAATATATGGACCTCGCCTATTAATTTGATTTTAGGTACCAGAACTAAAAAAGAGGAAACAAATTGCCTTTTCCCTCGTGCCTATTTTTATGGGAAATTATTGCGGAGCGTACCGAAATAGGCGATAGGAACAGCAAATAAGGAATAACCTCTGTACTCTTGCCCCTTTAGATTCAACTTCGAAATCGGATTACCGGAAAGGCAAGCTAAATTCGATGAAAGGGTCGAGAGAGAGAGATGAGAGTCGCGGATGGTGTCAACTCCAAACGACACGTGGATCTGACTTTGAAGCCCCCAGCCTCGTTTCTCTCCTCCCCATACTTACGATCTGGACCGAATGTCTAATCAAAGCTAAATCTATCCGACAGGGTAATAAACTCGACGCGTCTCCGCGCGGCGGGACGCCTAATATTTCTTCGCGGCTCTTCCCCGTCGCCTTGATACAAAAAGACCACGTAACCGCCTTTACGAAAGCCGACGGGATCTACATGTCCGAGCCAGGACCTTCCGTAATATTTCGAAAACCATTTAAATCTTCCCGCTTGCCTTAGGGCCGCGAATTCGGGGCCAGCGGTAAATTGCACGTCCGTCTCGGCCGTCCTTTTTCCCTGGACCGTCCGCCATCTTGTTTGCGGCTGCCTCGCCTCTTGTTCAATTCCTGAAGACTTATTCAATTTCCACCCCGAGACCTTTCCCCAATTAATCAAACGCCATCGTTCACCCCTTACGTTTCGTTGCATCGATAGAAATCCATAATCCTGCCAGGACCCAGGAGAAATTAGAGAGAAAAAAGGAAAGAAGAAAAATGTACGGAGGACCCTGTAGGTCTTACCCAGGATGTCATGTTTAGGGGATAGATTCAATTAGTACCGGAATCTTGGTACACCCCGCCCAGTTTGCCTCCAGGGCGAGACGAATGCATCTTCCTCGGGGGACCACCTTATGTAGGTCCCACCAACACATCCATATGGGTGTCGAGTATTCCGCGAGATACCAGCGAGATCTTCGGCAGAGTTATCGTCCTGGCTATCTTAACTTAATTAACCACCTTCGGGCTCTACCAGTAATTATGGTCAACGCGCCGATACCCTCGGCCTCGTCCTCGGATGGGACCTGGCGCGTTGAAACGGGGATAAAATCTGGTTATCTCCCACGAGCTGAGATAACGGGGGGAGATAAAGTCAACGGGGTTCTTCCGACTCACCCAGGATGCCGTCGATCGAGTGGTTCCTCCGGGGGTCCTCTCCAGGTCGTGCCTGGGTCGTGGGGCCTCGCAAGAGCCTGGAGATGCTGGAGACCGAGGGTGCCGACGCCTTGTCGCAGACTCCGTCCTGCTGGCAGAACCACATTGGACCAGTCAATATCGACCATCGGTAGTCATCGGAAATATCGATTATTAAATGGTTGCCAGAAATATGAATGATAAAATGGTTGTTATCAGGAATATCAATCAATGGTTGCCATAAAAAGTATGGACCATCGCATGGTTGCGACGCATCCGAGTCTCTAAGGCTGAGAAGAATCTGCCACTGATGAAGAGGCTGCGTCTCCGACAAGATCATGGACCACGACCGAGCGCCGCGTCTCTTTACGCTCAACACCCCTCCACCAGGCATTTAATTCTCTATGACCATTGCTGATGTTAATGGATTATCTCTATACCAAGTGGATAGCCGATTTTGATTTACCCGGTACCACGGATTTATAAAAAGTAGGATATGGAGAGTGAAATTGAAAACCCACGTGGGCATGGTGGGTACTATTCGATTCTCCCGTTTTAAAGGGGCTGTAAAAATAATTGTCGAGCATCCACCGTGCGAGATCAATTTTCTTCGTTACCACATTGATCGGTCCATCGATCTTCCAATCGTCGCACCATTTGGTGGGGTATCGGCTATCCAGTTGGTACAGAGATCGGGATATCGGGCCGGCCAGAAGTGGGCAGGAGGTCTGGGGTCGGGGGGCGATAATCGAGCGAGGAGAACGGCGGAGATATCAACGGACCTTGATCAACTTATCCCTGATCTCCCAGCTGAAGATCCCGGGGTTCTGCCGCTTGAGGTCCTCGATCCTGGCCTCAACCTCCGGGGTGGCCACCCGAGGTTTGCTGCCGCCGATCACTCCGGGCCTGATAGAGCCGGTCTCCTGATAGCGGTTAAGGATCTTCGAGACGCATCCATGAGACACCCGAAGTTGTCGAGAAATGACGCAGGGCCTGACCCCTGCGGCGGCCAGTTCGACGATCTTCAGCCTGATGTGGTTCGGCAAGGGTCTGCCGTTGATGAAGACACCGCCCAGCTGGTTTACGCGTCCCTGACCTGCAAGCAGATCGGTAAGGCCCTCAGTCGAAGGGTCAAGGGGCCCAAACGGACGAGAAGGAAAGGACCTTCCAGGAAAGCGGAACCCTGGGTACCAAAATGGCGGACATAAAGGAGCGAAAGCCCGCCGCGCGGTGGACAAAACCGCGACACGCAAGGTGCCGCTCGTAGGGCCCCTAATTACCGGTAATTAGTCCCCTCTTAATTAACTTAATTATATTTACGGAGGCCAAACAAATATTCTACGACCGGCGAAGGGCAAAGAAGCGAATGAGATGGGCCGAGCGTTGCAGCTCGCGTGCAGCTCGCGAGGCCGCTCGTGTGGGTGCCGAAGAGTGGGCCAGGTCCGCGATGGGCCTTACGTTGGGCCCTACGAGGACGGACGGTCTTGGGGCCCGACAGGAGTTACGGCCGCGTTTTGCTGCCAGCACTAAACCCGCGGCCCTTCTTCTTGGCGCGAGTCGACTCTGCCCGGGACGGTTGCTTCTCTGGGCCTTAAAACGCGCGTTAAGCACCGCTATGGGCCCCTTTTAAGGGACAATGAGCCACGCAGCTCCCCGGTACGCGTTTACGCATATTTACCTTGCCCCGCGACTTATTTGCATCGACGGGCCCAGCGTTTTCGGTCGGCGGTCGGAAATTGAAACCTCGACGGGCCCGGAATTTGGGCCCGTTAACGAGGAACGAGAGAGTAGTTGTTTTTACGTGGGATTACATCGAATTGGAATCCATGGATCGGGTCCACGAGCTCGTACACTCGGTCGGGGTGATGTTCGGGCCCAAATAAGGCCCCGCGACAACTCCTAAACGCCGCAGTCATTAGCGTCTAATTATCATCGCCTAGAGGCACTCATCCTGGCTGGGCTATTTCCGAAACGTGCCTGCCTCTCGTTCCCTTTCGTCTCTTTTTTACTCCCGGGCTTTTTTCCAATTTCCTCCGAGGCCAGATCTGCTTTCAGTCGCCGTCCCTGGGCCTCATGGAGACAGACCTATCGCGGCGATTTCGACTTTTACGAGTTTGCCGGTAATTGGATACGATAAGCCGCCATTGTTTCTGCATGTTCCTCGCATTAGACGTACGCAAGTCGGTGACTATCATGACTTAAGATGGCGGAATTTCGACCAGCACTTCGGGGCCCGTTCGGTAAATACTGAAATAACGAAGTTCCCCTGCAATGATGATCCGTGTACGAGGGGTAACGAGATCGGGCCCAAAGTCGAAACAAAAATCGCACTCCTTTGAAGGCGGACTTTCGAGAGGGGCCTGATCGGTCCCAATCGGTATACTTCTTGAAAAGCGGACTTTTCTCCCGGCGAACAGCGGTCCCTACCTTTTGGGCCCGACATGGCGGATCGAAATCAACCTGGGCCCGCGTCTGCGAGCGCATGCACACACCGACGCGCTCTTCCACGAGCGTCGTGCGCACGCGCGCTCCGCGGACACCTCGGGTATGACGTCAGTCAGGCCGCGGGGCCCGACGGGATTACAGGCAAGATCAAAAGGAGCCGCCCGCCGCACACTCGGTGCGCGCGCACGACTCGCCGCGGCCGGACCCGAGGAGTGGGCCCAGAGCGGACCCAAAGCGAAATAGCCTGCTCGCACTAACCTTTAGGCGGAATTCATATATTTATACTCGTGCTCCTACGACTGTTCGTATGCACCATGCACTCTCGCGATACTAAATGCGAAATTATTCCCAACAACGGGAAATTTTCCAGGAATCTTGCCGTCCGAAAATCGACGGCGACAGTTTTCTCGATTACTGGAAAGGCACTACTGCTCGTATGCACCGTGCACCATCGCGTGATAAAAAGTGCAAGATTATTGCCAACAACGGGAAATTTTCCAGGAATCTTGCCGTCCGAAAATCGACGGCGACAATTTTCTCGATTCCTGGAAAGGCGCGACTGCTCGTATGCACCGTGCACCCTTGCGTGATAAAAAGTGCAGGATTATTCCCAACAACGGGAAATTTTCCAGGAATCTTGCCGTCCGAAAATCGACGGCGACAATTTTCTCGATTCCTGGAAAGGCGCGACTGCTCGTATGCACCGTGCACCCTCGTGCGATAAAAAGTGGAAAATTATTCCCAACAACGCTAACTTTTCCAGGAATCTTGCCGTCCGAAAATCGGCATCGACAAATTTCTCGATTCCCGGAAAGGCGCGACGCGGTTGTCGGCGCTGGTTGGGACAGACGGGCCCCGTTCCGACTTTCCTGCGCTTCGGAAATGACATAATCGGCTCTTTAAGATGCACGCGTATATGTACCGGACTTCTCGCTCGTTTAATATAATCTCCGTGCACCGGCTCGCAAAAAGAAAGGGGCCCAGGAGCCGCAATTAAAAAAATAACCTAAGTGGAGACAAGCCTCTTCCCGATCGGCCGGCAATCGAAGGCTGTTCGCCGATCCTCGAGGTACAAGTAAATTTATCCCCGCTTAACGTCCATTAATTAACCTGAAAGGAAGGCGCGCGACCTTAGAGGAATGTAGTCCAAGAACACCGTGCGTACGCGGTCCCGCGTTACAAGGTGCGATTACCGACAAATTGCCGCGGAAATCGGAAAGACGGAGAGCTGTAGTGGTGGTTCGGTAGCGCGAGATCGATTCGAGAAAATTCAGGGTGGGTCCTGGGGGTGGGGAATGGGCCCACTCGAGGGACAAGGGGGTTGTATTCGGGGCACGTACCCTCCCGAGTTTGTATCTGGGCCCGCAACGGGCCCACAACGGGCCCACAACGGACCACCCTGTAGCCCAGACCCAGGCGAGGTGCCGCATAAAATGATCGAGGAAATAATTTCGAGCATGAATTATTGATTACGGGCGATTGATTGTGAGCGATCATGTTAATGCCCATGATTGGGCCCGATGTGACGCGATAGCCCTCGAACACGTTCTCTGATTTGAATTCGCTGGGAGCATGTCCGTCGTTAATGGGCGCCCTCTTCCCCTCGAGGCGTGCCCCGCCGTGTCGAAACTCCTCGCGAACAGGCTGGAAAAGCCCTACCGAGTATTTGAATATTTTACACTCGGCCAATTACACCCCCTGGCGCGTTCCGAGACGCAGGTTGGCATCCCTGAACCTCGCGCAAAGGGTCTTCGTCGAATTCCTTCTCTGGCCCGTTTCCGGCAACCGCCGCCATCTTGATACCGTCGAGCTCCCGCTCGATAGAATGGTACAGCTCTTAATTAAGATTGAAAACTCCCGAAAGAAATGGAAACGTCTCCAAGTTATGTCGAACTTTGGGCCCGACTTGGAGAATTTCTCGCGAAAATGGTCCAACACGCGTTATCCTGGAATTTCTCTTCTGGACCCGTTTCCAGTCACCGACGCCGCGGCCGCCATCTTGGTACCGTCGAGCTCCCGCTCGAAAGAGTGGTACAGCTCTTAATTAACATTGAAAACTCCCTGAAGAAATGGAAATGTCTCCATGTTATGCAGAACTTTGGGCCCGACTTGAAGACGGACTGGAAATAGCCACGGATTCGCCCAGAATCTCCGAAATTATCCTGAATTTCCAGCGACGGTTTCGCGAGGAGCTCTCGAACGTGTACCCGGGTCATTACCAGATTTTTGCGCAATTCCCTACCGATAAGTTTCCTCTCTCCCTGATGATATGCGCATCTCGTTTTGAGGCGCAATCTCCTCGCATCTCCGCGCGTCGATGGCACGCAGATACCGCGGCGGCCATCTTGGATCTGGGATGCGCGCCAATTATTCAAAGGAACGACGCCCGTCCTCGACTAATCTAAGAAAATGACTCGACGGCTCGATCCGTGGGAAGGAAGCGGAAGTGGAACGAAGAGTTGCTCTTGTTTTCCGTCTTTCCAAAATTAAAACGATCGTTGACCCTGCTTCTTATCGAGGAGCGTCACGAGTTGTTAAGGTGAACCTCCCATTAGTGAGGTCGAACGAAACCACCTTGGACCTCCTGAAACCCCTTCAAACCTCTTCAAACATCTTCAGACTTTTTTCTAACCTCTTCAGACCTCTTCGCCCAGGTACCTTCCGCTTCCCCGGCGACGAAGAACGAGCAACGGAACCAAAGAACGGCGAAACGCGGCGGAACAACGGCGGACACTCGAAGGGTCGAAGAGGCCGAGCCCAGAGATGCAGATACACGTAGATCCGTGTGGGAGTAACGACGAGATGCACACCTATGCAGCGATTCGCATCTCGGTGTGAGTCTGGAGTCGCGAGGGCTTCAATCAGCGTGCCGTCGCCCCAGGGTGATCCGATATCAGACATTAGGTGCGTACTCCACGTCCGATGCAGGGCCCCGTTTCGACGCCCACCACACGGGGCCTGAACCTAACTCCCATCCGGCGACGAAAGTCTAAAAGACCCGTCTACGATGACTTACGACACCTCTATTTCCCCCATACAGAGAAAAATTCCGCCAATGGGAGGCCCGGAGCAAGAGTCTAAAAAATCGTCCTTATCGATAGAAGATGGTCATCAGGGAGAAAAAGGGACATGAATATTAAATATTCTGGAAAATCCGCGCAAGATGGTAGATCGATTCTTTCATGGATAACAAAATGGCGTCCGCTGATTGGACCAAGAAAGTCCCAAGAACTGGGGAACCAGCGTTATCACCAAGAGACAAAGGCGCCGGTTTTCGGTGATAAAGAACCAAACGGACTGCGGGAGGTGTTTGGAAAATGTCCGTAGTGCTTTTAGCGACGTCTTTAATCGCTTTCCCGCGATTTCTAGAGCCTCGGTTTCCAGAGTTTCGCGAAATAACCTCACCAGCCGCGATCGGGACCTTCCGAGGCACTCGCGGCCTCCTTTATGGGCCCGACGTTATTGTTTTATGACAGGGGAGGTGTTCTGCTTTATAAGCGGTTCGGCACGAAGCCTCGAGACTTTACGGGCTCGTTCTTCCTCGAAACCATGACTTGGAGGGACCTCGGTGACCGGCGGACCGAAAAAGTCGAGGGACTCTTCTGACTGATCCCTGCAGAACGCTGAAAGAGACCTCTTGTATGGTAAAAAGAGGTGGTCCAGGATTCCCGAATTTTAGACTTCCAGGTGTCCATGTGTCCTATCGAGGACCTTCGAGGAACCTCGAGGAACCTCAAGGAACCAAGGAATTTATTATTAATTTTTTCAATCCATTCCTGCGCGTCGCCTAGGAATTTCCGAGCCAAGTGGCGAACGCGCCATTTTGGTTACGCGGGTTTTATGCAAATTGACGATTGATTGCCGTAGTGCACGTGGGCACTTAAATGGAACTAGATTGAGGGCCCTGGGGAAGCGTGAATTTATGGGCCCCAAGATTCGGTCAATGGTCAATGGATATTGGCTCGCGGGCCCCTTTTGTTGCGGCCCTTCTATCGGCCCGCCGGACTAATGGACCCGTCGACGCGATTCCTTAAATATTGCCCGTTAAAAGTGGACCGCCGGATTTGAAAAACCATGAGAACTTCTAAACGACAGGAAAGAAACTAAATTGAAGGTAAAAAAAAGAAAACGAAATCAGAATAGTGATCGTTTTCCTTGAATCATTAATTTCCTTCGCTCGGTTGCTGGCGACCCGATCGGCGGTTGAGGCGCAAAAACTGACTGTTTCAATTGTCCATGCAGTTATTGACTCGCATTATCTACTAAGTACATGGTAAACAGTTTAGAACGGAATAATAGAAAGAGAGTAATGATAGTTATTAAAATAATCACCTTGGAAGGGGTATCCAGTGAAGTAAGGAGCCATGTTCAGCGTGCTGACAGCCATCTACGGTCCAGCACTTAACAGACCAAGTCCTTTCTTCAACACTTTCGCGATCAATTCCCAGGATCGGGCCCAAAAGGGCCTGAAACAAGATCCAAAGCCCAATGGAAACGGGACCGACCGAGGATCAACCCCAGCGACGGTCGGCGAGAGAAGGCTCGAAGAAATCCGAACTTCGTTCCAGGACCCGACTGCGAAATTCCAGCTTGGTCCCAGGATAACGACGAATTCCGGGGTTAATAAATTGCAAGAAATGGATCAATGCCACTGATACCAGGGGCAGAATCAGTGGCGGTACCCCTGGACCCCAGGATCGGTCGTTATCCGACCCCCTGATAGCTGGATGGAGGGTTCCTCTTCGCCAAGTGGTAGCTGCGCGATTCCTGGCATCTACCGCCTCCTGTCCAGGAATTTTACGGGCTTACTTCGGGAGCGGCGCTCAGATCCGGATTTCTTTGGGATTGGTCGCTTATGTTGGTGCTTCTTTGTGGGTCCTTGCGGGTTGGGAGCTGGACGGGATATCCAGGTCGCACTTCGCGCCGCAGGAAGAGCGATCTTCCCGAAGGACCTGCGTCAGGTTCGGGCTCTCGACTCGGACTGATCGAGCCAAGGATCGGCAGCCGAGCCGATCTTTTTCTAAGGCTGGAAGAAAGGCTCCGCCTTCCAGGCCGAGGGGCCCGCGATGGTAAGACCTGCTTTTACCAAGCCTGACGGCGTTGGTAGACCTGGTCCCTCCACCCTTGGACAACCTGAAGAGGTGGTCTCTCGACAGGCTCCGCCCGGTGCCACCTCGGCCTGCAACCAGGCTTCTCCTTCGAATCGCTACTCCTATCTGCTATTGCCGTATCGATTCTCGCACCTCCTATCGCTGCCTCGCGATAAGCACCTTAACGAGCCCGTTTTACGTCCTCTGACTCGCTTTTTATACACGGCTCCGATACCTCGAAATTCAATGGTTCAAGAAACCAACTCGATATCACCGAGATGATTGACAGTTATCGCAAACTACGACTAAAAGCTGCGTTTACTCTTCCCGCGAACGCCTCGACATCACTGATTAATGATTTATTTCTTAATTAAAAAGCGGCCTTTCCAAAATTCCACGATATTTTCTTGATCTTAGGAAACATACCCTCGATACATTTTTTTTTCCCAGGTATTTCCGAGCTGCTCCTGTCGAGAGGAATTTTAGGACTCCATTTTTTTATGACTCGGTGAGATCATTCGTGAGAGGTATTTTTTTTAATTTTATTTCATGCGGTTCGATGGATTCTCAAATATGCCCTATTGCCCTCCTTTGCTCTTTGAGCTTCGTTATGTACTTCTTGGCGTACTCGTAATTTATTTATTAACTTGGAATGAGACTTTTGCAAAATTCTATGAAATTCAGGTTATCTTCAGATACATATATTGTAGATCTATTTGGTCTGCGCTGTTTCTGTGAAGTGGTTGCTCGGGTCCTGGGGGAAGTTTGGATTTCCTATTTTTCCAACTTTTGGAGGGATAATTGATGAGAAGTATTTTTTTTCCTTATTCGATGGATTTTCGAACAAGACGAGGTGTATGATGGCTGCCATCTCATCGCGTGCCTCGTCGATGGGATCGTGCTTGTTGGGCAGCGCTCAACCTCGTTCGCGAGGGTTCGTGTTCAATTCTGTTCAGATCGTTAATTATAATTAATAATGGCCATGAAGTGGCCGCGGAGTTAATTAACTCGACGCGGCGAGTTCAGCCGCCGAATGGTCTTCTCGAGTCCGGACTATTTGCAGTAAACTGGAATGGCGATGGGCAGCTCGGATGGAACTTGCAATTAATTGGAGTAAGTCCGCGAATCGGTGATGGACTCCTGGTCCAGTGATGCTGGGATGGGATCCGATTATCTGGGCAAATGAGACTGTCAAGACGCAGGATCATGAAAGCCTTCAAGTCCATATAAGATTATCAGGTCCCAGGATCATCAAATCCTTGAAATCCTAATCTAAGCATCATTAAAGCTTTCGGATCTAAATAAAAAAATCAGGACCCAGGATCATCAAAGCCTTGAAATCCAAATCAAAGCATCAGACCTAGGATCATTAAAGCTTTCAGATAAAAAATAAAATCAGGACCCAGGATCATGAAAACCTTGAAGTCCAAATCAAAGCATCAGATCCAGGATCATTAAAGCTTTCGGATCTAAATAAAAAAATCAGGACCCAGGATCATCAAAGCCTTAAAATCCAAATCAAAGCATCAGACCCAGGATCATTAAAGCTTTCAGATAAAAAATAAAATCAGGACCCAGGATCATGAAAACCTTGAAGTCCAAATCTAAGCATCAGATCCAGGATCATTGAAGCTTTCGGATCTATATAAAAAAAATCAGGACCTAGGATCATCAAAGTCTTGAAATCCAAATCAAAGCATCGTACCCAGGATCATTAAAGCTTCCAGATCAGAATAAAAAATCAGGACCCAGGATCATCAAATCCTTGAGGTCCGAATCAAAGCATCAGACCCAGGATCATTAAAACCTTGAGGTCCAGATCAAAGCATCAAAACCCAGGATCATCAAAGTCCCGACGACTCCATGCATCCATAAAGGTCCATATCGGACTATCAGAGCCTGAATTTCCCCATGGCCCGATCGGACATTCGGGGCTTTAGGGCCCAGGAGCGCTGAAAGGCCCGATTCGCCCCCGCGTTGCTTGCCACCGGCATTCACGCGTGCCCATCGGCGTGCACGCGTGTCTCGCGATAGCACGTGTCGTGATTGCAGTTTATGAGGAGTTGATTGCGGGAGCGTGGGACGGCACCAGGAACATGGCGTCCCGAGGGACCCGGCGCCGGGGAGCGTCGCCATTCAAGCCCCGCACTCGCTTTCTCGACCCTCCTCTCTTCCTCTCGCTTTCTCGCCCCCCGAAGCGGCTTCCACCGGTTGTCACCTCGCCGCGTTTCGTAATCATTAAGATATGCATTATCTCGTAATGACGAGGACACCCTGGCCGTGTCCGATTAGGACCCTGCCGGCATCGCCGGCGAGTCCTAACCGCGAAGGGACATAAATTCCGGGAAAAATCCCCAGCGTGTCCACGCAGTCGCCTCTTGGCACCCGTCAATGTCCACGAGGACGGGATTTATTCCCGGACGTGGACGGGAATGGCAAAAATCCCGGTTCCCCGTCTCCAGGAGCAGACATCCGGGTTTAGGGTGGGACGACCTCCCGCGACCGGGCGGCGTCTCTTCGCGAAGAATTTCAATTTAGGCTTTGGTTCCAATATTATCTTAGAAACAATGTCCCGGGATGTCGACAATTAATAAATATCGATCATTGGTATATTAGTAAATAATAAAAAAAAAATAAGGAGATATCCAGCCAGGGGAAGATCTCCGAAGAAATCGGGACGCTCGATGAGTTCTCTTCGACCGTTTCCACGGGTCGGGTTATCGCGGTTTATGGCTCTCTGAAAGGCTCGTAATTATTAATTACTCGAAAGCAGGGGACCCACTTAAGGGGGCCAAAGACGTAAACCCGACGCAGGAATAATTGATTCGCCGGAAAACGGTCGTTGCTGCCATTTTCTAATCTACCAGAATAGAAGGCCCCTTATTGCAGAACATTACCGGTTGGTGACGCCACCACGGCGCGTGATGGCCGCGCAAAGCCCGAGTGCGATAGGGTCATTAAAAGGATCTGCATAAAAATGATTATACGAGAAAATTACCGCGGCAACGGCCTCTCGGGGATAAAAACCGACAAATCCTCGAGACCTCGCCGAGGAAGTAGCCCATCCGCGCCGTTTGGGAAACGCAGGGTGCGATGACGGGTTGCGCGGGGAAAAGAAGATGGCCGGAGCGAAAAGGAAGGAGGAAAGTCCCAAGGGACGTAGAAACGCGTCGGGTTTAATGCACTGTGGAAAATCCTGCAATTCCAAACGACGTATTACGATCCTCTCGGCCGGTCGTTCCAACGAGGAGTCGATCGTTAAACCGGAATAAATATAATCGAGTGCCGATAAATCCGCGACGGAGAGTCGCGTTAAAAAAGTCCCCGCGGCCAGGATTCGCGGGGATATCCTCATTTTTTGGGCTATTGATAACGTTATCGATACTCCTTTCCCCAAAGGACTCTAGGGGGAATCCTTTTAGGCAGCTGGGGCGTGTCCAGTTCCTTCGATCCGACAATTCGGGCATTGAAGTCTCCGCGACTCTCCCGAGGACGCTCCGTCTTGTGCAGGAGATCTCAATTCCTGCGTCCTCCTGGGGTCCCCGTCTCACCTGGGGATAACATGGAGGTCCTTGCAGGGAATCTAGGGCCAACAAACAAGGAACTTGCCTCGACCGATCACCCGTTGTCCGGATGATCAATCGGCTGACCCTAGTCGCCTTGCGACTCCCAGGTGGGGCCTCGAATAGGGAACACGGCGATGGGTAATTGGGCCCAGTGGCTCTAAAAGGAGGCCCACGATTGGTCCGTTCCCCTCTAAGGCCCTTCCCGACTGGCTGCAATTGTCGCCGAGCCCTGGGGACGTTTTCTCGAATGGAAGGCGCCAAATAGGTGGACGCGTCCTGGAATCTTCCGCCCTCTTGGGGCCCCTTGGTCATCCTAATTGTTCCCATTCAACCCTTTCGCGAGACGCGAGGACTCTCCTGGGGGAAGACACTGTTTCCAGAGATCTCGGACTATTACTCATGTATTGACGTATTGTGACAGGTCAGTTAGGTGGACAGAGGCCAGGCTTTACCCACCTACTGCTCGACGTTGGGCCCTATGGCCACCATGTCGAGGCGTCGCTGGACGATTTATCTCTGAGAGAATCCTTTGGATTTTTCTTTTTTTTTTTCTCGTGTTTTTTTATTGTTCGCGAAAAGGAGAATGTACACGTGGATGTCGAATTCGAGAATCGACGACGTAAGACAGAGGGTACTGGATGGGAAAATGTCTCGGGCCGATGGATCGCATGCCGGGCGTTCCTGTTGGCAGGACCCATTAAGATCCGAGGGCCCCGAAGAAAGCGGGCCCACATTTACACCTGAGTCGAAACTCCGGTGGGGACCTGGCCCAACAGCTCGGTCCGGTTAATTGCCAGGATTTAATGAGCGCTCTTTGACGCGCCGCGGAACCTCCACACTCGAAGGACCCATGGCCGCCATTTTTTTCTGCATTACTCCCAGGACTCTTCTCCGTGTATCGGGGCGTCCACGAGAGGTCGGCTTCGAAAGATTGAAACGTGCCGATGGTGATGCCGTATCCTGCCAATCATTTCCCATACGATTTAACTCGATGCCAATTTATTATTCATTTTTAGAGGAAACGTGAGGTAGTCGCGGTTTATACGCGCAATGGCGGCGGTTAGGAAGTTCAAACGGTGGTTGAAGGTGTTTAAACTTTGGTCCGGGGTTTTGGGTCCTTTCGTCCATTTTTAGCAAGGATGCGGTAGTACATCCTTCGTATTCTCTTCTACAGTTTGCCAACAATCATCCCCCGGCTATTGCACCGGCGGTAAATCAAGATGGCGGCGCTTTTGTCGGCGCGTCTCAAAATGGCCGCGGGCTCTGTCAAGTCTTTGTCGCGCCGCGTCGCCATTGTGGCTCGGCAATTCGAGTGGCTTCGAACACCGGGTCGCACAATGCAAATGACAAAGTGGGAATGAATGTCGGCCGACTTCGACAATCGAGAATGGCCGTCGAAGGGCTCCTTTGCCCTTTTTTCTGTGGCCGGGCCCTTTTCGATCGTCATCCTCCCAGGTCATCCAAAGACAATAAAGTATGCCTTACGTCCAGCTTCCCATCCTTTGCAAGCCGGTTAAACATGGGTGGCCATCTGGGATTTGTAGGAGTCGCAATGACTTTTACGGTTCCTCTTTTCCATTCGTCGGTAAGCTGTTCATTTTCCACTGAAGGTATTCCTAAATAGGTAAACGAGAAGTTTCGTTTCATATTTGCCCATGGCTTCTGGTCGTTTCCGACAGATGTCGGTTTAAGTGATTTCCAGAATGGTAATTCTATTTCATCCAACTAGCTCCTCAGAGGCGCTGCTGGCGCCATCTCGCAGAAGAGAAGTGACCGTGCCTGCCATCTACCGGCACCAAACCGAACCTACTTCAACCGCCGCCATTTTGTCAACCGAAATCTTACCATCCGAGTCTTCTTTCTTCGGTAACGTTAAAATAAAAATTCTCCCATAAGTATTAACATTTTTCGGGTAATGTATTACATCTTCACTCTTTAGAGTTTAAATGATAATTCGAAGCTGCAGTTACCCACTTTATCGAGCGAGGATATTTCTTCTTGACCGAATTACCAACTCATGGCAAGAAGCCGTGTATATTCGTTCTCTAGTTCAACAATTGGCCACGGAACAGCGCCCATATTTTATTTCCAAAAATTATCAAAAATCTCAGCCTCAAGACATTAAACTAACCAGCAAAAGTATAATTCTCTCACTTCCAATATCATATTATCATATTACTACATGATAATCATATTACTCAAAGGAAAGACCGTTATAAAAGGATCGCAGTACACCGCGCCATCATTTATCCTTTTAAATTCATCCTTACTTCTATCACAGACTTATTACGAAATACGGATTTGTGCGACTCGAGTAAAATAGACCTCGCGTTTACCACGAGACGTATAAACTATACATTAAAAATAACTAACCAGTGTCTTAAGACAACATTATTATAACTCGTAAAGCCTGCTACAAGTCAGGCACTAAAGTAGTGAAGAAAAGACAGAATGCTGCGCTGAGTTTACAAAAAGAAACTAAGGGTACTTCCAGACTTTGCGTCAACTTAGCTTCATTAACATGTATCACTACTCGTCATCATAAAACTCTTCAGGGTACGTGCTTAAATCACCACTAGACAACAGTCTACCAACAGTAACTGAGATAACAAGGAATGTCTACTCTACGGAATTAAAGCCAAGTACCAAAATATTCAACGTCCTTAGCATAAATACAGGTAATCTGCGCATATAAATATACAAATAGTTTCTAGGCACTTCCCATAACGCTCGATCGAGGGAATCAGCTGATCACCAGTTTCGTGCAAGAGTCAATTTAAAACCGCCCAGGAGTTGAAGTGCGATTGCTACCAGGGTCTCCACATGGGATCGGTTTCATCAACCCGCTCCACATCGATTTCCTCCTCCTCCTCCATAATAACCTGAGAGGAGGTGGCATCTTCCTTGACTTTATCTCCAAGATCCACAGCATCATCGGCGAGGCTGCAGTCGTCGCCCTCAGAAGTTTCCTCTTCTCCAGGACCTTTCGAACGAGGGAGAAGCAGACTGGAAGGCTTTTCAACATCTTCTAGAAGGTTCGATGGACCCATCGGCGAAGAGATCCTCCCAAAATCTGGAGATCTCGATGCCTCGATTGGTAAATTCAGCGAAGATGAGACCGTACTGTCCATCAGCACCTCGGAGCTGGTCAGGGTGGGTTTGGGCATCACCTAAAAAAATTGTCCCAAATTAGTTAACACGTTCTTCAAGGCTTTGGCAGGTAAAGAAGAACTTTTATGTTATAATTAATGGATCGTATAGGGTATGGTATTTTTCTTCCTATTTTTTTTTTTCTCTTGTTTAGGCAACTTTTATCACTCCATTTTTGTTTGGCATTTACCCGTCTGGTGGATTTCAGGTCCAGGGCGAGATGTCTGGCCAGCCTGCCTGCGGCTTCTCCTGGAAGTGCCGAGAGGAATCTGCAAGCTTCTGCTGCGCAGTGTCCGAATCCTGATTGCCATCTACTTTCGGCGGATTCGTCGCCAGGAGAGGCTTGGGCTGAAAGACCGGAAGGACGCGACGCTTGCAGCCGCTGCAGATGGCGAACCGTCAGCTCCAGCACGTCGGCTTTCTCCAGTTTGCTGATGTTCTCGCCCTCGGTCTGGGGAGGGAAAAACGGACCATGTTAAATCGTGTTAATTCATCTTGAGTAATTTTATTTCATTAGAATCCACGTTAATAGTCTCTGGACCCGTGACTCCAGTGCGTCGTTCGAGGGCCTCGCGCGCTGCGACGAGAATTTCGGACGTCCCGCTTCCGAGAGTATGTTAAATCGTGTTAAATCACATTAAATCGTGTTAAATCATGTTAATCCATTTTTATTCATCTGGGGCAATTTTCCATTATTCAAATTCACGTTAATAGTCTCCGAACCCGCGACTCCAGTGCGCCGTTCGAGGGCCTCGCGCGCTGCTGAAAGTCTCGGACGTCCGCTTCCGAGACTATGTTAAATCATATTAAATCGTGTTAATCCATTTTAATTCATCTGGAGAAATTTTATTTTATTCAAATTCACGTTAATAGTCTCCGGACCCGCGACTCCGGTGCGCCGTTCGAGGGCCTCGCGCGCTGCGACGAGAGTTTCGGACGTCCCGCTTCCGAGACTATGTTAAATCATATTAAATCATGTTAATCCATTTTAATTCATCTGGAGAAATTTTATTTTATACAAATTCACGTTAATAGTCTCCGGACCCGCGACTCCGGTGCGCCGTTCGAGGGCCTCGCGCGCTGCTGAGAGTCTCGGACGTCCGCTCCCGAGACCGGTCATCTCGCCCGATCTGGCCTATCGCGGGTCGAGACAAAACCGAGGTCGGGAAGCCCGCTGGAGAGAAATCGCCGGCGCGGAAAGGAATTTCACGAGCGACTCCACCGGGTCGGGCAAAGAGAACCGACGGCGCGGAATCCGCGGAACGCGAGGTCCGATCCCGAGCCGATACCCGGGGATCGCTCGACGCCGATCCCGGGATTAATCGGGGATGTCTCTCCTCGGGGAGACCCCTCGACCCGGGGGATGCCGATTTCGCTCCGCCGGCATTCCTTCGGAACGTTAATCTATCGCCGGCGTCTTCGGCGATCTCGAAAGGACCGAATCTTCGTGGCTTCGACCTCCCTTTGTTCCCATTTAACTCAGACATTTTCTGAGGTCGATCTCGCTCCTATTGTCCAATCGACTAAGAAAGTCGCCGGCTAAACCCTGAAAACGGTCCTCTATCATCGATTCGCGCCGTATATTTAAAAGAAATAAGGGTACCGATACGAGATCGTCGCTCAACGAGTAAACAGAGGGACGTGCGGCCATCTTGAGTTGTTAATTTTTTTCTCTCGCGAGTTTAAACTAATAGAGAAATAATTTCACGGCGATAAGTTAACGGTAACTGTGATTGTCATTCACAATTATTATCCGACAGGGTACATGCTCCGTTTATTTTATTTTTTTTTTATTTATGAGGGGAGAAGAGATAGAGATGGAGCTTTCGATCCAAGATGGCGGCGACGGTCGGCAATTCCGCCGCGCCATTCTGACGCATTCACGGTTTTTCCCGGGGACAGAATGCACTTCCGGCCGGCCATAACCCAGGTGAATTGTCGATCGCAAACTGCAAACGCCTCGGCTAAAGGTGCAGCCGGAAGTGCAGCTTCGTTTCGCGATGGCGTTCATTGAAATTCGAGGCGAGAGGAGGAGCACGTGCCTCGATCGTCGCAGAATCCTTCCTCGAGTCCAGCGCTCGGGGAATAAAATTTAATTAATTAATTTGACGTTTCCTCCTCCATCTTTTTTTTCTTTTCCTTCTCTCTGAAAATTAATATCGCACGGGCCCGTTCCCTGGGTGAAATTTAGGGGCGGAAATCGTTCCCCGGTTGGCGAAAAAACGAGCACTTCTTTTCGGACACTTAAAGGAACGATCGTTTTATGATTGCGAGTTAAGAAGGGCTCGTAGACGCGTAAACCGAGCTTCGACTTCTCGGCACACATCGGCCCGAGCCCGAGTATAGTAATTTTTTTATTACCGTAATTTAGCAATTACATTTACCTCGAGGGCATCCACCATGAGATCCTTTAGTTCTTCCAGGCAGCGATTTATGCGAGCGCGCCGCTTCCTCTCCAAAAGAGGCTTGGTGATCTGAATAAAGAGAGACGGCCCCTTAATATATTTCAGTTATCCTTTCCTTTCCCCGGGTTTTACGGTACAAAACATTTTCACTCGCCCCGGAGTTCGGAAATCAATCGCCATTTCGAAGCCGCGTCCTGCTTTTCGTTTAAAGAAAAATAAATAGTAATAAATAAGAACCTTTCGCCACGCTATGTCCATATAAAAATAGAAACGCCCGTTTCTTACATCCAGGCCAGGATGTGCACACATTGATAACACTATCCGTCAAGGATAATAAATAGAATTAATTTCGAGAGCAGGCAACGGAAGGGAAAAATCGATTTTCGGGGAATTTCATGAAAATCTCTTTCAGTTCCCGGACGCCATGAGAGTGCGAGGGATCTGTTAGAATTTCTCTTGATTTCTGACAGAAGAAGGAATAATTCCTGGAGAGGGTTTCTTTCCAAATGTCATGCTTGGCAGAATGGGGAAATTAAACCGGCCAAATTCCGACGATAAGGTCATCTTGGAGCCTTGGACGCGTTATCACGGTCACATGCACCGGTGACAGCACTTCCTGCAGTTAACAGATAGTCAGGAGGTTTGATCTTGAAAAAGAAAAAGAGAGAAATATAGATTGGGGCTAGTTATCGGGAAATGCTGACCTTTCGATATCGATACGTCCTGGAGACCGGATGAGGATAATCGTACGACATCATGACAACGTCGAGGAACTAACTCGGCGATCGGACCTCGCGAAGACGCGCTGTCAATGCCAACCTGGTCTGGTTTCCTCGGAGTGGGCCTAATTGACAGCTCGGGGATTGACTGACATTAGACAGAGGCCGGGTGCACCCGATGGAGTCTCTGGAGGAACTGACTCGAAGCTCGGCAGCCATTCCCCTCGAGGTTCCCCTCGCAAGGGAACCCTCCTGTGCGAAGCAGAAGCTACTTTACCATTGAGCTGCACCGGACGAATCCCGATGCACGATTCCCGAGGGCCGAAACCCCATTTTTTCGACCCCGTCCCCAAATCCGGGCCGTATCAATTTCTTTTTTCTCGACATTTTCCTCCCCTCACAAATGCGCTCCAAAATGGGCCCGCCATATATTAAAATTGAAGAAATCTTCCCCAAGGCTTCTTGCCATTTTCCGAAGGGTTTTTTCTTTTTCTTTCTTTTTTCATTTGGAGGAAACTTTGTAATTGATTAGAACGAAGATGTCAGCGTCCCCTCATTTCGGACGTCGAAGGGACTTTTATCGATTTTTTGTTACACACTCTTTTCCTCTGATAAATGCGCTCTAAAATCTGTATGTTATATTTCGACTGAATTATCTTTGTTAATGGGTTTTTATATTTGTTCGAGGATATATTTCCTTTTTATCGGGAGTAATGATTAGTATTGGGCGCAGAATTTCAGCGGAGAGGTTCGCCAAGATGGCGGCGTCTCCTTTCGGACGTCGAAGGGATTGAGTTACGAGGATTTCTGGCCGCGTATTCCTCGCGTGGGTCGATTGTTTGTCAAATAGCGGCAATCGTGTCGAGCAGTAACGCGAGCTACGATAGCCGATAGGTCCCACAATATTTCGTTACAAAATTCCCTGGGCATTTTGTGTTTGTCAGCAGTGGAATGGCAGCCGGAACTCCGGGTGTCGAATCTCGGCACAAAGGAAAGCACTTGGCGCTCGACGCGATGAAATCCAATTCCCTCTCCAGAAGTCTCCATAAGGACGATCGAAGGAAGCAAACATGGAAGGAATATTTAGGACAAGGTTCCTTGGCCTTCGAATGTTCGCAAAAGAACCGCGTCGCCGGCAGGAATGGCGGCAAGAAGTTTTCCCTTCGCGAAGCCACGCATCGTCGGTCCGAAATTACGGAATTATCTCGAAGGTTGCCGAGGTAATTCCTGAAATACAAGGGACGATCCTCGTAAATCGGGATCCACATCGATCTCGCAACAGCGAGGCGCCTGGAATTAAGTTCAGCCTCGATTCATTACGGCGCTCCTAAGGACTGGCTCGAAAGAAGCAAAAATACCGCGGAGGAACAATGAGGTGTAATCACGCGGTTAGTGGCACCCTTAATAACCCTTAAGTTTATGGTACCGGTGACCATCTACCCATTACTCCGACTGGCCAGGCTCATGGTAACGTAACGATGCAAGGAGCACCTTTATGAGTTCTCGCAACTTGCCAAGATGGCGGCCATCTTCCAAGAACTCGAAGAAACCTTATTTCCGCGCTTTTCCGGGCTCGCAGGTTTTATATTAAGAATTGTCCAGAGACTCTCGTTAAAAATTAGTCCTACCCTTGAATCCAGGTCTTGCTTTGACAAGTTCCTCATCTTGGAGGCGGAAAACCTCGGATGAAAGCTCTCGAGTGGTCCTCGAGGGCCGCTATCTTTCCGCCGCCATTTGTCCGATACAAGAAGAGGTCGCTCTCAAAAATCGGAGATAAAAAACCTTCCTACAAGACTTCGGCCATCGTGGTTGGTGCCTTGGAATCATCTTTCGAGCCTTCCTCGAGTGCCGGTACTTCTCGGGGTGCAACCGAGGCGTTACAGAACGCATAAATCTGCAGTTGCCTCCAGCATCCGTGGTTACATAAAACATAAGGACGTCCTGCTCGCGAAAATTGCTGCCAGCGTTTCGTTCTTTTTTCAGGCAAAATGGAGTCCTGGGTGCCTAAGGGAGGTTCATATTAGTCATAAAAAAAATTCAGGGACGAGGAATGGGCGAAGAGTTCGATCAAATCAACCGATACTAGATATTCCTCTCACGAAGGACGCGAGTGGTACCAGTGACGTCACCGGCCCGTCCCTGGCGCGCCGCCAAGATGCGTTTCCGAGATTCCAGTTTCTCCATTTTTTTCCGGGAAGGAAAGTGCTACCGATACCCACCTCGCATTCCCCTCGGAGGAATGGGCGTTTTGTTGGCGACCTCTCTTTGTCGGTGATCCGTGTTCTCCAGTTGACTCGAACCAGCGCCGCACGTCCCACAAGTGTCGAGTGACTTTCGAGGGAGAGCGATGCAGTCGAGTCGGCTCCGGTCCCTTGCACTACCGGGAAGAGAAACAATAATTAGTGATGTCACCGGCGCGCCGAAGAAGAGGTTATGTGCGCGGCTTATCGAGCCCGCGCTTATCGCCACCAATATACCGATAGGTACGATGTCCATGAGTCGGTTTAATGGGGCTCAGGGGCCAAGTTCTCCGTCATGGCGTGCGAATGTTTACGACTTTTACTCGCCGGTCCATCAAGCGGCTTCAAACGTGTCAATGGGCCCCGAGATAGGGCCCAGGAAGTCGGCGGTGTCGACTTTCGGGCCGCGATAACGAATTTGGAAAGGCACGATAAGCACATAGCCACTTCCTGCCGAGGAGAGTGATCAATGGACCGGACTATGAGAGAGGGGGGCTCTTTAATGAATGAACGGGGCCTTGAATCGATCGAGAGGTTGGGCTCGAGAAAGTTCGAAAATGGGCCTTATCAAAAATCTAAACAATTCTCCATCAGCAGCTGATGCAAAAATAAGGCCCCTCTGGAAATCGGGCCCCCTCTCCTGGTGATGCCCAAATTGATTTCGAGAATCGGGGAAAAGGGGCCGAGTGTCCTCTCCTGGATTTTTTCCCCTGATTGTGGGTGCGCGTGGTGGGGCCTAATTCCCGAATCCACGGAATCGGGCCCTTATCCCGCCCCCCGCCGACATCGGGGGGCCTGGGGGAGCAGAACTGCGAAAACGAGGAGGAAGGAACGGGGCCCGAGAGGCTCGAGGAGGGGGCAGGCAAGTGTGGCGCTCTAGAGAGAGAAAGAGGGAAACCGGGAGCGGGAGGGAGAGGGGGGGAGGGAAAAAACGCGGTTTGTGTTCGCGGCTCGGGGCCCAGGACGTGTGCTAGTCGCGTGTGGGGCTCGCGCCTAGCTCCTTCTTCGTTGGGCCTTACCGGGCCTTATGGGCCCTCTCTCTTTCGCGGGCTCTATCGGACTCCTGTCCCTCCTCTGTCTCGGACCGCGCGCGCTCCTCTCGTCTTCTCTCTCTTGGGCCCGGGTTTCCCCTCTTCTCCGTCTCTGTCGGGCCCCGTGCCGGCTGAAGGGCCCGTGTGGGACGCGAGGCCTCGCCTCGTTCTCACGGTAGCCTTCGAGGGGCCCTGCTTCCTCCCGGTCCGTTTCGACTTCCACGGGCCCCGAACCGCCTCGTGCCCTAACCTCTCTCTCTCCCCTCCTTTCTTTCTCTCTCTGGCAGCACACTCCGCGTCGGGCCCCTCTCCGCCCCCGGCAGGCGCTTAAAGGCTTTACTCGGCGACGGGCCCCGCGTGTCCTCTGGGCCCGCAGAATGGGTTTACACCTTTTTCGCCGGCGCGCGTCAGTGTACGAGTATGTGCCTTTCCCGTGCCGGCGAAAACGTCTTGTTTCCCCGTATCTTCCGCCGCCTGGGCCCGATATGGTTCGCAACCTTTATGGGCCTTACCTCAGGCCTGGACCCGAGGTCCCAAGCGGGTTTAATGAGCGTCTAACCCTCGCGAGGTGATAAGGCCCCGCGCGCGCCCTATCTCGCCATCGTCCCGACCGGAATTTATGCCAATCGTTTCAGATAACGCGCCCAGCCATATCGGGCCCCGCGATTATTAAGGCCCCATTAGGCGTGGAAAAGGAAAACAATGATGCGCACCGCTCGAAAGGAGGGACGCGCCTTTAAGAACCTGCAGCCCGAGAAAAACGAGCGACCTGATCGATGCTGTTATTAGGGGATAATTATTACGTGCCCCGGCGTAAGGCCCAGTTTCGGGGCCTTGACTTTCGGACGCCGTTGTTACGTGTTTGACATGCAGATTCGTGATCTGACGGTCCCTGCACTTGGTGCAGCTGCGAGGGAAATTCAACGAGCACCTTCTCTTAGGTGGGTCTAAAAAGATTGCATAGGGCCCAACGGAGGACAAGCAGATGCGACGCTCGGGCCCCGATATTTGCGTGACGGCCCACAATGGCGCCCCCACGACGAGTCGAGGGAAAGGCGTGCCCTGCGATGCGACGACTGCCCCCTTAGAGCCTATCAAGGGCCCATTAAGGCCCAATTTTCGATCCCTGATTCCGTTGACGAGAAATCACCAAAATTTAAATCTAAACCCTCGATATTTCCACCTATGGAAAATAACTTTCCATTAATACTAAATTTCCATTTAATGCCACGATTCGAGGGTAGAGGTTAAGCGCCAAGTCCAAGCATCCTCGGGGCACTGAACGCGGATTCGTCCGTTTGTAAAATAAATGAAAAATATGCAACCACCTCGGTTAATAATCCCCGCCGATGCCGATCAGGTCGGTATCGATCACGATCGATACGGCGCCAGCAGGAATGAAAACGTAAGAAGCACGAGCGCGCTCGTCCGCGATCGCAATCAACCAGGGAAGTCTCGTTGCACCCTGTCATCGCGTACAAATGTACTTGGCGTGCGCCCGCGCGTTATTACGGTGCACATGCATATGCATAAATTGCGCTCATTGCATTATTCATAGCTCGATAGAGGCGTTTCGGCGAGATCGTCTCCGATACCGCCGATAGACGTGGGAACGTCGGGCCTAATCGCACCGCAACTCCCGGTCTCTCTTGGTCACTTTTCATGAGAAATAGTAAACCGGCTGGCAATTACTAATTAGTCGGGGGTACATACATTCGCGGGTGCGTATCGAGGACCGATAAGCTGGCGCCACCGACGGCCGCCGCGGGAACGTCCGCCGCCATTGCTCGGCCGGGTTTTCCGGTTATTTCGAACGACTCGTACCGATTTACGAGTAGTGCCTTGGCACAGGGACTCTTGCCACTCCGTACTTCGACGTTAAGGTGGAACGGTGCTTTATTAATGCGCCGTTAAGGTACGGGAGAGAATCGAAGTCGGCAGGTGCAGCGCCGTCCGAGGTTCGAGTTAACGCCGCGCATCCGGTAGCCGGCAGCACTCGTAATTCATCCCGGCGTCCTGCGATGCGCCGCGAATCGATCTCTCTCCCTCGCCCTCTCCTCGACGACTTTCCTCCCTTTTTTCCTCCTCCTCTTATTCCTCGCGCCCAGTAAATCAATAATAATCGTTCGGGCGGAACTACCCGGCGACCATGTAGCGATATCGAGAAAACATTGAGTCGTTCGGACCCGCAGCTGCAAATCGTTCCGGATAGGAACCGCGGGCGTTCTCGGAAGATTAACATCCCTTCGATATCGCCTTAAGTCTGCCTTAATTTAATAATATTCCTGGGGACCGAAGGCGCCAAAACGGCGCACGTAAACAGCCCCGATAGAGGGACCCCTGCCGATGGTCACCATCTAGGTACAGGTTTTTCGGCTCCAGTAGGCTTGTTATCAATAATTATGGGGTTGTTATCGACTCTCTAGGTGGGGAAATGTGTTATCCGGACGTCCGTTGCGACGGGACTTTGCAGAGCCATGGGGAGCTTCGGAAATATCCGATTGATGGGGTTGCGACAAGACGCTGCTGATGGTCACCAACTAGGTACAGGTTTTTCGGCTTCAGGAGGTTGGTTATTAATAATTATGGGGCGAATATCGAATCTTTAGGTGGGGAAATGTGTTATCCGGACGTCCGTTGCGACGGGACTTTGCAGAACCATGGGAAGCTTCGGAAATATGCGATTCGTGTGGTTGCGATAAGACGCTGCTGATGGGACTCGGTCGACTTCGTTGGTTTTCCGCGTAGGAGGAACGACGTACGGGGTACGTCTGGTGGTCTCGTGGTCTCGTAAATAAGTGGGCCCTGATTGGCCGGTGGTACGTGGGCGGTGTCGCGGTGATTGGCGCACGACGAGGAGTTAGTTCGAGTACCTAACCGGTGCTGTTAAGCGGACTCGAGTCGAGTCCACGGGAGCGGAACACGGCTCGCTTCCTGCAACGCTTCAGCGACGACGGCTACGGGCGTTCCGTTCCCACGGGGAGACCCGAAACCATTTACCCGGACCTCGTGCCAATGGGTGACGCCGGGGCCCCATAGACCAGGGCGATGAGCCGGATCCATCCCCTAGGAGTCATGGGATCAACTGGGTCAACTGATGTTGGGCCACATTTTGGATGCTTCGACCTGGGACGTAATAATTAACCGTGAGGTTTATCACAGGGTCGACCTGGGAGGACAGCCTCCCAGGTGGAGGTGTCCCGATCGCCTCCTGATAACGAACTAGGACCCGGGTACTCGATGTCTTTGGCTTGCCAGAAGAGTTCGACATGGGCAGATTTAATGGACTAGCCGATAGGACGGTTTAGACGCCAAGACGTCGCGGCGGCGTCCGATTAAACGGAGTTACCGGTCGTCGTCTTGGCGGCCTACTCGTTCTGGTCTTGCCATTAGACCGCTCCCTTGCGTGTTATCAGGTGCACTCATATGTATTTACATACCCGGCTGCGGGAAGTACTGTCGGCTGGGTATCGAACACGCACGATTCCGCGTGGCTGCGGCCCAAATGTACCAGAATGTCCAGTGGTTTGCAAAGTGACGTCAGAGGTGCCACCGACGAGATGGAAATTGATGGTACCACTCGGATGGGACTCCTTTTTCGAGGGGTCGCCGTCGAGACGGAAGCCAATGGGAGCCAAACTCCGGTTTCTGATCAGGTGGCCTCGCTTCTGCAAGAATTTCTCGTGAGCTCGATATTCAAATGAGACAATAGCCCAAGAGTGGACCCAACCATGAGACGGATCTCCCCCATCAGGACCCATTCGGATGGGAAAATTCTGGGACACGGAGCTGGGGGAAAAGGCGGGAGTTGGGCCAAGCGTGGCAGGCACGTGATCAGGTATCCGGAGAATAAAAAGCTGGACCCGGAGGCTGAACGCCAGGATCCAGGAGGCCCAGGATATTCCCACGGTCCCGAAGGAACGGCTCGGGCAAAGAACGTGGCCGTCGCGTGGCGCCAGGTGGTGCCGCTCCTTGGGGATCCGCTAGTCCCGAGCGGATTCCCAGGATCGCGGGCCCGATGTCGCCTAGAAAAAAAGTCCACCGGCACGTAAACGACGCGTGCAGGGGCCCCGGGAAGATGGCCGCGCCTATTATCGCGCCGGACAAATCGCTCTCGGCGTTTCTTATTCCGGAGAGGAGCGCTCGATAAGTCGTTATCTGCGGAGCTTCCGGTCTCCTCGGGGCTGGGTATCGGGACCGGATCGGGCCCTAGGGAACGCTCGAAAAACGGTCGAATCTGGCCGTTAACCGTCGAGGGAGGAGCGTGGGAAGAAGGCCCCGGGCCTAAGTCGCGAATCCTTCCAAGGATCCGCTCCGACTTCCTCAAGGAGCTCCTCCACCTGACGGGCCGGAACGCACCGTGAGAAAGTTGGGCCCCGTCGACGACACACAGTCCTCGGGTTACCGACGCACGCCGCAAAACCGACAACACGCGAGCCGCACGCTCCTGGTCGGGGTAGAGGTGTGTGCGAGCACCCCGTGAGTACACCCTTAGTATACACCTGTGTCTCGAAAACGATGTCCACGTCATGGATCGACACTCCGGGAGGCTGGACAGAAAGGGAACTTCCTTTTCTCTTCGGTTCAACCTCTGAAACTGGGATCGAAAAGTCCCACGATTCCAGCTCACCTATCCTCGCTACCGAGGCATACTCGGCTGAGGTTCGCGCCAAGTTGATTATTCGGGATCCGAGTTTCTGTTAATGAATTTCCTCGATTTTAAAAATCACCTGTTGGTCTCGCCAAACGATACTCGGATCTTTTTCCAGGTCTAGACATTTCGGCAGACGCGTTTTTGCCGACCTCGCAGAAAGCGTGCGCCCACGTCGTGGGAGAGCATTCCCACGAGGGTGGAGGGTACGAGAGCGTCCCCGGAGAAAAGGAGAACTCTTTTGCATCCGCGCGGCGTGGCCTTTGGCGACCTTCTCCGAAGGTCGGGAGGATTTAAACGACTCGTTAAAGTCCAAGGGAAAGAACTCGGCTTCTCGTCTTTCCCTTTTTTGCCGGGCGACGCGGGGTGTTCCGTAAATAACCCGTGAACAGGGAGAGTGGAGGGGAAATGGCGCGGCACGCATTCGACGTCGCGTCGAGAAGCGTCCAGTCGGACAGGTTCCCGACGGAGACGGAAACGCGAAAGGGAGGAATCTTTTCGGAACTGTGTCACGGGAGGTCGAGGGTGGCCAAAGAGGGGGATTACATCTATTTCGAGGGGCCTAGGAAGCGAGGGGAGAGCGGCTCACCCCGCACGCTAACCACCTGACGCACCCTGCGCGTGAGAACCGAAAATACGGAGGAATCCTAACCTCTTATGAGCAGTCCACACACGTGCTCCGCGCATGCCCACGCTCTCACACGTGGCCAGCACGCCGTTTCGAAAACCTGGGGGATGCCGTCCGGAATTTACCAGTTTTTTTTCTTTTTTTTTTCTTCCCCCCAGGTCTCTTTCTCGCCTCCTTCGCTGACACGAGAAATTAATTTCCCCATCTCCGGACAAGGTCGGATTAATTAAAGGGAGGCGAAATCTAACCTGCACCTGTCCCGGACCGAACCCCCTTAAGGTGATGCACTCGCACTCTACAATGTGGAGGCTGTAAGGAAAGTCTTGAAACTCACGAGATTTCAATTTTTTTTAACATTTGTATATAGGTATGTTAAGAAATTTGTGATAAAAAAATAAAATTTCGTGAGAGTCAGGACCTTCCTTATAGCCTTCGCATTCGCGTTGCAAGATTTGATACGATTCGGCACGCCCAGTTTGGGGAAAAGTTGCATGAACTCTTTGACGCCACTTTCACATCCCCTTAAGTCACTCTGGAGATTTGCAGGAATCTGCATACCGGCCCAAGGTCGCCGAATCCGGACTCTGTCGTCAGGTGCGGGATTCTCGACGGGGTCTCTCGTCGAGCCTACGCATGGGAAAGCGGTGCGTGACGATATTCGTCATCGAGGCGGGGGATAGGTTAGGATTCAAGCCGGCGGGCCGACAGGTGTCGCTCGTGAAAGTATGCGGCAAAAGTCGGCGGCGATGCCCGGCGTGGCACCTCGCCGAGCCCGTGAGAGGCCCTAGGCGCGTCGGAAATAACCTAAGAGTTATTACGGTGCAGAAACAATGGGCCACTCAGTATATGAGTGTGCGAGGGCCGGCAGAGCGTGCCGCCGCGCACGAGCGCCGCGTGTGTCCCGCGCGAGTTACGCGCGGGACCGGCCGCGGTACAGTCCGAGCCAACACGGCCCCCTCCACCTCGCGATTTTGCGGACCCCTCAACAGCGGTAAAATGGTCCGATCGAGATGAAACTTGGCACGCGTGTTACCGACGCGTGAACGATTCTTCATGCCGAGCCCCGGACCTGCAGGTCAAAGAACAAGCGACTCGGAAAAGAAAAAAGCCCCAACTTGGCGCTGCTCGGAGGGAGTGTCCGGGCCCTGCGGAAGCGTGGGAACCCACGGGCCCGGGCCTTCCCAAAACAAAACACGATTTGAGAAGACCAACCAGCAGCGAGCCACGCGACGCACCTGACCGCCCTGGCCCGGTTTATTAAGTCGTTACCCTGGCGCCCCCGCACCGATGCATGCCCGCCGCAGCGAGAGAGGTTATGTTGCCCCACGCCCCGGCGTCGCCTTGAAATTCATCGATCGACCTTCGCCAACAATCCTGCAGATCGATTTATCTCGAGGAAAATCCTATCTGCCCTCTCAGATCTCCCCAAAATCCCATGTAATCACACGGTTAATGCTCAAAACTGCATATCAAACTCCAGAGATGGAATTTGTTTAACTAAGTATAATTAATAAAGCTCGGTGAAGTAAATGCTTGTTTTTATGCGTCTCGGTGTACGGTCGGACAAAGGGATCACGTGGTACCGGGGACCAAGCCGCCATCTTGGAACTCCATTTAGCGTCCCCCTGCAAAGTCTCGCGAAATCCGCGTAGAATAACGGATTAAGAGCGGAAAAAATGCGCGTTAATCGCGTAAAATCAGGGGAAAGAAAGTGAAAGTAAGCCGCGGAAAAGTCGGGTAACCTTTTGGAAAGTATCCTCGGCGACGGAAACGAGCGGCGTCGGGCCGGCGTCGTAAAGTGCCCGCAGGGTGGATACGAGCGGCTCGTTTTAACGAGCCTGGCTGTAATTCCCTTGCAGCGGGCGGTAAAGTCGCCGAGGTTCATTGAGTGTTCAGGGGGCCGTTCGGGCTGAACCGGTAGCTCGGGGGGGAAAAAGAAAAAAGAAGGGAAACATAACACTTCACCACGCGCGCGAACGTACGGAGAGCGATCGCGCGCGGAACGCGTGCGGCTCGGAGGCGGGATGGGAAAAAGGATAAGAAAAGAGATCCAAAGTGACGAAATCGATTCGGTTTCGAGATGGCGTATAAGGGAGCCTTTGAAGTCGCGTTATTACGGGAACCAAGATGGCGGCGGTTCTTCTCGTCTCCCCGGTAGCGATATCGATGCGGTCGTTTCCCCGGCGATCGCGAAATCCCACTCGGGGCGTCCAAGATTAATATCCTTGATACGATCGCCTTTGCAAAGCGATCAGCATCGACATCTTGCTGCATCTTGGTGCATCTTGCTGCACCTTGCAGCATCCGCGTCGTTGGTCCTTGTCAGCTGCTCCACCTGGGGAGCGGAAATCGGAAATATTTCCCCGCTCTTCTCGGTTTCTTCGACCAAAGGGGCAAAAGGAACGTTGGGGACGACTTCACGTGACGTCTCTCAAGTTCATCCGACGCATGTCGGGGTCCTTAGCCCGAGATATGTGCGTGTTGGTTGCGCAACACACTTCGCGGCTCGGTCCCATGAATGGACGCGAGCGTTACGTGCATCCACGTCGTGGCTGCAATCTCAATAAGAAAATATGTCCATTATGTAGTTACAATAACGATATCAATTCATTGGCCGCCGTGGCTCTGTGTGAGCCCATTGTCTTCAAACGGCCAGTTAGGCGTCTGTATCTTCGGGCCGACTTAAGCCGCCATTGACACGAGAGGCGTCTCATAAAACACCGACGTCTATGGATGTCCAACTGATGCGTTTCATAAAACGCGTGACACCGGTAGATGTCTAACAGAACGCATCGCTTTCATGGGTTTCATATAACGCGCGACGCCGGTTGATGTCTAACAGAACGCATCGCTTCCATGGTTTCATAAAACGCATCGCTCCCATGGGTTTCACAAAACGCATCGCTTCCATGGGTTTCATAAAACGCGCGACGCCGGTAGATGTCCAACAGCACGCATCGCTTCCAGCGCGGCGTCGAGCCTGGAATGGCTGAAATTAATCCACGTTGAATGTCGGAGATCGAAATTGTCGATCCATTGCAGGCCGAGTTTCGCCAGAAGTGACGTTAAAAATCGAGAACTGGTGTCATGGCGTCTCTTTCGGCGTCGCCCAACCGCGAGTGTAGGCCGCGTCGAGTCTCGCGTCACTCGAGCGGGTAATTGAATTTGAGGAGCGGAAGCGAAGAAATCCGGGCCCCTTCGTATTAACCTAACCTAATCGAGTTCGGGAGGGTCGCGCGGCGATGACAATAGAGACATTAAATTGTCAGTACGGATTTATTAAAGGCCGGAGATGCTGGCCGAGGGCGCCGCGCGACGTCCTCCGGTCTTCTTCTTCGGCGCGGCGGCCATCTTGAAAAGAACGTCGCGCCGAAAGGAACTCCGACTGGGCCGTTTCTTTTTGGAAATAGAGGTTGAAATCGTCACCCGGAATGCCCTCCAGGTTGGACGAGACCTTACAGGGGCATCAGGGTCCTCGAGATTCGCCGAATAACCAGTTGGTGGCGATTGGATTAACATAAACGTTCCGGGAAAGCGATTCCGAGCGATCGCCCCGAGGCGTCGCACCGTATCGAATTCTTCGGCCTCGAGTAATTCGGGTAATTAACGCGCCGTTTAAGGCGTCGATCGGTATCCCAGGCCGAGTTAACTTGAATTAACTTGAGTGAGACGTTTGAGGGAAACTGACCTCCTCCAATATGGCCGCCGTTCGCGTCCAGAAAGTGACACTCGCGTCCGGAGATCCAGGGCGTTCCCACCTTTCTGCGTTTCCTTTTAACGGACGGGTTAACGAATGCGCGGCTCCCTAGCCGAGATAAAGGATCGCTGATAAAGTGTCGAGCAGGATGAGGGAAGCGTCCTGGCCGATAAAGTCGGATGGCTTGTCAATCTTCCTGTTTGACGAGATGATACTTCCTGCTGGCAGGATTCAACCGGCTGTCAATTTCTCGATGGCTCGCCTCGCCATTGCTGATTTCCCACGCGTAGAGCGCGAGATCTGAGTAGGGCACCGATATGAAAAACTTGAAATACCGGTGCGTGCGATCGGCAGACAAGATCTAGAAGTCGGGTCCATTTCGCTCGTTGCTTGGATGATGGCAGATGTCGTCTGCAATTAGATCCTGGAGATCGGGCGGCAGATACCAGGGATGATTCCCTTGCTAAAAGGATCTTTCGGATATCCAAAATTCCCCTAATAAGCCGACTCATAGACTCCCAACTGATATGGTTCGATATCAGTGGTCTTTCCTTAATCAATTGTCGTTTCCAGTCCTTGCGATCGGGTCCCCTCGTTGCTTCGGTTTATTTACTGATCCTCCCAGATGGAATTTTTTCTCGCAGAGTAGTTGCAGTCTCTCAATCCCCTTCCCTCTCTGAGCACCGTAGGATTGCTCCCAAGCATCCAGCAACAGGTTGTAGTACCTGGGCACCTCGAAGTACCTCAGGTAGGGGGAAGTCTCCGAAGTCGGGAAGATCCTCTCGAACCTCCCAGCGCGCCTAATTTCGTCTTCGTAACGGATTAGAACCCTGACATCATCTGGCGTAAGATCTTCGAGAATCCTCCCGAGATAATCCTCTCTAGTGCTGGTCGTAAACCTCTTCTGTTTCTCCATCTCGGCCCTAGACAAATCGGCGTCGTAGAGTCTCTGGTCATGACAAATGGGGCCGTGTCCAAGGTGCTTAACGACGACGCCATCGTCCGAGATTTTTGGGAGGTGGAACCCGACCAGGTTCAGGAAGTCCTTGGCCAGTTGGCCCTTGACCAAGGAGCACAGAGGAGTGTCCGGGTCCATGGATGGGTAGTTGTTCACCTCCAGAAGCCAAGGCTTGAATTCCTGATTCAGGATAACGTCGAACCCGAACAGCTGATAAGAGTTAAATGCCGATGGCAAGGTGCTCCTTGCTGCGCGGACCATGGGATCTTCGGCAGCGATGACGGTCTTGATCGCGATGTCCTTTATCTTCTCCCATATCTTGGAGACGTCGACTTGCTCCCTGATCCCCAGGTACCACCACAAGCCTTCCAAGGACCACATGCTCCCTCTGCAAGGATCTCCATTGTTGCTCCTGAATCTAGGACTAGTCTTGTTCACGCTGGTGTTCGTCAGGTGCATGTAGCGGTCGAACAAGAAACTGGCGTCGTCCACGTACTTGGAGGTGGCGAATCTCACCAGACCCTCCGGGTACAGATACAGCTGGAGAGGATCCAGGGTCGTCATCAGGACGTAGAGTCTGAGGTCGAACTTTAACCCGTTGATCAGCCTCGGCTTGGTAAGATATTCCTGGGCAACCAAGGAACGGTTCTTCGGAACTTCGTTCCAGCGAGTCACCACATTGATCCCCTGACCAGCGCAGGATGCCGGGGGCTTTGTTATCCACGCTCCTCCATATTTCTGCAGGACTCTTCTAAACCTGACCTCCTCATACGGGAGGACGAAGGTCAACGGAACGAAGTCGAACCTCCTCCTGCCGAATTTGACCATCATTTTGTGGTAGTTCTGCCAGAGCTGCGCTTTGTTCCCGAGGTGGCTCGCTCCTGGGAAGTGGTTCGTCCTCTGGAACGGCTTCAGCTCCTTCATCTGTCGAGCTGGCAAAGTGGCTCCCCATCTTCCGCTCCAGTTATCCGTGGCCTTCCTCGTCATCGTGTAGCCTGTCTTCAGGATGGTCTTCTTGATCATCTGGGCCGAGGTCCTCCCACTGGTCCACCAGATCAGGTGTCTTCTGATCGCCTCTGGAAGCCTCGTGCTCTCGTCGTCGTGGTCCTGGAAAATTATGCATGGAGGGACGTGGGGGAAGAGACTCCTCTTCATCGAAAGTTTCCGGATCTCGTCGCCTCCTGCGTTTGACTCTATTTCATGTCCCTGACATATCAGCAATCTTTCCGTGCACTGGATGTATCGGTACATCTCGTCATCTGCTGGACCCATTGTGGTTAGCAGACCTCCACTGGTATCGGTGGAGGCTTCCTTGGTTTTTTCGTGGACTCGCATGATTGTCATGGATTGTTGCCGAGGTGGCACTTGTTCCGAGATATTTACAGGGAATTTTGGATGGAATTAGTCACCGAGAAGGAGGAAGTGTCCATGTCGGACATGGTGACATGGACTCTGTGAAGTTGGTCGCAGGAAAGCCTAGTTGGGATTGCAGAGCCGAAACTTGACCTCGAATGTTCCTACCCTGGAATGAAAATTCATCTACGGGTATCGGGGTTCAAAGATACCCGGTGTTCATGAAAAATTACTTTATTAAACCCGGGAAGTATCGGTGCGATAAGATCCGTTCGATCGAACTGTTAAAAGGCACAGAGCGAGGACCGACCTTCCCTCTAAACATGGCGCGATACACATTCGCAAGTCGCGTTTCAAGTTGTATTTTAGGCTTAAAGACCTGCTTATTAAAAGTACCTAACACATACACTAGGGCCGACCCTCCTTTACAGAATGCCGAGGAAGGTGTCGGCCCTTTGAGACACTTTTGGACTTAAATTTCATATAAAATACGCCGACTATAAACGGACGCGGTCCACTTCCGGAGAACCGCATCCCTCGAGGGCGGCTAAAAAACCTCGAAATATTTATCCTACTTATTTCGGACGAACACAAAGGACGATAATAAGCTCCCGAATGAGCTGACGAGGTCCCAGGCGCAATCGCGTATACCGCCGTGGGATTTGTACAAGTACTCGTAAATTCGACTAGGCTCCGATATCTAAAATTCTCGACAGCCTGAAGATGCCCCCCGTTGCGGCAAATATCAAGACGAGTGCTTAAAAGAGAAAATCCTTACGTAGAAAAAAGAAAAATCCTGCCCGTCGAAAGCCGACCATGAGATCCAAAACACGGGACCAGTTCGCAAAAGCAGGTCGCGACGCCGGAATGAAAATAGAAACTAAGCGTCGAATTGTATTTTTTATAAAAAAAGGAAATGGCCCAGCAAAGATGGCAGGCCAGTTCCTGACGAAGTTGCTCCAGGTCCCGCGTCTATCACACGGCAGATTTGTACATGTCTTTTTTAAATCGAGTATCAGAGGCCTTCTGGCAGTCCCCCGAAGAGGGTTCCCGAAGGAGACTTCAATAAACCACCTGCTGCTCCAAGTGGTACTTCATTTTGCAGAGCTGCCGAAGACGAGCGATTCCTTCGACCCTGTCAGGGGCATACTTCTCCTCCCAGGCGTCGAACAGCATGTTGTAGTACCTAGGAGCCTCGAAGAACTGAAAGTACCTATGACTGGAGCAAGTAGGGAAGATCCTCTCGAACCTGTCCAGCTGGGTGAGCTCGTCTTCATAGACGACAAGATGACGAACGTCGTCAGGGGTGAGGTCCTCGATGATGTCGTCCAAGTAATCGCTCCGGCACTTGGCGTTGGCATAAAGAGACTGTTTGTGTTTCTCCTGGTAACTAAGAGAAGTCCTGTAAAGTCTGACGTCGTGGCAGACAGGGTCGACCTGGTACCGCTTGCCGATTTTCGCGGCTTCCGAGGAGCTGACGTTGGGAGGGATCTGGTAGCCGACCATGTTGAAGACGTTCCTGATGAGCGGTCCCTTGACTGCCTCGTCCAGGGGCGAGGAAGACTGCAAGGATGGGGATATGTTGACCTCCAGGAGCCAGGGCTTCAGGTTCTCGTCCAGCAGGATGTCCACCCCGAAGAGCTCGAAGCAGCTGTACCTGGTCGTGGTGTTGGCCCTGGTCAGGGCGTTGATGGACGACTCTCCTGCTATCATGGTCTTCACCACGATATCCTTCATGGATGCCCAGAGCTTCGACACGTTGACGTGCTCCTTCTCTAGGTACGACCAGAGGGTCTTGATGGTCCATTTGTGGCCTCTACAAGAATCCGCGCAGTCGTTGCTCGTGTAGCTCGCGCTGGTCTTGTTCACGCTGTAGTTGGTCAGGTGCATGAATCTGTCGTTGAGGTAATTGATATCGTCGACGTACTTTACGGAGGCGAACCTGACCAGGCCATCCGGATAGAGGTAGATCCTCAGAGGATTGAAGCTCGTCACCAGGACGTACAGTCTCAGGTCGAATTTGGCGCCTCCTATCAGTCTCGGCCTGAAAAGACGTATAAAAAGCATATCTAGAGCTACCCAAGAAGAAGTGAAACCCTCAAATTTGGTCGAGCAAAGGTACGAACCTAGATAGATATTGCTGGACGATTAGAGGTCTCTTCTTTGGTATCTGGGACCACCTGTGGACCACTCTGATACCGGTGCCTCTTGCGGATGCTGGAGGCTTGATGATCCACTTTTCCTTGCCTGCGCATTTCTCCCACACCTGGCGGAAGAATTTCATATCCTGGGGGAGAATGTACGTCCTGGGGATAAAGCCGAACTCCTTCTTCCCGTATCTCGCCATCATGCGACTCAGGTTCCTCCACAGTCTGTCCTTCCTGCCGATCTGGAAGCTGCCTGGGAAGTGGTTGATCTTCTGGGACTCTTTCAGAGTCTTGAAGCAAATGGACTTCATGTGCTTCCCCCAGATCCCAGTCCACTCCGGGGACTTCTTCATCAGGCGGAATCCGGAATTAACCAGGGTTTTCCTCACCAGCAAAGGGGTGATGGTGCTCAGGCGCCATTTCAGATGTTTAGCTACATCGTGAGGTACGACCAAAGGTTTCCCGTCGAATAGCTGAAACGCCACGTAGGGGGGCACGTTTTCGAACAGGCTTTTGCGCAGAGGGAACTTGATCTTTTTTTCCTGGATCAGGATCTCGCGATCGAGCTTCGATCTCGGTTCCTCGATGTAGGGCTCGATCTCTTCTCGCTCCTCGTCGTATTGCGAATCGAGGTCGGTCTCATCGAGACTTCCCGAGATCCGAACCATCTCGTGGTGGCTGTAGGCGATGACATCCATCTTGGACCTCCTGGAACCATGGATCGAGTTTTCGAAAGACCCGGGCCAGCCCTTCGGGAAGCTGGAATCACGCATGATCGAAGAACGATCTTCTCGCTCCTGAATCTCCTCGACTCGGACCATGATCAGATCTCGAGGTTGGATTAGAAACGTCAAAGTATGACTAAAAAAATCTCCTTCACGACGAGGTTCAGAGCGATCGTCGTTCGATCCTACGTAATCATCAGTGATCGTATAAAGCATGTCCGTGAAAATTGGGAATATCCATGCAAGTGATCGAACGATCTTCTATCTACCTATCACTATGCCCGACAGCGACTCAGCATCCTCCCAGAGGCTCGCAGATAACTGAAACAGACGACGAGAAATGACTTTACGACTAGAAACTCCAGTTCTATCAAGACTATTCTACTAGTCCAGAGGCACTGAATTGGGGCAGTCATGGGAAGGAATTTTAAAACGTCGATTAAGCGATAACACGAGGCGATATCAGGACCATTCGCTCCCTCTGATGAGGCGAGGATCTTATCTCACGCAATGAAATGCGATTGGTCAAGATGTTTGCTTTTTCATGGAAACCAAAAGAGATCGTTCTTATGTGAGCTGCTTCTGGGAACGATCAATGTGACGTATGTCTCATAAAAACCCACTTTTTAATCATAGAGGTTCAATGGACGAATCATTGAAATTTGGATAAACAAGAAATTGCCCCAAAAAAAAAAGAAAGAAAGAATTATTTCAAGGGGTTTTAAATTATATCGAGATTAATTAAAGGATTCATTGATCATGCGAGAAATGGATGGTCTATTTGCTGCACAAGAAGTATGATTTGTGGTAACTGGCAATTACCCTTTTTCGATATCTCGTTATCGATGTTGTTTCAGGCCAGGTTGTTTAGACGTTTCTTTGAGATTCCATACGGTAATTTTCGATTTAATTTCTTGGTTATTAAACGTTTATCGCGACTACCGTTAATAATTACAGATGTAATTATAATAATTACTGATGTTATATATTCCAAAGGGACGTTATTGCCGAGATAACGTCGCAAACGGACATTTAAACCGGACTCATTTCCGAATAACGTGAATCTGGAATTCCCTTGAAAATTAAAGACAAAATGAAGAATAATTAATAAAATCGAAAGAGAGTAATTGAAGGAGGACGGGGGGTAGGTGAAATAAATAACGTACATAACGCAAAAAACATGACAAATCAAATCGTCTACAAATCTGGGATTTATTAAAATTCGCACTAGAGTGCCACCTCCCATCTCGACTTCGTTAACAAAAGCGCTATGGCTAAAGAAACTGTTCTTAAACATAACAAATTAACGGCTCTATATAACTATTGCATTACGAGCAGAAAAGAAAAGAAAAAACAAAATAGTCATATCTCAGGTACGGAAACCCTTATCACAGACGTCACGTTAAAGCTTCACCACCAGTGAGTGTCCTTAAAATCGGGGGATTAATCCCCCTAGGAAGAGCCAAGAGACACAAGTTAAAAGACACGCGAGAGTCAATTCATCCCGGATCAGGCACCCCTTCGGATGCTCATAAGGGAAGTCCCCGAAAAGTCAACGAGTATCAAAGTCCTGGGCCAAGTCAGGATCACGGTCGTCGTCCTTCTCCCCATCGTTGAGCAGTCGAACCATCGGGAGGACATCCTCCACCCCGGAATCCCGGGTCCCATGATTCCAGGCAACGGGGACGTCCATCATCCCCAAATCCCCAAGCAGGATCAACCGGGATCATCAAGGACCCCCGGCACTCCAGGATTGCGGAGTGCCTGCCACAGGCGATCCAGGATCCTAATCCCTAGACACGGGATCATCACCAGGAACCCACCAGTCAAGTCCTAGAGTGTGTTCCGCCACACGTCATCATCGGAGTCTTCGTCGGAACGATCCATCCTCTTCGGATTTAGGATTTCTCCAGAGGTCCTGGAAGACAGGATCACCACGGGCGCCAGACAGGAGTGGAGGATTCCGAGGACTCCCCGGAAGAGCTGGCCACGCTCATGGGGCTCTGTGGGGGGGTGTACACGTGTTGGGGGACCAGGGTGGCACGTCCGGATCCTTGGGAATTCCCAGGAGCAGCGGTGACGTTTGGTCCCTCCAGTCTTCTGAGGCATCCTCCTAGGTGTCTCATCAGCTGAGCTCCGGCAGCAGGATGAACGGCGGAAGCGACAGGAGTGGACAGAAACGTGGACACTTCCTGGGCGCACTGGGTGAATCCTTCTCTGAACCGGTCGGCGTAGCTGGACTCTGGAGTCAAAGTCAACCTGCGAGCAGCTCTCAGGGTGTGAAGATGTCGAACCGTCAGCTCCAGGATGTCGGCCTTCTCCAGCTTGGCGACGTTCTCGCCCTCCGCCTGGAGAGCCGTCACCATGAGGTCCTTCAGCTCGTCCAGGCACCTGTTGATCCTGGCGCGGCGTTTCCGCTCCAGCATGGGCTTCATCACCTTGCGGTACTGGTAGGTCCTAGAGACCGGCTCCTCGTACTCCATCCCGGCGACCGCGTGGTAGCTGGTGGTGTGTGGGGTCATTCTAACCAGAGATCCCTCGAACCGACGAACGTCCTGGCACTGTGCAACCACTGGGTCTTGCTTCCCAACTAGACCTTAACCTGGCCTTAACTTCGCCTTAACTCCGTCTTAACTTCTTTACTGCCTATCAGGACACTCCTAGAGTCTTTTGGAAGTTCCGTCACCACCCTGGGGCAAGAATTGCGTGTGCGACGCTTAAGCCTCGGAGTGCCGAGCTGATCTGTCCGCACTCCTCCGCTGGAGGGGAATATATAGCCGCAGCGAGTTCCACAGTGTGTGTGCGTTTGTGGAGGTTCCGCGACCACGGTTAGGACGTCCCCCACTCCCAGGACTCCCATCAGCCGGGTGCGGAGTGGTGGACGCGCCGGCACACTCCAAACCGCACACAGAGGCCAAACCGCACACATATATCCCAAACCACACACACCAGGGTTCTAACCGACACGAGTCCCCCTGCTGCCCATGGTGCCAGGAGAGGGAATCCCGCACACAGCCAACCACCGGGCGCAGCGTATCGTGGGAAGCTCGACGCCCGATGCGTTCCCACAGCCTGGAGCAACCGGCAGGGGACGAGCAGGGGAATTTCGAGCAACACACCTGCACACAGACCTCTCTTTCTCTATCTGTGCCCGTGAAAGGGTGACGTCGGGCCTAGGAGCCCCGGTAAGGACGCCACCAGCACACGCCGCGACGCGCGACCAGCACGAGGACGACGCCGCGACGCACGCGAGCGCCTCGCGTCCATCAAACGCCTAGTTTCTTTCGGACCCATTATATCCATTAAACCGAGCATGCGCCGGTGCGTGCGCTAGATGTGCCAGCTGATAACCCGGCACTTGCTGCCCTCCTAATCAGGACACCGGACATTTTCACGGTGCTCCAGCTAGGATCGATTGGAGACGATTGTCATATTCCTATGGGCCCTTTTAGATCACCCCATGGATCTATGAAGTCCTCATCAGGGTACCTTGGAAAGGTGTAAATAGCTCTAGGTACTTCTCTGGAGAGATTCTTCCATATGGGGATTTTTGGATGTATCCCCTGACCGGAACTGCGCATCAGCGAGTCCCGGAGGAAACTCCCAGAAGATGAGTCGGACATGCGAGGTGAAACCGTCAATTTAGGGGTCAACTGGTCGCTCGATAAGTTAATGCGGATTCTTGGAAGCTCGATTCCTCGCTGGGAGGTTTTTCGGCGACTGAGGTCGGTGGGGTTGGGTGGGAAAAATTGTATAATTATATGATCTCGAGATCGATGCACTTGGAGGTGTTTGTCGCTGGGAGATGTTGACTTGGGGATGGTGGAGGGTCTGTCTCGAGTTGATCGGGGGTTGATAAATATTGATTATGGACACGTGCATGGGTGTCGGGGATTTTGTCACTCGTGGTTCGTTAGGTTTAAAGGTCTGTTGGAATGATACGTCACGGCGGGGCTGTACTGCTTGCCCTGCGCGTTAATTATACCGATTGGTCGACAGAACCGGAGGTGGACCAATAAAACCCAGTCCCATCCATCCAAAGTGTTCATCCGGTGTCATCTGCCGCCCATATCTCGTTGGTGGACGTGGAGCGACGGCGAAAGCCCGATGGCCGGGAAGAGGTACCTCCCTAATAGTTTCTTTGGTAACGAGCATTTCCTCTGGGAGCCATTCAACGCTCCTTGGCAGATTCTCAAGAGACACCTCCAGAAGTGAAACGCTGACGGGAACAAAAGCTCGGCCCGAATTAGAGAGGAGAAAGGTCCAGCTCGGAAGCCCGGTACGCTCCAGCTCTCTCGGATTATTCATCTCAGGACCCTCGGCAGCATCTTCCGCTCCACTTTGCGAGATCTAGAAACCCAGAGGCGCCGATGCTAATTCCTAAAATCCGAGCCGTGCCAAAATCCTCCCTCCCAATTCCAAAACGACTGGACCACTCTACGAATTGATCCTAAAAAAAGGACCCGAATGCCTCGGCAAGTTTTCACGATTCTCCACCAAACCTTAAGGTGACAAGTGCAGAGGCGTCGTTTATGAAACTTTTCTCCGAACTGTAATGTACTTGGCGCGAAACACTGCGGAATTCTCTCTATAAGAAGGAAATTTAATTTTAACCATTTTCGTCATTACCAAAAAAAAAAAAGAAAACGGTATATATGCCGAATTTTGCGGATCCGGTCTCAATGAAGGGCACATTTCGTAGCTTCCGAATTGTCCTAAGAATCGAAAGGGGGAGAAGGAGATGAAAGGAGATGAAAGGAGAGAAAAAGGCGTACAAAAAGACGGCGGGCATACACCCGATGCTAATTCGGAGCGTGCTGAGCCCACACCATGCGGTGCTCCCTTTCCCGAGAGGGATCGCGTGTCTCTCTCCTCCCTATTGACGCGCCAATGAGTCGGTCTCTCTCGCTCGTGCCGGCAACAGGTAGAGCCCCGAGTATAGTCTTCCTCTACTCGCAATCAGGCTCCAGGCCGGGTGCCTCGCCTCCGAAATTCCTCGGGTGTACTCGTTGGCTCGTGCTACCAAACGTGGGAATATTCTCAGGCCTCCAGTCCATCCTACGAGGTCGTGCATACACGCCTCCACCTTGCGTGTATGCGTTTACGGAGGTGGACTGCTCGTATTGTGCCCTCTCGAGCGTGCAAGCCAGAGACGAAGAGAGGGTCTCGGAGGAGAGGAAGCGAGAAGGCTTTCGTAGGTAATGCAACCTTACCGACACCGACGTACTGCCAGGCCGCGTGCTGAACACACAATGGCGCTGCATTGTGCGTAGCACGGGCCACATTGTGGCCAGAATCCTGCCCGACCAGCCCTCCGGCCTTTTACGCGCGTTTTTACGCAGCCCGACCTCGAGGACACTCGGACATGGCTTCTGGACTCCGCGGAATGGCCCCTAAATGGCACCTCGCCATCCTAACCCGTTCCCCGACAAGAGAGGAACTGGTGACAACGTCCACCCAAGAGGCGATCCACGTGGAAATGATTTTCCTCGATTTCCTTCTTTCAGAACCGTTTACCTTTGATCAATCAGGTGGCCTTAAAATCCTGGCAAAGGTGATTTCCAACGATTTGCGGTGAATAATAAAAATGAGTTAAAATTAAAATCCGGGATCTCCTGAGGGAATTCCCCTTTGGGCCTGAGCCGAAGATGTCCCTTTTTAGGGTAGGACGGTTACTGGCAATGTTTCATGGTTCGTCGATGTATGTTTAGTATCTGGTTTTAAAATTGGACCGACTAGGGTGTGTTGATCACTGTTGAAAAAGGGATCCTCGTGTTTGGGGTGTTCGCTTCCAGGGAGGGTCGAGGTCTTCGTGTTTTCGCTCAATTTAGTGTCCCCTCTCGTGTGTCGGCATGGGAGGACCATGGGGCGCGACATGGTGGTCCAGAGGCCACATCCCAGGATCCTCTGTCAATTGAGTTAAAAGCGAGGGAAAAAGGAGCGGGATTCTCCAATTAACGTGGGGCTCCGACCACTTATGGGGCACATTCGTGCCTCCTCGGATGCTGGGCGCGACGTCTCCCTGCTCTCTCCCCATCCCGGCTGGACCTCATCTTTCAGCCGGCGATGGTTAACGACCCATCATCCCCCCAGCTCCTGTCAAAGGGATCTTCGGAACCTAGGTTCGCCAGTTTTAGGACAAACACGTGTCTTCTCATTCCTCCTAAACCCAAAAACCAACCCCAGGAGCTGGACCGAGTACCCAGCATCCCAAATCTTTGAAGGGCCCAAAATTCGATTCCATCCCGGGGGCTCTACCAGGAATGGCGTCTCTTCTGTATCGATGTATATACATTTGGCACGTAGGAACATATTCCTAGGCGTGATAAAATAAGACCAGGTCGGATCCTAATGAAAGTCCCTAGTGGTGGGCTCCACGAGGGTGCGTATGGGCCCACGCGTGTGGGGGGTGAATGCGGCCCAATGGGGCCCAAACGAGGCCCATTGGCAGCGGGTCCATACACCGACGCCCACCAGAATGGGCCAATCTGCAGGGTAGCCTGACACACTTGCTGGGCTTTGGCTTAGGGTGGCCCAGAAGGAGCTGCGGGAAGATTCCGCCCGGAGCGTTCCCACGGCGAGGCACCACCTGTGCTCGGCTCACCCTCTGCGGCCATCTTTACCTCGATATCCCCCTTGCGTCCACGGAGGGGCTCCATATAGGATGAAGGGACCCCGAGGGATCCTTAACGGCGGGAGGGTGTTAAAAGATTCGAGGCTAAGCGCTGCTGACAGAAGGCCCACAAAAGGGGACCCATAGACCGAGTGGAGGGATGCGATCTTATGGTTCCCCCTAGATGGGTGCAAACAGCGATTCACGTATGCTCGAATCCGGGATTTCGCGATACCGGATTGTCGATCATTTTGTTGTGAATAATTTGGAACCTTAACACGTGATTACGGAGGTCCTGATGAAGATCCAGAAACTCAGGAAATTTGATCTTTTGACAAAAATTTCTTCTTTGCTTCTTGTCCGGGATAAATACATTTTTTTTAATCGCGAGAAATGAAATTTCGCGAGTTTCAAGATTTTCGTTAGATCCTGCATAATCAGGTGTTAATGTTTCAAATTATTCGGTGCACCCGGTTAGGAAAGGCGTTATAAATATTTTGACTTTTGGGTATTAATAAATGACACTTTCATAACACCTTAAACTAAGATTCTATTTTTTAGGTGTGATGGCACTTAACTGGACCAATTACACTCGAAAATCGTTAAAAAAATCGTGGAATATAATTTTTATGTTATGCAGTGTTAACATTGCACATGATTAATGGAAATGGTAGAATATTAGGTTTAGGCATCTCCTAGTAGAAGTTGGTCGAGCGAATTCGCGACTTTGCCCGAGCGAGTCTTATTGTAGGATGAGGCTTTGTGCAGTGCAGCGGACAAAGCCCCACGTGAATGCGTCCACACGAAAATACCCACACACAGGAGGAAGCACAAGAGACGAATGCAGCGTGCCAGGCAGGAGCCAGAAGTGTGCTGCTCGTGTGCTGCTCGTGTGGGATTGCTTAACGCCTGGGTGACTACTTGTTAGCCTTAAAAGGCTCCCTTCGGGTCCGGTTCCCTCCTGGGCAGTTCCTGGTTTTTCAGGATGACTTGAAGTATTTCACGAGGAACCAGAAAACCCAGGGCCCCACGGGGATCGGGACACCCAACGGAAGTCAGGACGCCGGGTGGAGGGTCCTTCCCGAATCAGCAACAACCCTTGCGCGGCAGGATATGTCTCGGTCATCACTTTTCCAGGATAATTTTACACGGCACTTGCCGTGGAATCCCGAGGGAACTAATGGTCTCCCCTCTAAAAGCATCCCACGAGGATTACCCCGACACCCAACGGATGCTAAAGCCAGACCAGGGTCGCTGGTGTCCTTTAATCCTTGCCCACAGGATATCCAAACACGGTTTCGAGATTACTGTATCAGAGATTTGTGTGGAATTTTCAAGTAAGACTGAACTTTTCAGAATTCCTGGACCGTGGGTCTTCATCAGGACCCCTGTGTTTGGGATCGATAGTGGGGTCGTATCAGAGATCCTTTCGGCGCTTATCGGAGCCTCCAGGACGGAAGTCCAGGCCGAGGTTTATCGGAATGGTCCTCCATTAAATGGACACTCGCTTAATCGGGATCGTTTCCATGCGGATTCACAAATATCCCCGGGTCCGACATCTCTCTTAAGGAGCTGGTCCTTCCGCCAAATGGAAGCGCTCCTTTATCGCCGGTGCGATTGAAATGCAGCTGGAGATTATTCCGGCGTCGCGGTCTCCACATCCTGGGGACGTCCCGAAGGACCTGCCGAGTGCCTCGTAAATGTTGACCGAAGGGATTGTTCCTCGGTAATGGTTGCCAGCAGTTGGGCTCGAGCCATCCTGGAACGAATTAATGGCCTCGAAAGGACGACCGAGGTAATCCACGTCCACGCGCCAGGACTCCGTCTCGTCAGCCAAGGACCTGGGGTTAGCCGGGATGGTTTCGACTTGGAAAGGACTATTTCTTAGCCGGATTTTTATCGAGTCCAGGAAGGCTCGTGCCGAGCTAACGTCGCCTTCTCGGCACCTGCCATTTCTTCCGTTTCCCCGGAGTCCTGGAATTCCTTGGGGTCCATTGACGCGGGCGCAGGACTAGCTCGAGGATAGCTTCGTAGTCCTTCGCAGGAGCCGAGGATCTCCTCGCTGACTACGTCCTTGGCCAGGATGGACCCCTAGTAATGGTTAACGAGGAGACTTCATTGGGAATTGCCGCGAATTATCCGCGGGGAAGAGGATCCTGCCGAAGGAGCAGCCGTCCAGCCGGAGTCCATCATCAGCGTCCGTCTTAACCGGCCTTCGGAAACCGGCAACAAAAATCGCGCTTATTCCCCCCGATCTCTCAATTCGGTTTAAGGATTCCCATCGGGTCCAACCTGTTTCCACCTTGTTAACCGTCCACCTAACGTTCGCTCGAAGGGGAGCTGTAAGCGGCCATTGGGGGCATTTAAAAAAAATGCTAATCGGCCGCCTCCTCCGTTGTCGTCCCATTACCCGGCACCGAAAAATGGGCCCGACGATAAGGCCCCTGTTAATCGTGGATCTCCTTGCGTAACCGGGCCACAAATTTCGGGCCCCGATTTGCGCTCGTCGAGTCGGCTGCTCATAGCCCGCCATAGGGGGAATTCGTTAACCCCCCAAAAAGGCACTTGTAGTCCCAGGGTGTGCCTTAATCTCTGACCAGGAAAGGCACTGCCACGTCCGAAATGACTCCCCGATGAGAAAAGCCGCAAGAAGCGTGGCATTTCCATCGAGATCGGTAATGTTCCGGGGTCGGCGTCTGCAAACTGCCGGCCGCCCACTATCCATCAAAGATGCGGTTTCGATAGCGGCCATTATCTCGAAATCCCGGCGATTGCGATGAAATTGGCCGCGACAGGGGTTCCGCGATACCGAGAAAGAAAGCGATTAGGTCAGCTCGATCGGGGGAAATTCTCACTTTCGGCCAGTGAAAATCCTCCGAGGCGTTACGGCCACTTTCCTTCGGAGAGCGGCCGCCATCTTGAATAATTCAACGCCGGGATCCTTGCACTCGTTTACCCCCTCGGGAATATAGAAACTCGGAGGGAAATCGATTTCAGGAAGGAGTTCGACTTCTTCGCTCGGGTATTGAGAGTCGTATCGGTCGGTTCACATCTCCCGAGGGACGTCTCGACGCCCATCATGGCGGCCGGTCACGCAGCCCTGCTTCGGTAATCCCCGGCCAATTTCCTATGTGAAATGCAGGAGGTGGCCGATCGGCAATGCATAACGCGACACGTCCTCCAACGGCCTCGAGAACAACACATGCCTTCACACCGCCAGTTCCCATAGCTCGCAGGAGCCATTGACCATGCGCGTCGCTCGTGCCTTTCCGTTCGTCTGCGCGTGCGCCCTCGCCGCCTCGACGCGTCAAGTTGTCCGTGACCCACGTGACGACACGAGCGGGAAAGATATTCCTAATAAAGAAAAAATAAAAATAAAAAGAAAACCATGGAATTTTATAACATCGCTAGGCGCTCCAGACCATATTCATAAACTTAATCCTATACGTATAAATATAATACAACGCATTACAAAGAAAATAATTGGAGTGCACGAAAAGTTAATTCCACCCAATTTCATGAAACGTCACGTTAAAGAATCCCAGGTTTATTTCAGAATTACTGAGGGGTGGAACTACGATTTTCTGTACCGGAATTTATTGTGATTTTTAATTTTTTATTTTATATTGGACGGTTTTGGGGAATTCACTTTAAGCTCGCTTTTGAGGTTATGGAGGCTATCGAGCGAAGTTTGCGATTTAAGGCGAATTTATTTTTGTTAAGCTCGTTTTTGAGGTTATGGAGGCTAGCAAGCGATGTTTGCGACGGTGAATTTCTGGTGGTTCTTTTTCTCTCGGTTTCTACGGTGTCGGGAAGATGGAGGAATTTCTATGGAATATCAAGGGTGAAGCGTGCAGGGTGACGTTGGCCGCTCTCCGTTCATTCCACCGACGCGTGCGAGGTCGCTGCGTCGTGCATCGGGCTCGCCGCGTGCGCGCGCATCCTAATGAGACACCGAGACTGGCAGGACTTGCAATAACAATTAATGCCCCTCCTCTTAGAGGATGCAGTCGGTGCGTGCACGCAGAAGGGCAGCCTCCAGCTCCAGGAGACGCGTTATTATCGACGCTGATTGCCGACGGTAAATCGTTTAATTAAATTTTATTGCAAAAGCCGCTGGGATGGCGGCCGACCATCTTCTCTCAGGACGCTCGCGAAGCAGCGTGAAGTTGGCTGTGCACACATCGCTGCGAGAATCGGCCAGGTTAAAAAGAAACCAGGACCTGCGGACACCTGCGCATCCATCAATATTCAATGCCCACGGGATATTAACCCAAATTTAAGGTCGCCAAACCGTTACCTTGGTGCCGGTACATGGTCGCCATGACATTATCGAGGATTTGGACCATTGTCCATTTTGCCAGGTCGCAGGGAATAGTTTGGAGGACTCCGAGACGAGTGTCCCTAGGTTATCCCGAAAGTCGACAGAAACCCTTTTTTCGGGGAGGGGACGGGACTTCGGATCGACTTCCGGCCGAGTCCGGACTCGTGGTCAAAAAAAGGGCGGCTCTTTCGCTTTTTGAGAGCCAATTTCCAGCGCCGTTCTAAGCGATTGCCTCCAGGCGTTTTTGTCAAGGGCCCGGATTAATCGGCGCGCCCGAGCATCGATCGCGAAGCCAAACAACGAGCGATCGGCGATCTCACTGTGGGAACGACTCCACCGTGGATAACCGCATTTTCCACTGGCCCTCGAGAAAAAAGCGTTGTTGGTTCAAGGAGAGAGGAGTTGTTGGTTCTGTCGGCGACGTCCGATCGTCACGCATCGCGAGGCCGAGGCGCGACCCCCGACGCCGCCATCTTGGATCCTTTACGCCCGAATTAAGAATCCGACGCGATGCCAAACGTTTCTTCACCTAAATTCGAAGTCGGACTTTTTTCAGGGCATCGGAGAGGTTGATGAACACCTCGGACGTGTTTCACCGGTAATTTGGATCGTCCAACCGCGGTATAATGTAAAATTCGAAAGCTAAACTCTAGATCGCCTAGGCGCGACCTCCACCGCCGCCATCTTGGATTCTTTACGCGCGACGCCAAACGTTTCTTCACCTAAACTCGAAGCCGGACTTTTTTTCAGGGCACCGGAGAGGTTGACGGACACTTCGGACGTGTTTCAACGGTAATTCGGATCGTTCAACCGCGGTATAATGTAAAATTCGAAAGTTAAACTCAAGATCGCCTAGGCGCGACCTCCACCGCCGCCATCTTGGATCCCTTACGCCCGAATCAAGAATCCAACGCGACGCCAAACGTTTTTTCACCTAAATTCGAAGCCGGACTTTTTTCAGGGCATCGGAGAGGTTGATGAACACCTCGGACGTGTTTCAACGTGGCGATTTACATGATTCTTCGCCTCTGCGGGACCTCCGACGGCGCCAGCGGCCGCCATTTTGTCTCGCCCGGATTAATCGGTAAAACGAACGACGTGGACCGTAATATTTTACAATGTTGCACGTTTCAATAAAATAAGACCTGCGAACCGAGCGGTCGTGGACCACTGCTGGTTATTATTAATTCCTCGCGTGTCCACGTGCGCCCGAAATTCCGCGCTCGTGTAGCCCCCTTTTTTATACCTTTCAATTTTAACCACGCACACGTCGGCGCGAACGTCACGAGCTCGTATGTACAGTTTGTACACGCGAAAGAAGAATAATCCCGTTCGGCTGGAGTTTTTCGACGTGTGATTTCGTGTACAGTTATAACGAGGGGCTCTCGTCCTTTTTCAAACACTTCTTGCCGGATCGCCGCCATTGCGTAACTGCCGCGGCGTGAATGATACTTCTCGATTTTTGTCCCCCGGCTGTTTCTTACCTTTCCCGAAGCGGCCGAAACGCAGCGGCCGTTAGCCGAAATTTAAGAGCGCCCGTTCGCGAAAATAATCGCGCCGGAAAAATTAATGGGGTTCCTGCTTCGTTAAGGTGTTGCTCCGGTAACCGGTAGGGTACCTTAATGGCTACCGGTTGCTTGATCGATCATTTCTCAAATCGCAATCGTTACGTGGGCCCGCAAGTAATTAGCATTTCGGGCCCGGCTCGCCAAAATCGTGAGAACAATATGGCCGCTCGGGGGAGAACAAAAAAAAAGGAAGAAAGAAAACAGTAGCGAGCCCAGAATTACCAATAAAAAAGGAAAGCGTGGAAACGACTACCCACGTAATTCAATTTACTCGTGTTGATGCCACGCGCGATAAATCGTCGGTAAATCCCAAAAGAAACTCGATATATCGAGATTACCCTGTGTATGAAAAAGGAGTCCACGTACCGATTCCCAAAGCAAGTCCCCCTCAAGAAAGAACGACAAGAAAAATTCGTCCCGCGGATTTAGGGAACCCCGTCAACGGTGAATAAACGTCACTCGATTCGGCCATTTTGCAGGATTCGGGGTAACATCTAGCGCCGACTTTTCACCCCGTTTTCTTGGTATAACGGTGAGTAATTGGTATGCACCATGGTCCCTGGGTATTGCATAATGAGTCGCTACCGAGAAGTGCCCTCAATCCGCATATAAAGCGACTTTGGCACTTCTCGGCATCGGCGATGGCTTAGAAAACGTCATATTCCGGCAACGTGACCGTCATGGCGACGAACGGTCATTTTCTCGGTAATTCCTGCGGCATTCAGGCGGTCCGTTTGACGACACTTTGTACCGTAATCACGCGAGGCAGTCTTTTTGCCAAGCCCTCGACCAGGAAGCGTTTTTCTACCCCCCGGTGCCGAATCTTCGTTAATTAATGCCCAAGAACTCGAGGCGAAGTCAATGGCCAGAGAATCCAATATGGCGGCCCCACTCGGAATTATCCTCGAAAATATCCCAAAGACACGGAGGATTTTTTCCGGAATTCGAGAGGCCTTCGTGTGGCGACGCCATTAGGGGTCGTCGCATGCTCGGAGTCGCATTTCCGGTCCCGGGGGACGCGACGCGACCTCTGCCGACGGTGCTCCGGCATTGTGCCGACCGGAAAGGGGGAAAAGAGAGAGAGAGACGAGGGCGAAATTGCATCGATTATCGACAGGCAGGTGCATCGCCTCGGCGAGGGGGCCGCGACGGGTTCCGCGAACCGCCGTGGCGCGCCGCCACCGAGCAAAGGTCGGGGCCACCGGAAGTGGAGGTGCACCAACGACCTTCGCGGAATGCCGCCATTGCGGATCGCCGATATGTGCCCTTATCTCGTATCCACTTACCAAACTACAAAAGGAAACTCCTCGCCCATCATCCTCCCCTTAAGTCGCGGTAAGTATTCAATTAACTCCACACCCGACTAAACACGGCCATTTTCCCGACCTAAAAAGTAAAACCGAGGGGCAATTCACTCGGAACCCAATAAAGTCGATTTCCTCCATTAAGAATCAATTCCCTTTGATATTATACGTTAAACGATAACGCGATTCAATAAAAAGTGACGTCCGGCCTTAACATTTTTTTTTATATCCGACGATATCCAGCGATTTCTGCCTCCGCTTTCCCCCTAATTTTCAGTACGGAAATCCATGATTTCCGAGTGAATAACCTTTTCTCCCAGTAGTTCCCACTTACCAAAGGTACCCTTGCTATCTAAAAACTAACTTAGAAGTAAAAAGCTCGTCCAGCTCCCGTAGATAAAAATATTTAATTAGTTCCGCTCATGAATAGATATGGAATGAGATGAAAATGCCGTGAAGTAGGATCCAGGATGCGAAGTTGGGAATCAAGGCCATCGTTATCAGCGCCACCTGTGGTTCCTCCTACTCGTGGCGCACCCCGGGGCGCCCTCTTTCGGCCGGCGGCAGTCATCGGAGTCCGAGGTAGCCGGAGTGGTGCTCTCCGTGACGTCACGTCCGGCGGGAGGGCCCCGAGTGTGGGAACCGGCGGCAGGTGCGCCGGCTCGAGAGTCGGCGCCCGGGGAGGGGGGTGTTCGGGCAGGGAGCACGGAAAAAGGAAGACGAGCGACCGCCACGCTCGCCACGCACGCCGAGCTCGCGCGCGCACACACGCCACGGTGCGTGTCACGCACGCGTGCGTCACGTGACGCGGAGGGGCCCAGAATGGATATCCCGGGGCCTGGCGAGGCCCCGGGCCCCGGTAGGGATCCTCGGCGAGATGGATCCGCCATTTCGAGGTGGGCCGCCATCTTGCGTTGTGGCGACTCGCACGGAAGGAGGCACCCCCGACAGAAATAAAGGATTAGAAAGGAGGCCGGCAAAACGCGTCCGCGCGTGCACTTAATGCTTGTCCACGCGATAATTGTAGTAGCGTGTAATTAGTGCGCGCCACCTGCGTGGATTCCTGCCGATCGGAATCCAGAGTCTTTCCAGCCGTGACACTTTCACGTCCGACTCGCGAGTGCGGACCCGTCTCGAATCGGATCACTCGGGACGTCGTTTAAGGCCCGCCCGCGGACTTAAGGCCCCATAACGATCGTTTCCCATGCGAGTCCAGCATTTACCTGTCGGCTGCTTAAGCCGACAGCCTGGAATTTCCTGCCCCCTTGGGACCCTTTTAATCGCACCTATTAATAAAATGACGCTAATTTACCACCGTCAGTCCTTCGTGACGAAATCCCTCCCTCGATAAGTACCGAGGGGGGTAATTAGCCAAGGAAGTCCCCAGGGCACCAGATAGGCGGGGATAATCCGCAGACCGCTCCTTGAAACCAGGTTATTCGATAATCCCATGAAGCACCAGATTATGGGACTCTTGGGACTGAAAATTTACACCTTGGATTCGGACGAGGGCAAACCTTGATTAATCCTCTCAGGATTTCGACGATTTTGATTAATATCGAGTAACGTTATAAATTCAAATTTCCCGCCGCGGTGAATTTCTTCAGTCTAGTTTTATCAAATTATATATATAAATATAAATGTATGTATGTATGTATGCCGAGATTTATATCCCCTCTCGATAGAGACGCCGCGGCGACTTCCTTGTGCCGCGTCCTGCTCTCCCGATAGGGCGTCGCGACGCCCGCGCTTTTTCGGGCCGGCCTCCCCGAAATAGACGTGCAAGCTCCGCGGTTGAGGTTATGTTCGCCGGATGCTGGGGGCTGCTCGCAAGCAACCGCCGGGTGCTTTGTCTTACAGAAACCTCCCCCTGTGTCGGCGCGGTCCTTTCTTTCGCCGGCGAAGGAAGTTCCCTCGGGAAAAGAAGGCGTCGCGACGCTTTTACCGTCAGCCGGGCCCTGATTCGCTGCTTCGAGCGATCGATGCGACGCCGCTCCTCCCCGCCCCGCTGCCCGCCGTGTATAGAGCGAGGCGTCGCTTTCTCGACGCTTTTTATACCCCCCGCGTGTTGTCCTGATAGGCCGTCGCGGCGCCCGCGGGCCGACGCCCCTAATTCGCGGGAGGGTCGCGATCTTCGATCCGATCCATCTAATCGCCAATTTCAACGACTTTATTGGGACTGATTTTTTATTCCGACATCCATTCGCCATGTCCCTCGATTGGACAGGACGTCGAGTGGCGTCGTTAGCGACCTCTATGTAGCACGTGAAAGCTCCCGCCCTTCTTCGCAAGTTTCCACCCTTTTGGGAACATTCTCCCGGGTTAATGGGCTCTCTCCTTCTCGGTGCCGCTCCCTCTCTCTGTCCGTTCCTCTCCGCGGAACGCAGGAGAGCATAAAAGCTCGGGACCGCAGCTTCCGGAGCTTTCGAGTTATATGTCGCGGTTGCGAAATCGAATTATGCGTTCCTGGTAGAGAATTCTCGGCTGCAACATCAATGGCAGAAGCTCGCGAAAGCCGGGCTGGAAAAGCTCGACCGAGCTTAATTTGATGTCGGTTATCAGGTACGACGGTCTTGAGTTGGCAGATCGGACAGTGTATGGGCTTGGAGTTTAGGGTGAAGAGAAATGAGGGACAGTTAAAGCTGAGCTTGCAGCGCTTTTTCGAGAATGCGGTCCAGGGAATTCGGATGTGAGGGAGACTTAGGTGGCCAGGCAATTAGAGGAGAAAATTCCCTGGAAGCGCCGCCATCTTCCTGCGCACATGCGCCCCTACTGCCGCGTTCGATTTTCTCGGCGGTGGCCGCAAGCTCCTTCGCTTTCTGTCCTCCTGGTCGACCACCGGGAGCTTTCAGTGACAACGTCTGCGAAGCTGCGCTTCGTCGGCCCGAAAGTCGAGCAGCTGCAGCTGGGGCTTCCTTCCTCGTGCTGGGGTCTTGGCACGCAGCTTGCGAGCTTGCAGACCGCGGCGCCGGTCCCGCCGAAATTTCCCGGATGCGTGGGTGCAGGCCGGAAGCTCCTTACCGCACATGCGGCCCGGATACGGCGTCCCGACGCTGACGGAGTGCCGTCACTTCCGTCAGGCGCGGAAAGCTCCCTCCGAGCGGCGACCTCGGATTCGTAAGCTTTCCGTCCCTTTTTGTATCCTGCTGCCTTGATAGGCGGTCTCGACGGCAGACGACCGCGAGCGGGCGTCGCGATGCCGTCGCAAGCTCAACATTGCCCCATTGCCCCACGGAGGGAGGAACATCCCCTTCTTGGGATGCGCCCCTGATGCCGGCTGGGTCGTGGGTTTCGCCGACGGTCGACCGCGTGCCAAGGCGTCGCGGCGCTGCCCTTCGTCGACGTCGCAACTCGGCCCACCCCCTCCAGTTCCTGTCTAGATGGGGCAAACAGCCCCTCGCCGGGATGCACCCCTGGTGAGTCCTAGGTAAACGGCTTTGCCGATGGACGGACGGGTCGCGACGCCGCCGCCCTTCGCAGACGTCGCAAGCTCGACGTCTGCCTCGCTCCGTCGCGGTTCAGAGGATCACCCACGGGGTGTGGAAGACGCGCCATCTTGAGACTCGCCCCTGATGTTCCCTTGGTAAGGGGTTTCACCTGTGGACGACCACGTGGGGACGCGTCTAGACGCCGACGACGCGAAGTCGCAAGCTCGACCCCTCTCCGTCAGCCTAACACCGATAACGGGGCGAGGGGTTACCTGGTTCACGACTCCGTTCCGATGTTTCCTTGGTAGAAGGGTTCCTCGAAAGACGGCCACATTGGGGCGCGTCGCGACGCCCGTCGACGTTGCAAGCTCAACTTCAAGGTCGCCTCAGGAAGGATGCGACACCCGGCTGATGGTTCCTTGGTAAAGGGGTTCACCTTTGGACGACCACGTGCAGTCCCGTCGCGACGCCATCGCTTCTTGACGTCGCAAGCTCGGGCTTTCGCAGCTTCCGGCGAACGAATCTGATGCTTCCTTGGTAAAAGGTTCCGCCGAACGACGGCCGCGTCGCGGTCCGTCGCGGCGCCGTCGACCGTGGACATTGCAAGGCCCCACTCACCTTAATCCCGGTTCCGACGTCCGTTAACGACGTCGAGTTTCCGTCAAGCTCGAAAAGCTCTCGGACGCCATGCAACCCTGCTCCGTCCTCGCCATTCGGATTTGCCGACGGACGCCGTCGCGTCGCTCCGTCCTTCCGACGTTCCCTTAACGAAGGCTTCCGTCTATGGACTCGGAGCTTTCCTTGACGAAAGCTCCCTCTCCCAGCACCCTAGCGACGCTCCCGCGTGTTTCTGAGACCCTGGTGCGCGGTTGGTGAAAGCTTTTGCCGACCGACGGCCCCGCGCGGATACATCGCGTCGGCTTTCGTCGCAAGCTCTGTCCCCTCCTCCCTCCTGTGCTTTAAGCGCGCCAGAAAAGGCGTCGCGACGCCCTCGACCTCCTGATGATACCCTGGTGCGGCGCCAGGGCATCTCTCGACCTGCAGCTCCGAATCGAACAGGTGTGGCCCCGCGTCGAGGGCAAGGCGGGCGTCGCGACGCCCAGTGACGCTTTCTGCGGAGAAAAAGCTCGGCTTCAGCGACGCCTGCCTACCTGTCGCTCAATCGCTTGTCGCGGCTCGGTCGCGGCGGCTTCTCCGACGCGGAGAACAGCCTTGCGGAGGAGCCGCACGGGCGTCGCGACGCCCGGTGGAGCTTCGCAAGGGAGGCCGACGCCAGGGCCGCGGCGGCGTCGCCAGTCCTCGCGGACCGCCTCGGATTACCAGGGGAACAACAGGGGGAGGCGTTCGGAGGCGTCCAAGATGGCGGACCTGGCGTCGCCAGGTGAGACCCTTAGGGGTGCGAGCCGAGTGGAAGGGATCCTTTCCATGCGGACCCCCCTTATTTAAAATTTCCACCCCATAAATTTCAACGACACAATTTCATAATTTCGTACCAGAAATTTCTAACGTTTATAAAATTCCATTCCTTAATTTTTTAACATACCTTGAAGACGTCATCGGGATAAGGGGTGGCGCTGGGCCGAAGAAACTCATCAACCCATATAAATGGTCATTGGCCTAACTTCAACCCCACTATCTACCATCCAGAGATTTACGAGAAACTCTTGTCCCTCTTTTTGAAACACCTCCAGAAAATATTGTTTAATATTTATTATTTTTAGAACAAAAATTATGGTGATTGGGGGAGTAACGCTGAAAATGGAAACCACCCTTAAGGAGTGGTTCCTAGGGAGTGTCACTCATTTTTCAGAGTCAACGTCGAGGAGGATCGCCACCCTCAAAGTGAGCCCGAATTTCACCACCGGAGGCGTCGCGCCCCTAGAGTCGACGCTGCGGCGCCCTAGCGTCGCGACGCCGTACCCGGGCACCATGCCGGGCTCGGCCTACGAGGCGTCTCCGGCCGACGTCTGACGGGCCGTACGTCGATCGGAAGACGTCGTCTGACGTACCTCGAGCCCAGGCAAGCATCCGCCGCCAGGAGGCCGTCGCTGGGCGTCGCGACGCCTCGCACCGTCGCATTTCCCAGGCGGAGGCCGCGCCTCGACGTCCTCCGCTCGCAGGAGAACACCCGGGGAGGAGGACGCGCGCCGTCGCCGCGACGGCTCGAGCGACGACGCGACGCCGAGCGTCGTCACGTCGGGAGCTTGTACCGGGAGAGCAGGTCGACGAGGAGCTGGCTGGCGTCGCGACGCCACCCGCGTGGCAATTATAGATTTTCGGGGGACCTTGGGGGATGGAAATAGACGCCAGCTGGGGCGTCGCGTGGGGTGCGAGGCGTCGATGTAGAACTTTCATACACCAACGAGGGCGTCCTACCACATCCAAACGCTATACAAAGAGCGAAATTAAGTCCAAATATATTATAAACAATTTAAAGAAGAAAATTAATTCTAAGTGCTTCCTCCTGAATTTTAAGAAATGGGACATAAAATTGATACGACTTAAGTGGATAGCCTAGGAAAGGGTCTCGTCTGACCATATAGGGATATTTCTACTGAACCTGCAAGCACAGGGAAATATTGTTAATAAAAAAAAAATTGTTAGTAGGTGGCTTAATTAAAATAAATACAGATGATCAGTGCTCTCTCAGGGAAAAGTCCAGTCTGACTCGACGAAGCCTGAACGGCGAGGTTATTTATAAAGTCGATCCACAGACGAGTATATACCACTAGTGAAATAAGCTCGCGCGATCCCAAGACGCCGAAAGCTCTCTGACGTGTCTCGAGAGCTTTTCGAAGGTGCACGAGTATCATGATAACATAATCGGCGAGGGAAACCTCGCGCTCAATCGAAACCCCCGTTGGAAGGGATGAGATTTTCGGGTTTGCGGTCGGTAGGCGTCGCGACGCTCGACCAGGGTCGCAGGAAGAGCTCTCTCCTCCCCCAATATCGACCACCGTGCTCCATACCGTACAATACACAGAAAGTAAAAAAAAATGAGTTTCACCCTTGACATCCATTTAATAAATTTAAATAAATTATTCATTTAAATGAATTCGTATTTCGATCCTCTGCCTGATTTTTCTGTGCAGACGGATAAGCGCGTCCTTATAGATTCCTTTAGGTGCCGATAAGGATTTGGTTCAAGGGGTCGAGGATGAATATTTACCGAGTTATGTATATCATATCTGAATTCTATATAGATATGGCGTCTTGAGTGTATGATAGGAGGGACTAAGGAACGTAGGAAAGGGCAGAAAAGAAGGCAAGTAACGATCTCTTTATGACCGGTGTCTGTCAAGCCACGCCGTTTTCCCCTGACAAGTAGAAGAAGCCGCAAACGCGGTCCGTCCACCGCAAACCCGACTATCAAGGCAGTAGGAAGGGGTTAGAGGCCGAAGGCGTCGCGACGCCACTCGAGCCGCCATCTTGGATCCGCTTAACCTTCTCTAAGACGCGAATACCACCTAAGGCTCGACCAAAAGACCAACTCTTGTCGAGTTTTCGTTTCTCTTTGACTGGGCATGTCGGCATGTTCCACTGCCGTGGTTTCCGGCCGATTACGTCGATCCTGACTCACTAGGAGTTGCGTCACCGGAAATTAGCTCGCGGTCGGAAGTCGCTATCGGTGTCGCGTGCGTTTTGCATTACGACACGTACGGCGTTCCCCTTCCCGCTTTTATTTAACGGCCCGACACTCCCATTCAACATGGCGGCGCCACACGTGGCCATTTCGCCTTTCACGGCGCCCCATCAAACACCCGGAAGTCCCGAGGGACTTTTCAACGTTTGCAAATCCGTGCTCGAAGCGAATTCCTTCCCGAAAGAAGGAGATTAGGTTCGCACTCGAGGAATTCATTAAAGCGCTTCCGTGATTCCAGGATTTTAGTCTCGTCTGCCGCCGGAAATCTCAAAGAAAAAAAAAAAATTCAACAATGAAACAAACAATGAAAAGAATTTTTCATTGTTTTCAAATACGCGTTCGAAGCGAATTTTTTTTTTTTCTCGCAACTGGGAGATTATGTTTGTCCTCGAGGAATTAATTCAAGCGCCTCCGTGGTTCCAGCGTTTTGGTCTCGCGTCCCGTGGCCGTGAATCTCGGTGAATTTTCCATCGTTCTCAAATTTCCGCTCGAGACGAATTTCTTTTTCGAAACAAGGGCATGTTCGTCGGAGCGCCTCCGTGGTTCCAGGTTTTTAGTCCCGTGCACCGGCTTTCACGCTTCCCGTAAACGGCGGGTCGTTTCGAGCTCCCTTGCCTCCTGCAATCTGCATAATTTCCGGCACGCATTTTGCGACTCGCTCATTGAAATGACGCGGAACCTAACAGTACCTGAAATTGGGCGGGCATGTTCCCCATAAGCGGAAGAAACGTGAAAATTAAAAGAAGGGCCCTTAGCGCCATGAAGAACGAACTGTAAGGCGCAGTTTTCTGAGGAGGAGCGGCTCTCCATCCCGCCATCGAATTCCGCGATTAATATTCCCGCCCGGGGCTCCGTTTTCGCGGGGAAAAATTAATAACCGGCCATCGTTTTGCCCGAGCCTCGTCATGCGAGAACTTGCTGCAAGGTGGTCTGATTAATGGCCGGGGTAAATTGATTCGTCGCGCTACCTTTCGATACGACGTCCACTAATATTATCGATACACTGGGGATTAATTCGCGAGAGCTAACACGAGACTCCTCCGGAGCATTCAGAAATGATTCCTCGCGACAACTTCCCCCGTGAAGAATTCGACGAAGACGAGGTTTGAAAAATCGTAAAAAAAATTCATAACCGCAGCCCCGGTCGAGTTGCTTTTTCAATTTCGTCCGGACGCGGTTTGTCTTTCGAAAACGTGCCCTGGGACCGTTAACCAGATCCCCCGTGGATATAGCGACTCCTTCGAAGCGTTTTTTCTGCGCCCTCTAGCACACCTTCGGGGAAATAAGCTGGCTCGTAAGGTAAAGCAGATGAATACGTTAAGGTGGGAGCAGAAATGGCGGAGGCGCGGCGTCGGAACACGTTCTGCTTGCAATAATTCCCAAGGTGCGAGTTACCCGAGACGCGAGTTTTACTTTTTTCCCAAATTTATGGGCGCAACGACTCGGGGCTGCCGGCTGCAGCACCGACGTCGGATTCGACGTCCAGTCTCACGCCTGGTCGTCCAAGTACGGGAACCTATTTTTTTTTTTTTTTTCTTTTCTCACGTACAGAGCCATTAATATAGCAAGATCGAACACGAGCGATGGCCGAAAGACCGCTCATTACCAAATGCACTCCTCGACGGGGACTTATAGAATAAAAAAAAAATAAAAAAAATAAAATAAATAAAAAATAAGACTCCTGGGAAGGTACATCTCCCTGGAAAGTGGATTTTAATTTATCATAAGATTTATGAAGGAGATGGATTCTTCGTATCAGGACCGAACGTCCCAACGAATGGACTTTCTGGAGACTGACGACGCGGAATTGGTCCAGCCCGGGACGAGAAGGTTTTTTTTTATTTCGGTAAAAAACTGGAGAATGGGGCCCGGTTTATTCGGCCGCGAGAGCCGCGGAGGTGAGACGGGACGAAGGTTTCCGGAGTCTGCGGAACGACAACGGCCGAAGGAGGGGAAGGTCGGAGGAACAAAAAGATCAGGTGGAGGAACGAACCGAGCCGAAACCGAGAACCAATGGAAGATCAGCCACGATCGTCGGGGAGTGGCAATAGCGGCGCGCAAGATCCTTTCTTCATCCCCGATGGACCAATGGGATGCTGGGAGAGGATCCGAGGATAGCGGCCGAGATCCCCCAATTGAGAAGGCAGGAGAGCCCCTTCTTGCGACACTGGCCGAGATGTTCCCTGGAGAGAGCCCTCGGGATCAAACATGGCGATCGATCTCCTCTCCCCTTCCCCCCGCGGGAGAAGCATAAACTAAAATTAGTAGGAGAAAGGGAGCAAATGTTAGGGTGATTGCGGATTTATCCGCGGAATTGCCAGGCATTACCGTAGAGTGGACAGAGAAGAGCTGTCCTGACTCTTCGAAGAGGAGAGAAAGAGATAATAAAAATGGTTATTAAATTATTTCACCTGGAAGGGGCTCAAATATCGAGGCGCAAAGAGGTGCGTAAGGTATCCGAGATTCTGGATTAAAAAAGGGAGGGGGGGGGGGTGAATTTCTGTAGGTAGTGTTTTTCTAGGATCGAAACTGTCCCCTTCGAGGTGGGGTTCGAAACTCTCCCCTGGGAGCGAGTCTCCCCCTTTGGCCGGGAGATTCCAACCGGATGAGTTCAGAGAGACACCTGTGCACCTGTGCATCCACGCACAAAAACGCACAATGCCACTTGTCACGCCAACGACGGGCCCCATGGAGAATAATGCCCAGAAAGGTTATCCGGGACTTTTTCCACGCCTCGTCGACCATTCCCGATTGACCCTCCCTAGAAATCCGGGAGCGCATGCATGGCCGAGTCCAGGCATCCCGGGCCCCGATTCGGGGCCGGAAAAAAAGAAGGGGGGCTATGTCACTCGCGAGGAATTCGAGGGATAAAAAAAAAGGAAACACTGCCCCATCGGCGAGTTTCCAGGATCTCTCCAGTAACCCATCGTCGAAGGTCGCCGCGTCGGCGGGGCCCGGCGCATATCTCGGGGGGCCCAACGTATATCTCGGGGGGCCAGGCCGACATCTTGATATCGCGGCGCTCCCCGAGAAATAACCTCGAAAATAAACAAGTCCCCCCCTCGAGCCGTGGCTCTTCCGTACACGTGTGCAGCACGCACGGGAGGGCACGGGGGCCCGAGGGGGCCCGGGGCAGGGGACGAGCGGAGGAAAGATGAGGCGAACGTGAGCCTCGGCGTGGGAATAAGCGGCAGGTGCGCGACGGCGCTACCGGGGAGCCACTTGTGGGGGCACGCACTCTCCCTACGCCCCCCGCGCCCGAAGGGGCCCGCGACGTCCGCCATGACACCCGGAGCGTAAAGTCAAAGAAGCATCGAGAGGCTGGACGCGATGACGATTTTTTACGCCGGCCTCGATGGCCCTGGCAACATCCGCGCTTGCGGAAAAAAAAAGGGGGGGGGGGCACGGGATGCACGCAACCCCCCGGAGTAGGACCGTAGAGGGGGCCTCACCTAGCTACCCCCTTCTTCTACGATCCTCTTCTCTACGGTTATCAAGACGGGAAATAGAGAAGAGGGACAATCGTGGACCGCGGAGGGGGGCAGTTTTCAGAAGGGGGGCACGGTCCAGAGGGGGCCCGTTTCACCTGTCAAGGTGGAACTTAATTGTCCCTAGACTGCCTGGGGGCACGCGTGGCAAGGAGTCGTGGAATCCGCGCAAGGTCGACGTCGCGTGCGAGGGGGGCCCGCGCAAACACAGGAGGGGGCCCCGCGAGGGCACGCAATGCACGCAATGCGGGCAATGCGAGTAAATATGCACGCGGGGACACGAAAGGGCAGGCAATCGGACGTGGATGTACAGGTCCGTAGGTATGTCGCGGACATCTCGGTAGCGGTGCCCCCCGAGGTCGGGGGGCCCCCTGCGTGCCGTCGTACAGGAACGTACCTCGGTGCTCGATGGTAGTCCAGAAGACTCGACACGCGAGTACGCGCGTACAAGTACTCCTGGTACTTGGGGCCCATAAATCGGACGCAGTTTAGATAGTAGCGGGCCCCTCGCGTGCCCCACGACGCAAGATGGACGCGCCAGAAGGGGTTAATTGAATCGCCCCGCACCGGGAATTACGAATCGCGAGCAGACCTGAAAGACACTTCTCTAGCTCCGGTAATGTCCGATAGTCTCTTTGGACTTCTGGAAAAATGGGGAACAAGCGGCACTCCATGTAGGGGGGTCGACGCATTAACATCGGTGCCCCAGAAGGTACCCTATTAAATACCCCGGGAGGTACCGAGCCTCGACCAAGCCTCTGCCCTGAATGTATAGTTACCTCGAGTCTCTGGTGAAATTCCCATTATCCTTCGCGGATTAATTATCTCGAATTCCCGAAAATCCTTGAAATCGCGGATCCTCGAAGAATCCGCCTTGCACTTTCCTGCAGTTCTTTTTTTTCCTTTTTTTTCCCCACAAACGGCCGATCGTCTAATGGCCTCCCCTGGGGCATTAATCGCTCTAGGTGCGCGTATAAGTGCGCCGCGGCATTAAGTACCCACACCTGCGCCTCCACGTACGGATAACCGCGATACGGCTCGATTACTCGAACATTAAGCCCGCAAGTTATGGCGGGGGTTAATCGCTCGGCGGCAGTCGACGCTGCGATTTCACGCTGGGATTTAATCCTTAAAGTCGTGCCGCTCATTTTCACCTGACTTTTTCACATCCCCCGGGGGGTCGACTCTCCTGTCAGGGTACAGCCGCGTTTACACGGATCTGAAGTTCCCTAAGTGGATACGTGGACGTGGACACCGAGGAGGGACTCGAATACAGGTAACCGTCGGAGGAGATACCCCGTTTGGAGTCAGGTGAACGCATACAGGTGCTCGTCGGCTCCTTTGAAATGCATTAGACGTGCTCCTCGGCGTCCGCGAGACGTTAACGTCCTCCTCGACGACGTACCTCCGCTCCTGACGAGACGCACGGTGATTTCTCGCCGGTATTCAAATGCGACCGCCTTTAAAAGCGCCGGTTAGGACAGAGCTCCTATATCTACGAGCCTCGGGTGCCCCTTTCGTAATCGGCCCCGAGCACCCTGGAATGCCTGGACATCGTTACCGTGGATCGGTCGATAAGTACCGACCTCAGCTGGAGCGGTATCGCTGGTCCATAGGGATTGGCAGGTGCCGACCCTCAAACTGTGGGGTAGAATAATACAGACTACGTACCCCTCGCAATAACCATTTTTTTTCTCCTTCGGACAAGACTAGTATACACTACCCTGCACTGATAAAAATGCCCACGGAAATTTATACCCGCAATAAATTACAGTCCAGTCACCTAATACCACATTCAGCATCTAAATTAAAGAAAATGACAACCTTGCATTTAATTCCAGTAAAAATGCATTATCACATATTCTAATAAGTAAGTTTTCCATTTTACGTTTTTCTACCTCGACCTTGCGGGTGTAAAAATGGTACGTAAATTTCCGTCGATTATTGGTCCCTATTTTTTATTTCTTCTTTATTGGAGACCTTTCGATAGCACGTCTTCATCGAAATTTGTTCACCACGTCCATCATCCCTGGATTCTACGCGTCCTTTATCGTTCCCTTGTCCAGCGGTCGAAGGATTCGAGCTGGGGATGGTAATTGGCGACCCAACCCCAAGGACCCTTCGCCATCCTTTCAGCTTCTTTCTCGGGTCTCGTCATCCCTTTCTAGAGCGCCCCCTTAGGGGCGACCACGTGTTGCACACGCTCCTCGCAAGCTCGCCCACGTAGGCTCGCGCTCGCGTGTGCTGGCGCGCGTGTGTCGCCGCCCCAACACGAGCGCATCTCCAGAGGCCGAGAGAGGCTGCGTCCGAGTCTCGGCAGCGAGTCACACCTGCTCGTTTTTCCCACGAGATCGCTCGCCTCGGCTGGAGCCGATCCGAGGCCGATCCGAGCCGATCCGCGGCTCGGCCATCTCCGGCCAACTTCGACTCGAGAGATGTCAAACGGTCGATGATCGCCGACCGCGTCGCCTTCTTCTTGCTCTCGTTAGAGGGTCCCCTCGACGGGGCCTGATTTGAATAATGCCCAAAATAGTCGGCCAAGAGACACGAGGGTGACTAAAGACCGGCGACTTAAGGGATGGACCCCATCGGAAAATCTCGAGGCCTTAAGGGCATGTGAAACTGGCACCCGAAATCGTTGCATACCTTAAAACGTGAATATGGAGACCCTAAGGTAGGTCCTGAAACTCGGGAGATTTATTTTTTTACAAACTATTTTTAAAATACCTATAAACAAATTTGAAAGGAATTGAAATTTCATGAGCTTCAGGACCTTCCTTATGGCCCCCCTGTTCACGTTGTAAAGTTTCAAATTATTCGATAAATCGAATTGGGAGAAAAGTTTTATTAACAAAACCTCTTCCTCTCGAGAATGATTGACGGATGCTACTTCCATATCCCCTTAAACGGGGAGGAAGAAAAAGGATTTCTTCGGCGAACAAATGCGGCCCGATGACGCGCGTCTCCCGGGGTCCAAGATGGCCGCCCGCGGGTGTGCGTCGTGAATCACCGGAGCCACCCTTCGTTCTCTTGATCGTTGCAGCAGAAACGAGCACCCGAGGGCCACGGATGTATCGCGAGATTAACGAGAGAAATCGGCCCAGGGCGGAGAAAATCTGCTCGGCGAAGCACGACGCGCCATGGCGGCCATCTTGGTTCCCGACGTCCTGCGAGTTCTCCTCGCATTTCGAAAGGAATAAGGGAGTTTTCGAGGTGTAGGGTCGCTCTAACCTGGGTTTTAATTAAACCGAGGAGAAGTAGCTCTGGTGACTCACATTTTAAGAGGATCGAGAGAGCGAAACGGGGAATTGCTCGGCGAAGCACGACGCGCCATGGCGGCCATCTTGGATCCCAGCGTCCTGCGAGTTCTCCTCGCATTTTGAAAAGAATAAGGGAGTTTTCGAGGTGTAGGGTCGCTCTAATCTGGGTTTTAATTAAACCGAGGAGAAGTAGCTTCGGTGATGCACATTTTAAGAGGATCGAGATAGAGAGAGAGAAAGAGAAACGGGGAATTAGCGGACTGCATATGGTGGTAAGAAGTGCGAGTGGATTCACGGAAGAGCGGCCGCCGATAAGGTCTCGGGATAAACCGTCGATTTTATCGATTCGGTCGAAAGGACGCGGCCAATGAGCGTAAACTCCGGTGGAAACGCACGTGCAATTCTGTGAACGAAATTAGCGGCGAGGCGCGCAGTCGTACGCTCCTAGGGGGTAGATTTCGGAAATAGCGAAAGAGAAAAGGAAGAAGAGGTTACCGCCAACTTTTCCGAACCGCGCTCGAGGACACGTTTATTAAGCAATTAAGCGTTAACCGCGCAGGTTGCGTGCAATCGAGGGACCCCATCGAGGAGCCAGCTAGAGGAAAGGATGCAATCCCTCTCCGGGTCGCAATTACGAGTCCGGTGTAATTCGCACTATCAGGGGAAAAAGGAGGAGAGAGCCGCGCTCCGATAAATCCGCGGATGACTCCTCTCGCGTGCACGGGGCGTGCTCAAGGAATAAATCCACCGTGGCGGAGAAGCGGACCCCAACCTGTTGCACGTCTACGAATAACTCCAGTATGTCCCTTAGACGCCACCCGTCCTTCCGAGAAAGGAGGAAACTTCGCTAGAAATTCATGATAATAGGAACCGCGGGAACCAAAATGGCGGACATTTAGAAGACGCGGGTTAATCGCCAGCGGCGCGACCAGGCACGGAAGCGTTGGATGTTTCGAGGCGAATTTCCCGGATTTAATGTCAAAGACGGGTATTATCTTCTGGGGCCAAGATGGCGGATGTTTCGAATCGAATTTCCCGGATTTTACGTAAGAGATGCGTAATATCCTTTGGGACCAAAATGGCGGACGCTTCATTATTCGTGGCAAGGTTGGGCCCAGAATAGTCAGAACTTCCAAGGTCGGTTTCTTGGGTTCTACGTGAAGGCGCATATTGTCCATTGGGCCCAAAATGGCGGACGAAACGCAAGAGACCATCATTAGCGGCGAGATCGGGCCCAGAAGCGTCGGACATCCCAAGGCCGATTTCGCGGGCTTTACGTCGGATCGAATCGCGCGAGGAGAGCGAGCTCGTTATACCGGTCCCCGGAGCGAGGTGCATCCCCGATCGGACTTACCGGTCCCCGGACGTGTACCGGACTTGTCAGTCCCCGGCCAACAAGGCGCGCCGGGCGCCGGACGACAAGGAGAAACAATGTCGTATCTTATGAGCCCCGACAGGCGTATCGACCGCGGCTACCCGCGAAAAAATCCGCGAGCGCACCCTGCAGCTGCGCGGCACGGAAGATGCAAACGCGGATTTCGAAAAAAATACTCTCCCCCTCCTCCCCTCCCTCCTCTCACCCTGGAATACCCCGAGAGAAGAGGAAAGAAAACGCCTCTATCAAGGTAGCATCCAGATCCGATCGGCGGAATTCGCTTAGCCTGCATGGACTGGGCCCTATCACGATAGAAGATGAACAGAGTCCAGTGGATGCAAAAATGAAAATGCGGATTTTGAAGGAAATATCAATGGCCCTCGAAATTCGGAAGACCTCGAGAGAAGAGGAAGAAGAAGAAGAAAAGAAAATCGGGACAGCGTCTATCAGCGAAAACTGGGCCTGATGTGGGCATCGGAAGCTGAAGGGAGCAGTCAGGTGACGATTTCGAGGTACATCGGACCCAAAACCGCCGTTCCTCGAGCCGACCTCGGAATGGGTCTTGAGGCCCCTCGCACACGACCCCCACGTTCCCAGCACGCTCGGGCCCTCGCCTAGGGCCCACTTCGGGGTTCACTCGGTAGTCCTTGCGCGTGGCGCGTACAAGGGTGGCGCGTAATCTCGCCAAGGTCTTCTTGGGGCCCGTCGGGCCCGCGATGACCAATCGGACCAATGGAGCCAATGGGACCGTGGAGAACCGTGGCGCGAGGACAGGTGGCGACTCGAACCAGGGAACCTCGGAGGGCCCGAGTTCTCACGCGCAAAACGCACCAGCTGCCGCTGCCACGGCACACACAGCCTCGACGCACGCACACGGACGTGCACCCGCACACGCACACGCCCCACGCCACGATCGGGGCCTTAAAGTGTACCACACTCGGCGTGGCAGACACGTGGAAGACGAAGGGCACCCTCCGAGTGGGACCCCCGCGCCTCCAGGACACGCGTTTACGCGTGCTGAGGGTCTCGCGGTGTGCGTGAGGCCCCGGAACAGGGCATATGCCCCCGTTGCCCCCGTTGCCCGATGTATGCCAGTTATGCGCCCGTTGGAGGCCCCCTGCGCCCCCTGTGCGTTCGGTGCAAGGAGCAGATGCGTTGCGGTGGGTCAGGGATCTAAATATCACGGGAAGGGCCAATCGCACTCCTGGGCCTTCCGCCATTTTTCGGCCCGACACCTGCGTCTGGTCCAGAAAGGGGTGCGAATTCGAAGACGCGTCCTAGGAGACAAATGCCGAGTACCGGTCGCGGTCCACGACGGTTCCACTAAGGGTGGCCACGGGAACCGGCATTTCCGGATCCCCCTAGATGGGGCAACGATCGTCCGTTGCGTCGTTTAGTCCGTCATTGATGACGCATTCATCCCGATTCCTGTTCCTGGGCCTGCACCTGCCTCTGGGCCAGGTCGCAGGGGTTGCGGGGACCTGACCCCGGAACTTGGACTCCGTTTACGAGGTTAATGCTCGGGAAGGTGGGGATCGCGCCATGAGATTAAATGGGGGGTTGTTTCACGCATTGCGTCGGTAATCTGGGGAGGGGCCCGATTAAGGCCCCCTAGAATGGGGGGGCTAGCTGGGACCAGGCCTTCGATTGTTCCTTTGACTTGGGATGGACATCTTAGAGTATTGTTTTTCGAATTTCTGATATTACCGCGTTCTTATGCCGGACCCAGGAAGGAAATCCTGCCTCGTATCGAAGATCCGTCGACGCATCGCCATATCGAGGGAGCGTAATTGGCTTCGATTACTCGATGTAAGTTCGCTTACCCCGGCGTAACCCGATGCTCGATTTAGCCTCCACTTCTAGGAGCATCGATACGTGCGCTTCCAACCGGTCCCCCTGGATATCGTTCCTCACCTCGGCGAATATTAACGAGCCCTTTATCGACGTCACCGATGCAGCGCGGATGCGTTACCGATCGGCGAGCTCGATATAGTCAATAAAAACGACCATCGTTTATTGCCCACCTTCCGAAGCGCAAATGTAACAAATGGGGACAACGTACATCGGAATCGATGTTCTACCTCGACCATCCCTTGCTATATAGATAACTACGTGCATCTAGAAAAAATATTATCAATACATATCACGTCAATCAACCGATGACCAGGATCATAAAACATAATTCTCACGGCTAAATTCTGATTAAACCTGGATTATGGAAAATCTTGATAATACAATATAGTACAATTTGCATTACTTTGATACCGCGATCCTTTCCATGCGCGCATATTCCTAACGAATTCCAATATATCCATCCTCCTCTCCCGCTCGTGGTTCCCAATGACTCCTTCTTCTCCTCACTCCCTCTCTCTTTCTCCCGCGTCGACCGCCATCGCTCTGTCCCGCTCCCTCCTTGGCGCGTTCCCAACTGCAGCCATGGGTATCGGCCCTCTCTCTCCCTCCCATGGTCCATGCATCTCTCCATCTCCGTCCAATCGGGCATGCGCCGCGCATGCGCCAGCTACCGTGCCGTGCTCGTGCTGAGCTCGCGACCAAGAGAGCGCCTCTCTCTCTCCCTCCTTCCTCGTCCCATATATGACCGTCTTTCTCTTCGTGCTTCTTTCTTTTCTTTCCTCCTCCTCGCACGACTGGTCTCCGCCATCGCTGCGTCCTCTTCCCTCCCCCTTCCCTCTTTGAGTGGCCGATGGACGCTTCTCTCCCTTCCTCCTCGAGCCCTCTCTATCTCTGTCTCTAGATATACCTCGTTCCTTCTCTTATCCCCTCTCCTTGATCATAGCTCCTCTCTCTCCCTCCCATGTTCTTTTACCATCGCTTCTCTTTGTCTACCTCCTTCTCCACGGTTTCAGGGATAAGAGCCCTCCTTGGGTACACCCCCGTTCATGGTGTGCGCACGGGGGTGTGCATCCCAGTGCGCGTGTGCTGGTCGCGCGTGCTCGCGCGCGCCTTTAAGGAAGCCCGAGTGCCTTTATGCGCCGACGCGAGGCGCGCGCTGCGCATGCGCCGCGCCTCCACTATATAAGGCGCGGAGATCTCATCCCCGAGCGCATTCAATCACACCCACTCGGGCCGCGCACGGCCGCGGAGGAAGGGAGGAAAAAAAAGAGGAAGACGCGCTCCGGCCTCGTGCTGAGATCGCACGTGCACGCGTTCTCTCTTCGTCTCTGTCGCACCCCCCACCTGGTGCGACCGTCTTGCTCCGTCGTTCCGAAGCTACTGACACCGAGCGGAACCGCGAACCAGACACGACAAACCCCGAATTCACCCACGGTAATTGTTACAGAATTATTCCAACCATATAAACTAAGTAAAGCCACGGAAATATGGAAACCGACCGACGGCGGACATTTTTTTATAAGAGCGAAAAGACACTTTATTGACTTTGTAATTATCTTTTTCTAGCAATCGGATCAGGTGGAATTAATGACTGCATTGGAAGAGATGAGTTGACACCGCGGATGCTGGATTTTATGGGGATTTCTCCAGTCTCCGATCCCGTCATGATCACCTCCAGGGTTATCCTGGCGAACAGGCGATCTAAGGTAACGTCCTTCCTCAAGAATTGCATCAAGAAGGCGCTGATAAGGACCAGAGGCTGGAGACACCCCGTGGACCGGATCTGGAGCGCGGAGATGGAGAACGAGATCAACGAGAGGAAATGGAAGCGAGGGGAGGAGGCGGTCCTCCGGGATGCTGTCATCCTGCTGGACCAGAACCTGGAGAACGAGATGAGGGAGAATCTGCTCGGCTCCAAGGAGTCGGAGCTGGTGCCTTGGACTCCAATGGGACCAGATTAATGATCCTTCGTCCATGGTTCGATCTCCGACATCCAGCATCTTCTTCGGACACTTGAGAGTAAGACCTACCCCTTAGGATAATCGCTAGATTAATTTTTAATCCACATATCTACCAGTTATCCGTTCGGATTAAGTTCTTCCAGTCGGTCGTATCTATTTTCACTGGACGACTGATTACCGGTGAGGAGCTTTATTGTAATCTAAGCTCGATCGTTCTATCGGAGCACCGAAACTCCCATTAACGATAGTTCGTAACGTTTCCTTGGCTAACCCTAATTAATTAATTAACTTTACCATTAAGAGACCTGCTCGACTACCGAGGACGACTTCTCGCTAACGGGGCCCCGTAGTTAGTAAGCTTAGAGATTCGGATAAATTTCTTAAGATTTTGAGGTTAGGAAATATTTCATATCTTATTATGTATATGTTGCTAAGGGCTCGCATTAATTATGTTCTTCGGTTAGGAGGGCTGTTGCAATTTTATCCAGCGTTGTTCCAATTAGAATGGATGGGTTCTAAGATCGTTTCGACTGCTTTTCTGTGATACTAGGTCTAGGGTTATTTCACTAGGAACTGCCGTTAGTATAATTGACATCGAACTCCGTTCGACGAATAGGCCGCCCAGTGCATATTACATGTTATGAGATTCTGTGATATGGAGGCGTTATGGAGAGCCAACTTATCCTTAAAACTTAATTAGGTAGGGATTAGGAATTAGTTTTCTGCTGATCTCATCGATTGTGATGTCGTTCACTGTGATAAAAAGTGCTTTAACTTTGATAAGAGGAATATGTATATGAAGATGAAGTCAGGCGTTTTTTTATAATGATTCGAGTCCGTAGGACTTGATAAGGATTTCTGTCATTTTGTGTTCTTTTGAAAAAAATAGAAAATTACACACGATGGCCGTCGTTACCGCAAAAGGACTCGCGTCGTTTAAAGAAACGCCTGAAAATATTTGCAAATCTTTTATGCGAAATCCATGTGTCTTCCGAAATGCGATGCAATATTAGTGTTAAAGGATTAACCATGTTTAACCGAGTGCAATGTTAATTTTAACGCTGGATCCTTTTTCTAATTGGAACTCGAGAACGAGAAACTGTGATATAGGTTTAGTGACTCGTAGGTTTAGGGACTAGATTCGAAGTTCGTAGGCTAAGAAATTCCCTAGATAGTGGAGAACCACAGCTCGAGCCTTGCCTTGTGATAACGCGTGTCAGTAATCAAGAGCGGAAGCGATTTTGCGCGAAACTCCGGATTTTGACTTTCGTCGAGTCAAAATCGGACGGCCTTAATTCTTTCCCCATATCGCGCTCGTTATTACGATAATTTTTAATCCTTATGTAATCACTTTGCGTTATATCTTTGGTTTGTCAAATTTGCCGCCTCGGGTCGCATGAACCGTTCGCGGCTTTGTGTGCTTTTTTTCCCCCTTGATTGTCATTTGTACTCGAATAAAACTAAATAAAGAGTGTACACGATATTATCGATACCATTGCGTTGCATTTAATCGACCCTTAACCCCACCCTTAATCAAATCCAAGTTCCAAATCATCCATCTTGTGGAGCGCAGATAGAAGAACGAAAGATTCCACAGTACGGAAAAAGAAATCTGATAAAAGAAAAAAAAAGAGAAGAAAGCGAAATCGTGTAACTTCGTTACTTTTTCCCGCCGAAATTCGCCCCATCTGTTAGGGGACTTTCCAACCCTCCGGGCCCAACAGTTGAGGCCTTCGACGATAGATGGCAGGGGTGAAAGACGACCCCAGTCCCCCTGCAGAAAAAGATAACTCCAAAGACTATCTCGAATTTCCCCTCGTCAAATGATATTTTCCTACCGGACCTAGTAACGGATGGTGAGGACGAATAACGATAGATATTAGGTTAGGGAATAAGTTCTCGCGATTTTTAAGGTGACGTGAAAGTGGCGTCGAAGAAGTTTTATTTATAAAACTTTTCTTCCAACTCGATTAACCAAATATTTTGAAACTTTACAACGTGAATAGGAAGACTATAAGGAAGGTCCTGAAACTCATGAAATTTCAATTCTTTGCTAATTTATTTATAGGTATTTTAAAAATAATTTACAAAAATGAAATTTCGCAAGTTTCAGAACCTACCTTAAGGTCTCCATACTCACGTTTTAAAGTATCAAACGATTTGAGACACCCATTTCGTTAAAAAGTTTCATGAACGATTGAGCTTTCGGATGCCACTTTCATATCCCCTTAAGGTTATGTGAAAGTGACGTCGACGAGGTTTTGTTTATAAAACTTTTCTGCCAACTCGGTTTACCGAATAGTTTGAAACTTTACAACGTGAATAGGGAGACTATAAGGAAGGTCCTGAAACTCATGAAATTTCAATTGTTTTCAAATTTCTTTATAGGTATTTTAAAAATAATTTATAAAAATGAAATTTTGCAAGTTTCAGGACCTACCTTAAGGTCTCCGTATTTACGTTTTAAAGTATGAAACGATTTGGGACACCTAGTTCGTTAAAAAGTTTTATGAACGATTGAGCTTTCGGATGCCACTTTCATATCCCCTTAAGGTTATGTGAAAGTGACGTCGACGAGGCTTTGTTTATAAAATTTTTCTCCCAACTCGATTTACCAAATACTTTGAAACTTACAACGTGAATAGGGAAACTATAAAGAAGGTCCTGAAGTTCATGAACTTTCAATGGTTTTCAAATTTGTTTATAGGTATTTTCAAAATAATTTATAAAAATGAAATTTCGCAAGTTTCAGAACCTAGCTTAAGGTCTCCATATTCATGTTTTAAAGTATGAAACGATTTGAGACACCTAGTTCGTTAAAAAGGTTTATGAACGATTGAATGCCACTTTCACACCCCCTTAAGGATTTCAACTAGGATGTTGGTGCAACCGACTCTAACGAGATTGTTCAGTATTTCGGTAGTCCTTCTCAAAGGGATATATAATGCAAGATAGTTTGGATAGCCGTTGAAGCGATCTGGAATCCTATGCTTACGTGCGTCGATTAGAAGTATCTGGTTGTATGTCTCTTTCGAAGAGTATCGCACGACGACGCTTCTGCCCAACACCGTATTACGAGGTTAGGTATTCGGTTGTCTCGCTCCTTTGCTCGGTATTGCACGTTTCGCTGTCCGAGGACACGCATAAAGGAAATCATCGGCCGAATTTTTACTTTACTCGAGTATTACTGCTCGAACCAAGGATCTCTATCTTAATGTAAAGACATACCGATAATGTCTACAAGGCGTGTATCTAGACTTAATGGGGACGAATCAGCATCGACCACCTCGATTCGTCTCTGCGAATGAAATATTTACTGTACTGACTCGATCGAACTAAACGAAGAAATACTTTATAATCACGAGACACGAGACTTGTATGTACGCTTGAATGGGTGACATATTAAATGAATATTGCACGTCTTCGTTTTCTTTATTGGCGTGGTCTCCGACCCACCTTTCTCAACGATCAGTTCCCTTTTCCCTGTTTTTCTGGAAGGGTAATGAGGGTAATGTTACGTCCCACGTAACTTCACCCCTCCAATTACATATATTATATAAATGAAGCGTCGATTACTATTTTTTAAAAAAATATAAGACTGTATAAGGGTTCGTTCTATTTATTAATAAATACTTTGTTAATTTTATATGATTTGATTTATTGAACATACTAAAATAGAAGTTCAGTGCAACATGGTAAGTATAATTTCGTCTTTCAGATATTACGATACAACGAAGCTACTATATTATTTCTTTTCTCTGTAGCTGCTTGTAACTCGATTTCATAATTTTCAACTGTAAGAACTTCATCTATTTCAGTATCATCGTCGGTGTCTATTACATCACAGTCATGTAAATCATCATTGTCAATTATATAATTGTGTAGTACACAAGCGGCTGCTATTATATTATTCCCCAAATCAAAATCTGTTATGTCTAAATATTTTAATCTTCGCATCTTCCATGTTAAGTGTCCAAAAGCTAGTTCTATAATTGAGCGAATTGAGCCGAACCTTGTATTATAGTGAACTTGAGCTCTCGTAAGCTGTTCGGTATCTCTAAAAGGAGTTAATAAATTTTGCATTAATGGATAGGCTGAATCACCAATTAGATGTTCGTCTTTGGAAAGTAGAGGGTTATTCCGGTTGGTTAGTCTTCGGAAAATTGGACTGCTTCTAAAAACTCGTGCATCGTGCATTCTACCAGGTAAACCAACGTAGCAATCGATAAATCGCGCTTGATGATCACAAATGCCTAAAACAAATGCAATTACAAATATGAATTTCATTTTCAACAAAAAATACTACAAAGAGAAACCAATTTTCAGAATACATATAAACGTATTACCCTGCAAAATGATAGAATGAAATCCTTTTTTATTGTAGTAATCATTGGCATTTCCTGCAGGTTGTTTACAGGGTATGTGGCAAGTATCGATAACACCTATGATGCCTGGTATTCCATGTGAACGTCTTTTAAAAATCTGTAAAAAAAATTATCTTACAATTTGTATGATTACATTCGTAACAATAATTAGTATTACACATTTAATCAAAATACTTACATTTGCGATAATTCGTTTATTGTAATTATTTGGCCATTTAATATGCTTATAACGTAGCGTGGATAGAACCATAATAATTTCTTTGAAAATATAATGTGCCGAACTAGGGGGTACATTAAATCTATCGCCAGCTGCTAAGAAGCTTTCTGGCTTACTTATCATCCACAGTGTAAATAAAACTTTCTTGTCAAGAGGTATTGCATCATTTTGTCGTTCACCCATTTCGTTTCCAATTATGTGTACGAGATTCTAAAAAATAATAAAAGAAGTGCATATGTAAATCAATTATTGCTCAAGTAGAACATAAGAAAGAAAAAGATATGTTTCAATACCTCGCAAGCAACCCTCGTCATACGAAAATGTTCTTTAAACTGAATATCGGTGTAAGATGGAATTGTTGTTTCAAAATATTCATTATTACGTTCTTTCAATGTTCTTTTATATCCTCGTACGTTAAGTATATCAGGAATGGGATCTACGAGTTCATTGATGATTTGTTCTACATGACGTATCATTGGATTTGCTGGTACATCATCACTTCCAATGAATAACAATAGTAGATCTTGTACGTCCATATTTCTTTTCAAAGAAATAATACACGACGTACGTGTACTGTAAGCACTGACTGCTAATATAATTAATATAATTAATATAATTAGATTAGCAGTCAGTGCTATAAGGAGGTTAGGTCACACAACCCTGGGTGCCGCCATATTATGGTCACTGAACAGTCCATTCAGCACAATTCAGCAGAAAATCGCAACATGTTCCCAACTCATCGATAACCGCTTTTCTCCTCCGAATGCACCCACTGTCTTCTCCGACCTCGCGGCGTTCTAGCGGCGGGAAATTCGAAACAGTTTATTGTTCTTATTTTAAATACGAAATAGAAAATGGTATTTTACGTTTCAGATACCTACTTCGAATGAATTCAATTCATAAAAGGTACTCAGATTTGCGTTTATAAGAAACTCGGATAAGAAAAGTCTTACTTATATTTACGGATGCTCATTTATATGCTCATTTAGTGATTTACAGGTGTCCATTTATTCAAGGAATACGAAGAAAGGTGTAGAACGTAAATATATAAGAGACATGAAATCATGATTCCGCTTCTATGTCCGAAAGTGGATGCATTGTAAATTTTCCTACCGCATTTCATTGTATAAATATTAATAAACTATTCTTTTGAGCTAAGATAATATTCTAACTTCGTTTTAGTGTATGGAACAATTGAATCGCTAAGAAACTAATTAACTTCTAATAAAACTTGCTTTAATATATTCTTTAAGAAATTTTGTCAATAATCATTTAACAAAAACTACACTAAGTGGGTCAGGGACGCTTCACAGTAATACATAAATAATTTTTATTAATTGTTTTTGTTTATACATATTTATTTTCCTTGGGAAATCCGTTCTGCCCCTTAGGCGATTCAAATTTCGCGCTGCTCCCGCCGCTAGTTCGCCGCGCGGCCGGAGAGGGCAGTAGGTCCGCGAGGAAGGCATTGATGAATGCCAGTGTATATAGTGTATAGAATCCCGCTACAGGCGACACGTTCCACGGAGGGAATCCCCCACTTTGGCAACTCTAATATCGCGATCATCAAACGATTGTCAACGGTTGCCAACGGTTGCCGTTTTGAAAGTATCGAAACTACGTAGCAAGTGCGAAGTAAGCAAGAGTAATCAAAAATATTATCGCGAAGAATTCGTACAGTATCGAAATAAGGTATTTAAGTGAAATGGATCGTGTTTTGCTTACTGTAAACCAAAAATTATTTGAAATGAACCGGTACAAAGAGCACTGTGTCAAATTTAAGACATTCACCACCGACGAACAAAGGATTATATATACGTTTAATCTTATCCAAGAATTGGGTATTCGACCAGAGTCAACATATTTCAAAAAGGATGCGGCATATTCTAGATTCGTCAGAGAAGTAGGCAATGAAGTATTTACTGCAGGTCCTGCCGATGGTTTACGGTATATGACTGCCCTGAAAGCTTACTCGGAGAGCATCGCTTTTGCCCCTCTTAGATCAAAGGAGCTCGCTCTGGCTTATGCCAATAGGTCCGCAGTTCTGTTACGATTTAAGAAATATAAGGAATGTCTGGGAGATATCGACAGAGCTTTGAGTCTTGATTACCCTGATAATTTAAAGCGGAAGCTGTTACTGCGCAAAAGAATGTGTCGTAAGGCTCTCGGAGAGCCAGAATGTGAAAAAATGTTTAAGAAAGCTGGCCGATCGACAAAGAAAGGTTCAACAAAGGAGCATACAAAAGCCATTCCTGAAAATTTAGCTCAAACGAACGGACAGAATGAAACACAAAGACAGGTGGAAGAAACAGAATACCCTCTTCCAAAGATTACCTCCTGTAATCCTGAAATTCCTTTTGCCTGTGATGCCATAACAATTGAATATGACGATACTTTTGGGAGGCATCTTGTAGCTACGCGAGACATAAAACCTGGAGAAATCCTTTTCGTTGAAAAACCGTATGCTTTCATGTTGAGACCGGATAATACGTATACACATTGTGCCAAATGTTTAAACGTTGCTTGGGACAGCATTCCATGTGATCATTGCGTTCACGTAGTGTTTTGTTCCGAAAAGTGCAAGAAAGAAGCATTTAAAGAGTTCCATGACATCGAATGTTCCGTAATTAGTCTTTTGTTGAATCTAGAAATGGACATACTCAGCTTTCTGGGTATGAGGCTCGCTATAATTGCCATGAAGAAAATGGGCAATTCAGAGGCATTGCGAAAAGAGTTTGAGATTGTCGATAACTGGAAAGGTGTTAAGAAACATTAGATTATAAATATTGAAGGCTATTTCTGAAATAAATGAATTTACAGATTCTAATAATAGAATTGTTCTCTTCTGGCGTAGATCCTCGAACACGTGGGTACTCAGATGATGGAAAATTTAATGGTGAAGATTACCGCACTGTGTACAGCGCACCAACTAATACTGATAAGATGCCTGTGGAAGATCTCTTTCGCAGAGCTTTATGTACAACATACATTCTCTTTTTTTTGGCAACGAGGACTATGATGTTTGGAAAGAAGTTGGGAGCGAACCTTCTAGCCCTTGCGAAGAACCCGGAACTTACCTTTGTTGGTGGAATGATATTCCGTCACCTACTAATAGGTCCTCGCAATGTTCGTACGGTATGAATACTTCCATATTTAATTTATAATTTATTACTTATATTACAAATTTTTCCCTATATTCATTTACTGCTTTCTACTATCAGTTCCGAGAAGAACAAGAGTGTGGAGATGTTTGGCGTGGTGCAGTCTTTGTACCATTTACCAGCCTTTGTCTTCACAGTTGCGATCCCAATGTCACTCGGCAGTCTATAAAGCAGCATGTGGTTGTTTATGCTCTTCAACCAATTAAAAAAGGTGGTCAGGTAATTAACAACTATGTTTTTCTTATATAGCTGCACAGAAATGAGATACTCGATCATTCCATATTAAGCATTCGGGTAATTCCAGGATAGACAGACTACCTTTAAAAAGCATATTTTGTGGGAAGGAGTCACTGACTAATGAAGGAAAAGGCATTTATAAATATTTTGTCATATTCTATATTTATATTTATATTTTTATATTATATATTTTTTTATTGTTTGGCAATGCTTTTTATTGTAGACCAAAAAATTTAACACAAACTCTACAGACACAACATAACATTGATATTCAGTTATAGAAAATAAAGTTTAGTAGTTCAATTGAGGTGATGTGAAAGTGGCGACAAAGTCTGGTCTTGTTTATGAAACTTTTCTCCGAATTGGGTATACCAAATCGTTTGAAACTTGAGAATGTGAATATAGAGGCTGTAAGGAAGGTCCTGGATCTCATGAAATTTCAATTTTTTAAAAATTTGTTCATAGATATCTTCAAGACATTTTATAAAGAATGAAATTTCATGAGCGTCAAGACTTTCCTTAAAGCCTCCACATTCGTACGTCACCTTAAGATGAAATGATAGGTTCAACCTATATGTATCGATGAGGTCCAATCGTTTGTGAAAGTATCCTCCGAAATGGATGTACCGATTCATTTCAAATTTTACCATGTGCCCACTGAACACTAAACCTAACAGTTATGTAACTTAAAACTAACAAATAATATAACGTTTGTTACAGTGTAATAACCTAACAGTTACGTAACGTAGAGCTAACTGGTTACATGACATTTGTTACAATGCAGGAATTTAACAGTTATGCAACATGGAGCTAACAGGTTACATAATATTTGTTACTATCGTATCTATTTAAATTTAGCGTAACTTCGTTACTCTTACATTATGTTACTGTCCTGATATTACAGTGTACATGCAGCACATATTTGTAACAAAACGGAACTACATTGGTGCTAACTGCCATCTATTTTATTACACCATCGTCATCGTCATTGTCATAATTCATCGTCAAATGTCATATTTTGTTTACTACTTGTATGAAAAAAATGTGATTTTAATTCGCATGCGCATACACATTATCAGTAATTGTTTGCTAGTCGAATGAAATTATTGTTTTTTATTTAAAATCAGATAGTTTATGGTTTACTTAATTTCATTTAAAGTCTGATTTATTATATAATACCTAACCATTGCCAAGTGCCACAATATATTACGAAATAAAAAATTACATAATTTTTTTAATAAAATTCTATTATTTTTTATCAAATGTTTGAAAAATTAATATTAATGTAACATGTTACCTTATTGAGGAGGAAATAATAACAAACATCTAACTTACATGTTACTTTTATGATACATAACACGTTAGCTTTGGAAACGTAACATTTACCTAACAGTTATATAACAGTGTTCAGTGGATAGTAGTTTTGTCATTTGGAGTTTAATCTGTAAACGTTATAGTTAGCCCATCTCAGGCAGTGTTTCAGCTTTCTCTGAATTACCCTATGCCGAAAGGTCTTTCGAGAAGTTTTTATGAAAAATGAATGATGATCAAAGATATTTTCCACAAATCTTAGAGATTGCCTGTACTCATTATTTCAATGAAAATTTCAGTTGTTCAGTAACTATGTGCCTTTCTTCGGTATTATGAAAAAGGATGCTAGGCAGAAGAGACTCAAAGAACTGTTTTACTACGAGTGCAAATGTCGACCATGCAACGAGAATTGGCCTACGCATTTAGAACTGCCATCGTATACGGTAAGCTGAAGAAATGATATTAAAAAGAACCGATATACCTATGATATCGAACTATTACTATTCTGTAACAATGTTACAAATCTGTCAGCATTGTACTTATACATACATTATTAAGGTGAAGTGAAACACGTCGAGGAACTTGATCGANTATTTAATATTTAAATGATGATATTTAATGATTAAATGATGATATTTAATCATTAAATGATGTGTCAAAGTTTCGGACAGTTTGGTCTAATAACCTTAAAAAAAAATGTTGTATTCGAATCGACTGATTTGAAGGGGGTTTCACTTCACCTTAAATGATACAGAAAAATTTGTAACGTTCATATTATTGTTCCGGGACTGTGTTTGGTCAGTTTACTTTACAATCAGTATTTTTATATTCAATGTATTTTTTTTCTCGATTACAGCACTGGGTCACTTCTTCGCGTGAAATGGAAAAAATCGAGGAAGCTCTCCGAAATTTTGATCGATACTGGCATCTGGTAGCAGTAGGGGATATTAAAAAGGAACCTAACCTGTTAAAGTATATGTTCAAGGTGGTCGAGGTCTTGTCTGAAAGTGTACCTCTGCCGTGTATAGAAATGATCGACGCCATTAAGGCAATTACATACATCGAAGCATTACAAGGAAACACTTTTTTCATACCAGACATTTAAAGGTCTGCCACCGTGAGCGTTTTGTAAGTTTTATGTGGATTCAGAAATCCTACCGAAAGTATTTTTAGAACGACTGAGTTGAATATGTTTCTTAAGGTCATATGAAAGTGTCATATATACATACAAAAAAATCAAAATATTTATAAAACTTTTCATCAAATTGGGTGCACCAAATCATTTAAAATTTCATCACGAGATTATGGAGGATCTAAGGAAAGAACGCGATGCTCGTGAAATTTCCTTTTTTAAGAAATAATTTGTATTTATCTCGAACCAAAAAAAGACATTTGTTTTTTTTTTTCGAAAAATGAAATTTCTCGAGTATTGCGTTCTTCCTCAGGGCCTCCATAATCACGTGTTAAAGTTTCAGATAATTCAGTGCACCCAGTTTGGAAAAAAGTTTTATAAATATTTTCACATTTTGACACCTATAGAACGACCCTTTCATATCACCTTAAGGGAATGTGGAAGTGGCATCTGAGATATCAATCGTTCAAACTTTTCTCCCAGCTGGGTGTACCGAATCGTTCCAAACTTTATAACGTGAATGTGAAGACTATAAGGAAGGTCTTGAAACTCATGAAATTTAATTTTGTATAAAAAAAATGTTAGAATATCTGTCAACAAAATTAAAAAAAAACATGTAATTTCATGGGCGTCAGGACCTTCCTTATAGCCTCTATATTCACATTGTAAGGTCTAAAACAATTTATTCTTTAGAGTCTCCATAATCACGCGTTCATATTTCAGATAATTCGGTGCACCCAGTTTAGAGAAATGTTTTATAAATATTTTCATGTCTTGACACATATAGAACGACCTTTTTATATCGCCTTAAGGGGATGTGGAAGTGGCATATGAGATATCAATCGTTCAAACTTTTCTCTGAACTGGATGTACCGAATCGTTTCAAACTTTACAACGTGAATATGGAGGCTATAAGAAAGGTCCTGACACCCATGAAATTTCATTTTTAATACAAAATTTAAAAGACACCTATAAAGAAATTTTTAAACAATTAAAATTTCATGGGCGTAAGGACCCTCCTTATAGCCTCCATATTCACGATGTAGGCTTTGAAACGATTCGATACACCCAGTTCAGAGAAAAGTTTCATAAACGAGACCTCTGCATTACCACATTCACATCGCCTTAAGAGGATGTGAAAGTGGCAGCTGTGATATTAATCGTTCAAACTTTTCTCCAAAATGGATGTACCGAATCGTTATAAACTCTACAATGTGAATGTAGAGGCCCTGAGGTTGATCCTGAAACTTGTGAAATTTAATTTTGTATGAAACATTTTTAAAACATTTATAAACAAATGTTTAAAAGATTGAAATTCTATGGGCGTCACCTTCTTTTTAGCTTCCATATTCACATTGTCAAGTTTGAAACGATTCGGTACACTCGCTTCGGGGAAAAGTTTCATAAACGAGACCTCTTCATGCCACTTTCACATCACTTTAAGTCCCTTGGTAATTCACATTCAAGTCAAAAAAAAAGAAGTAGACTAGTTTGATTCAATATATTTTCATCGGAAACATTCATTATATCACTATGGCTATAATAATACTTAATAAGTTTATTAACTACTTAATAAGATTAGAAAACAAATAAGATGATTTTTTTATTCGCAGGAGGTTCTATTTTATATTTGTTTATTTTCTTGTGTTTTGAAGAGCTTTAAAGAGTTTTAAAGAGTTAATAATACTTAATAAGTATAATAACTACTTAATAAGATTAGAAAACAAATAAGATGAGTTTTTTTATTCCCAGGAGTTTCTATTTTGTATTTGTTTATTTTCTCGTGTTTTGAAGAACTTGTTATCCGAGTAGAAATGATAATTGGGTTCCGATTGTCTCGATGTGGCACCCGATCGGCACGCTCATCGGGTAATTGTCAAGTATATTATTTTATTCCTCGCTAAGGGATAATAAACTGTATTAAAAATTATTCATCCGAAATTTTTCGTTATTTTGTTTTTCTTTTATCTTGACAAAATAATCCAAAAGCTTTTACCACGGGTCTGACGTGCACTATTTATCGAAGATTACTCGCACCCATTCTTGAGTCCTTTGTTTTTGTGGTAGAACGTTATCTTTTATAAAGTTGCTGTAGATAATATTTAAAATATCCCAGGTTCCTAAAATGTACTTGATGATACTTTAAATTTTACTCTATTGTCCGTGTTTAATCGAGTTCCTTTCTCAACGTTAGCGATCGTACAGATGTTGTCTATGGAGTCATCTTTCAACTCATCTCTGATTTTTAAGCGTGGCGAGGAGAGTTGGGTAAGTATAATACGTCCAGTAATATACGGGGTTTTCTACATGTATATTACAACGTATAATACGTCCTTAGTTTTCTATGCAGGCGCAAAGTATATTACCCCGAACTAAGGGTTTGTTGGCGTTGACTGCACTTTCTACACTCGAGTGTAACGAGTGTATTACACTTTTCTTGAAAAGTGCAGAAGGGTAGATACACTTTCATTGACATTCCGATTGTTGGCGTTGACTGCACTTTCTACACTCTAGTGTAATGAGTGTACTACACTTTTCTTGAAAAGTGTAGAACACTAGAACTTTTCTTGAAAAGTGTAGAAGGGTAGATACACTTTCGTCGACATTCCGAACGCCAGAAACCTCACGAAAGTCCAAGATGACCAATTTAGTAGAGAGGTACGCGATTTTGAGGTTATCTGTATCGAGCGATGATGAATACGAAAATGTGATTCTTCTTCCAGCCTTCCTTCTTGAGCTGTCTTCGTTTTTCTTCAAATCCTACAATTCGTTCTATTACCTTGTAATTGTAGAAGATGAAAATTCCATTCACGAATTTCAAGTATTGAGGATTAATAAGGGTAAAAATATTATTGCAGTAGAATAAAAAGCAATTTAACTACACAGTGAAAAATTATAGTTTAGTTCATTCCAACCGCAGTTATGTAGTAATACATAATTATTGTAAATTGTTTTAAACGATATGTACAAAACTAAAACCCCAAATCGTTCTATATATGAAGATGCATTAAGAATTCATTCTATTTATATTACGTTGAGGTGTTAGCATAAACTTTGTATTTTTCTGTTTATTGGTCTTTTAAATTTTGAAATTTGCGGGCTACACTTATTGCCCTCGCTCGGGATCAGGGGGATGACACTAGAGTTCTAAATCCAGTAAATTACGTCAGAAACGAAGAGAAATTCCCGGTAACTTATCGGTAATTTCTCTAAAGCCTTTTTTTTATCGAGAAATGATGAGAATTTGAATTTTTCAACAGAGCGAACGAGAGGTATCGATTAGCTATAGAGAAACATCGTAGAGGGAAATTTCCGTTGTACGTTCTCCGTAGCTAATCAAAACCTCCCATTCCCTCGTCGCAGAATGAAATATCAGTTCATTTGAAACAAATCGCATGGAATTTTCCGTGAAGTTGTATATACGTGAATATTTTTAGCTGGGGGTAAATACCACCCTATGCTCAATATTTTCTAATAGTAATTATTACTTTTTAGCTTGAACTTTGAAGTTGATTGAAAAAAAACAAAGTTATTTAAACGAAGAAACCTAAAGCATAAATAAGAAAATTAAGGTTCTCTTAAATTCTCAATGTTCCCGGTAACTTACGGTATGTTTCACAGTTACCTTCTCCAATTTAATGTTATCGAGAATTTTCAAACTCTAGATGACACTCCTTATGGAAGGAGTGTAACGCGGAAGTTAGTTCACTTACTCCAAGCAAAGACTGCGCTAGTGTCGTGACTTCTCACTCTAATAGAAAGAGAACAGAGAAAAAAATATTTTAACTAATAGCAAAATACTCCAGGCGCAGCGTAGATGCGCATGAAAATAGTCCGGACAAGTGAACCAAAGTGAACCTAACCTCGATTAGTGGCAATATTTTTACAAGTTTCGATTACCTCGGGTATTAAATCGCGAACGTGAGTTTGTGAGTAAAAGTGTAAATCAAGAACAGTTTGTAGTTTCTTACTATAATAATTGTAATAATTAAATGGATTAAATGCGATCTATAGAACGCGTTTAATCCATGAAAGTAATCATAACAAAAATTAAATTTGTATAGAATTTGTATATTTATACATTCATGATAATTAATATTTTTATCTTAATAAATATGTTACTTTTTAACTAATGTTTAATATAATTATTTCAGTTCTTACAGTGATTTAAAACAGGCGTTGCGCCACTGACACTTTTGTTACTTCTTTTATGTTTAATATACTGTTTTCTTACATTTGTGTGTCACTTTAAGCAACGTCTGTTTCGATCATTGCAAGTACTTTTTAAATCTCGAAAATATCCCTTCGTTTAATAAATGAATTTGAATAGCCCGCCAAATATTTTAGTTCGCGAAGAAGGTGTACTTCAACCGAAGATGGCGGTAGTGCATAAAGCGTTACACCCCAATACATGGCAGTGCCGACCCCCTGGGCCCGATTGACTGATGTTCTCGCGTTAACGTTGAGCATTTAAGCGTTTCGTTTTCGGTGAAATCGGCGGAGACATTAAGATTGCAATTAATATGAGCGAGAGTACTCCCATGAACCAAGTTCCTGAAAGCAACGGAGGAACGGAGTCGGCAGGAATGAATGGCGAAGCCGGCGAGCACCCTGGCGAGTAGTTGAAAAGTCCACTTTTGTATTTTCCATAACTTCCCAAGACCTGTGTCAAAAGACATATCAGAAATCTGCGTTAAATATTATACTTCCTCTTAAATGGCTTAAAATGATACGTCATCTGTCGCAAAACCTTTTCACGATACTGCCATATCATTTAACCAAGATTTTCAAATAATGTGTTCAATTAGTTTTACCATGTCAACGTTGATTCATAATTACTGTGCAAATAAAAATGATTACATGGAGACCAAAAAAAATTATGAAACTAATGTCTCGGTTGAAATTTGTACACTTTATATCGTTACGATGATCACAATCTTGTCTTTATTTATAATCAAAAACTCGGTAGAGTTCGAGGCAAATACATTTTTGAGAGAGAAACGCGTAACGTTGAGTGATGCGAGATAGCCTATTTCATAACTTTTTTACTTTCCATTCTTGATAGTTGTCCTGTATGCAGATGTTTTGAATTATATTACATTGTCAACTCTTTCATGGAAAAATGTAACCAGCTTCATTTTTCTATTATAGTTCCGTATCAAAGCTTTTAGCGTCAATGATCAACGGTGCGATTAGATACCTATTTGAAGAAAAACTATTTGACAAGGCTTAAAATTAAGTACATGGATCTTTATTTGTATTAATGCAGTAATGTAGTAATCCTAATGCAGGAATGGGCCTTGGTGCGCTTGTGCCACCGGTCGAATTGCCGCCAAACTCGGAAGATAAGCCGCTGGATAAAATATCCAATGATATGCCGGACAATGTACTGGACAAGACGCCAGACTCCGTGTCGGAAGGTGGAGCGAAAAAAGGCGTCGTCACCCCTGGGGGGAATGGCTCGGCAATTGTTGCTAATCGCGCCAAGAAGCGTAAGAAGGTACCTCGTGATGCCACTGCTCCCAAACAACCACTGACGGGTTACTTTCGGTAAGAGTTTAATGTATACAATGCGTGTACGTGTATATTTGGTGCGAAACTGTATTAAGCTTCCTGATAGAATACTTTCTATTGACTGTCATTTGTGGTCATACTTTCTTCCGTTTGCACAGATTTCTTAATGACCGGAGGGAGAAGGTTCGAGGAGAAAACCCATCTATGTCATTTGCTGAAATCACTAAGCTTCTTGCCTCGGAATGGAGTAATCTACCTGTTGACCAAAAACAGGTAAATTTTGGTATACTATGGCAGTGATTTTTAATCAGTGTTTTGTATATTGTTTTAATGAGTTATATGACGTCCCTAAAGCTAGCAGCGCCACGTTAGCATAACCGCATAAATCATACACCAAAATTTATTGCTCTTTTATTACTTATTTATTACACAAATTTGAATTTGATTGCTCGAGCCATTTTAAAAAAATCAATGGCTATGCCAGCTTTAACATTAAGGTGGCAGCGCCACCAGACATTTTGTGTGAAATTAAAAAAATAAGTGGTGCAAAATGTAGGAAAAATTGATTGCTTATTTATTGCTCAATTTACAATTTCACTGCTCCACCCCTTGAGCCCAAAAATTACCCCCTCCACATATACATGAACTGCCTGTCCTTCCTAACTGGCATAAATACATTTTTATAAACTAGAATTACTTCTCGGGACGTGGCGCTGCTACCTTTAAGGTGAAGTGAAACACGTCGAAGAACTTGATCGACGTCGATAAAGATTTTTCTAAATGCCTACGTTGCCGACGTTGGTTTTTATATTGACAGCTATGTCGAATTATATTGGGTATTGTACCAAATGGCACATTCCACCTGTCGTTTTCGTACAATAATTATAAAGAAATCGAAGTAAAACTCCAGAAATCCTCTGGATTCGTGCTTTCTGGGGCCCTAATTGACTGCGGAGGGACCCCCTGCGCCATCTGTGATTTCCAGGTCAATTAAATTTTCACTCCGAGACCTCGTATTACCATCGTTTTAGCAAAGAAGCGCATACAACACTTTTTTTGCCTTTATCCCGTTCAAATGCGAGTTTATCGATTACCAGAGTGTTCTAAATTGTCGTAAAATTGTTCTGACCCTTTCGATTCTCATATCAGAGCCTTCGATAATTGTATATCGATCGAAATATGAGAGCTCGACGCCATTTTGGTTCTGTTCTGGGCTGTGTTAACAATTTTTTATACAAAATCTAAATTTTGAATGTGTCAGGACAATTCTTAGATAATCACGAGTCATGTGTCAAAGTTTCGGCTTTAGTTCAATACCCTTAAAAAAAAAGTGTTGTATTCGAATTGACTGATTTGAAGGGGGTTTCACTTCACCTTAAACTTATTTAGTACCGCTGCCCGAGTCTAGTGGCGCTGGGGTGCCTTGTCGAAGTTTTCTGCGTATTGATCAAATAGGTATCAGCTGTCCAGTTACGTCCTTACTCATACCTCACTTTTAGCAGCGCTTTTAAACGTCTTTTGGTTAAAGATGATTGGACCGCTGCTAAAAAACGCCATACTCGTACCTTCTTTTATGACCGCTTTTAGTTAAAAGGCCGCTTTTATAAAATGTAATATGACAACGATGAAAAAATGTGACGACTGCGTTCCGCGTGTGTTTTTTGTATGCCAAAAATTGAGAGTCTGCTGAACTTTGCTACCAAAATGGAAAGCGAATTTGACAGAATAAAGCCGAAACCAAAGCCCAACTTTTTGGTTAGCCAAGAACGGCATAAATTCGACTTCAAAAGTCCCTGGTATTTATTTGATGCCCTGTATTCACTTCGCGAGCTTTTGCTCCGTGAAAAATGTCGTTAATGCATTCCATTTTTCATGTACGATTTCAACAACTAAAAGCTGTCGAAATTTAATGTATGATTTTGATAACTAAAAGCGGTTTAAAAGTCCCCGTACCCATTTTTAGGGAATCGTCGCTCCCTCTTATCCTAAAAGCGCTCAAAAAGAAGCTTAAAGGGGGGTATGAGGATGTATTGCTGCTAAAATACATCTTTTATGGCTTCTTCTAAGGATTTTCTATAAAACTGGTTCAAAAGCGAGACATGAGTAGGGTCGCTTTTAACAGTGCTCTAAAATACGTCTTTTAAGGGGATGTGAAAGTGGCATCCAAAAGCTCAGTCGTTCATAAAACTTTTCTACGAACTGGGGGTCTCAAATCGTTTCATACTTTAAAACGTAAATATCGAGACCCTAAGGTAGGTCCTGAAACTCGCGAAATTCCATTCTTTATTAACTATTTTCAAAATACCTATATACAAATTTGAAAAGAATTGAAATTTCGTGAGTTTCAGGACCTTCCTCATAGTCTCCCTATTCACTTTGTAAAGTTTTAAACTATTCGGTAAATCGAGTTGGGAGATAAGTTTTATAAACAAAACCTCTTCGACGCCACTTTCACATCACCTTAACTCTAAAAGTGAGATACGTGTAAAGAAGTATCCTAAAAGCGCTCAAAATGAAGCTTAAAAGAGAGTATGAGGAGGTATTACTGCTAAAATACGTCTTGTAACGCTAAAAGTGAGATACGTGTAAAGAAGTATCCTAAAAGCGCTCAAAAAGAAGCTTAAAGGGGGGTATGAGGAGGTATTGCTGCTAAAAGACGTTTTTTAACGCTAAAAGTGAGATACGTGTAAAGAAGTATCTTAAAAGCGCTCAAAAAGAAACTTAAAGGGGGGTATGAGGAGGTATTGCTGCTAAAAACGTTTTTTAACGTTAAAAGTGAGATACGTGTAAAGAAGTATCCTAAAAACGCTCAAAATGAAGCTTAAAAGAGGGTATGAGGAGGTATTACTGCTAAAAGACGTCTTGTAACTCCAAAAGTGAGATACGTGTAAAGAAGTATCCTAAAAGCGCTCAAAATGAAGCTTAAAAGAGGGTATGAGGAGGTATCGCTGCTAAAATACGTCTTGTAACTCTAAAAGTGAGATACGTGTAAAGAAGTATCCTAAAAGCGCTCCAAAAGAAGCTTAAAGGGGGGTATGAGGAGGTATTGCTGCTAAAAGACGTTTTTTAACGTTAAAAGTGAGATATGTGTAATGATGTATCCTAAAAGCGCTCAAAAAGAAGCTTAAAAGGGGGTATGAAGAGGTACTGCTGCTAAAATACGTCTTTTAACGCTAAAAGGGAGATACGAGTAACCCACTGAACACCAAACCTAACAGTTATGTAATTTAAAACTAACAAATAACTTAATGGTAGCTACGATGTAATAACCTAACAGTTACGTAACATAGAGCTAACTAGTTACATGACATTTGTTACAATGCAGTAACTTAACGGTTATGTAACATGGAGCTAACTGGTTATATAACATTTGTTACTATCGTCTCTATATAAATGTAGCGTAACTTTGTTACTCTCATCTTACATTATGTAACTGTCCTGATATTACTGTGTATATGCAGCACATATTTGTAACAAAACAGAACTACATTGGTGCTGTCATTTATTTTATTACATTATCGTCATCGTCATTGTCATAATTCATCGTCAAATGTCATAAGATTAATATATGTCATATTTTGTTTACTACTCGTATGAAAAGATGTGACTTTAATTCATACGCGCATATACATTATCAGTTATTGTTTGCTAGTCGAATGAAATCATAATAGTCTTTAAGTAAAATCAGATAGTTTATTATTTACATAATTTCATTGAAAGTCTGACTTGTCGTTTAATATCTAACTATTGTCAAGTACCAAAAAATAATTAAAAATAAAAATGATATAATTTTAGATAAAATTGCGTCATCTTTTTTATTAAATTTATGAAAAATTAATATTATTCTATGGTAACTGAAATTGTAACATTAATATAACATGTTACCTTACTGAGTGGGAAATAATAACTAACATCTAACTTCCATGTTACTCTTATGCTACGTAACATGTTAGTTTCCGAAAACGGAACATTTACCCAAGTTATATAACAGTGTTCACTGGGAAGGACCTTAGTATATATTATGTAGATCAGCAGTTACAACGCAGGAAATCGGAAATGTCTCCTTTCAGCAATATCTGGATGCTGCTGAACAAGACAAAGAGCGTTACAACCGAGAGTTCAGCGATTACAAGCAGACCGAAGCATACAGGATTTTCAGTGAAAGGCAATCCTCAGAGAAACACAATGAGAGCAAGAGAGAAAGGAACGGTGCGGACACAACTTTGGAACAGAACGTATGTTGATTCAGTTTCAATAATTATGTGAAAAGATACCGATACACGTATTAATTTCTCTTGCTCTTTACCAGGACATTCAGCAAGATAAGGATAACGACTTTTCTGGCTTCGACATTCCAATATTTACCGAAGAATTCTTGGATCATAACAAAGGTGCGAAATACTCATTTTTATTTGGTTATCGGAAGTCGTCAGCTGGACAAGAAATTCGTACAAGTTGGTTTTACGTAGAAAATTTATTTGCCACGGAAATTCAGTATCATTTATTTTAACACGTTGATTGTCACGCTCAGGGTTGGGTAATTCCCCATTTTTCGTCGTTTTTACGGTTTGGCTGAACGTTCAAAGTCTCACACGTCTCTCACACGTTTTGTTCACGTTTAGCCCGACTGAAATACCACGTCTCTCACACGATGTTGTAGGTGAAGAGATTAAGGGGATGTGAAAGTGGAATCTGAGGAGTCAATCGTTCATGAAACTTTTCTCCAAACTACGTGTACCGAATCGTTTCAAATTTTACAACGTCAATATGGAGGCTATAAAGTAGGTCCTGAAACTCGCGAAATTAAATTTTTTATACCAAATTTTGAAAATATCTATAAATCAATTTTCTTAAAAATGAAATTTCACGGGTCCCAGGACCTTCTTTATAGCCTCAACATTCATGTTGTAAAGTTTTAAATNAATAATAATAATAATAACAATGCTGGGGGACCGTTCACAGCTTGCGAGGCAGAATTAAGGCAGCTGCGAAAAGCAACTTCGGACTACGAGGCGCAGAATGCGGTACTGCAGCGTCACGTCGACAGTCTACATGCGGCAGTAAATCGTTTAGAATCGGAAACTAACCAACAGCGCGTCACCAACCAGGCACTCCAACGCCACCTGGATTCCCTCCGATCGCAGATGGCAGGATGTTTTGCTGCCGTTCCTCTGCAAGGTCTGACTTGGTCGTCCTCGAGTAGTGAGCAGAATGCACCGATAGCTGTATTAACTGATTACCTAATATCCCACAAAATGGTGCGACGATCAGAGCATTTTGAATTATGGGCCCGTTAAGGTGAAATGAAACACGTCGAGGAATTTGATCGACGTCGATAAAGAAGATTTTTCTAAATGCCTACGTTGCCGACGTTGGTTTTCATATTGACAGCTGTGTTGAATTATATTGGGTATTGTACCAAATGGCTTATTCCACCTGTCGTTTTCGTACAATAATTATAAAGAAATCGAAGTAAAACTCCAGAAATCTTCTGGATTCGTGCTTTCTTGGGCCCTAATTGATTGCAGAGGGATCCCTTGCGCCATCTGTGATTTACAGGTCAATTAAATTTTCACTCCGAAAGCTCGTGTTACCATCGTTTTAGCATAGAAGCGCATACAACACTTTTTTTGCCTTTATCCCGTTCAAATGCGAGTTTATCGATTACCAGAGTGTTCTAAATTGTCGTAAAATTGTCCTGACCCTTTCGATTCTCATATCAGAGCCTTTGATAATTTTATACTTCACCTTAAGGTGAGGGGCCATATGGAATGCTTCAATTCGTGTAATTTTCAACGTAGACTGTAAAAGACTTCAACATAAATATAAATGTCGGTAACGGGACGCGCCAGTTTGTGAACGACTTGAGAATTCAAAACGGAATCGCCACCAAAAGGGATGTAGATGAATTTTATTTTATCGATGTCGATTAAATCTCTCAGCGCCTTTCATATTATCTTAAGGTGGAGGGAAACACGTCGAGAAATTGGATCAATATCGGTGACAAGGATTCTTTCATCCAATACAGGATCTGGATTCTAGAGAACTTCTGAATTCTTTTTATTTAGTACAGAGAGCAGTGGTTGATAGGGCCATGTCTTAATTGACTTCACGTGATCCACAGGTACCCATGAGGGAGCCACTCCTCAGAACGTCGACGGCTACGTCGAGAGGCTCGAGTCCATGTTAAGTGGAAACGTCGAGCCCTCGCTACGCAGTGCCGTGCGCAACGCCATCGCCAGATTGGAGCCGATCGGATGACGGTCACCTCCCGCCACCACGGGGACTTCGTCCAAGCATCACCGGGCTCGCCATTCGCACCGGAGATAAGGACGCCCTCAAATGGACCTTGGGCGTCCTCCAAGGGCCCGGGCCCCATTCCGTTTCTTGCGCCGCACCGCGTCAGGCCACGCCGGCTCGTAACGATCTGCAAAGCATTGAACCGGGATTGGTGCCAACTTTGATTCCGGCATTCGTCGTCTTAACCCTTTCGGTACGAGTATATATTCGGGATCCATCTGATGATCTGTTTGTACGATTGCCGGATATATCCGGCATCCATCTGATGAATATTTGTGTACGAGTGTCGGATATATCCGGCGTCCATCTGATGAATCTGTGTGTACGATTGCCGGATATATCCGGGATCCATCTGATGGCATGTGTGTACGAGTGCCGGATATATCCGGCATCTATCTGATGAATCTTTGTGTACCAGTGTCGGATATATCCGGCATCTATCTGATGAATCTTTGTGTACGAGTGTCGGATATATCCGGGATCCATCTGATGAATCTTTGTGCACGAGTGTCGGATATATCCGGCATCCATCTGATGAATCTTTGTGTACGAGTGCCCGATATATACGGCATCCATCTGATGGCATGTGTGTACGAGTGCGGGATATATCCGGCATCCATCTGATGACCTGTGTGAACGAGTGTCGGATATATCCGGCATCTATCTGATGAATCTTTGTGTACGAGTTTCGGATATATCCGGCGTCCATCTGATGACCTGTATGTACGAGTGCCCGATATATCCGGCATCCATCTGATGGCATGTGTGTGCGAGTGTCGGATATATCCGGCATCCATCTGATGCATCTTTGTGTACGAGTGTCGGATTATCCGGCGTCCATCTGATGACATGTGTGTACGTGTGTCGGATATATCCGGCATCTATCTGATGAATCTTTGTGTACCAGTGTCGGATATATCCGGCATCTATCTGATGAATCTTTGTGTACGAGTGTCGGATATATCCGGCATCAATCTGATGACCTGTGTGTACGAGTGCCCGATATATCCGGCATCCATCTAATGGCATGTGTCTACGAGTGCCGGATATATCCGGCATCCATCTGACGACCTGTGTGTACGAGTGTCGGATATACCCGGCATCCATCTGATGACATGTATGTACACTGGCGGACAGAGCGCTTGTATCGAAAGGGTTAAGAGTCTATACCATTGTGAACGTCGAAAAAATTACACATATTTGACAATGTTTTTCTCAAAAAGTACTGCATAGGTACAGCCACGGCGCTGACGTCACAAGTGTTGTCCCTAGGTGTCGTTACGTGGCAGCATGGTCAACTCGTTTTTTTTTTTAATTGTACCATTACCCCCTATACCACTGTGAACGTCGAAAAAATTACACATTTTTGACCATTTTTTTTTTCAAAAAGTACTGCGTATAATGGCACACTTTTTTTTTTCCATGAAAGGTCTAATGTAGGAGAATACGGGAAAATTTTTCTTTTTAATAAAAACATTTTTATTTATTTATTATTACAAACGTTGAGTAGTAAATAGTATATTGTGCAACAAGGGCCGAAAGCTGGCGATTATGACGGTATTCACACGAGTCGCAATCGCCAACTTCGGCCCGCGTCGCACACGATACTTTTTCTAACAAGTGCGTGTAAGGCATCTCTGTAAATAATTCAATGCACATAATAGCTGCACTAAAACGAAATTGACAAATGCCGAAACCGGGGTCCAGGGCCGAAGCCCCGGTGGGGGGTTTGGGGGGCCAGGCCCCCCATTCTACAAAAAAAAAAGTAAATGTTCATGTAACAAAAAAGTACCAAACAAAAGCAACAAACAAGCTTGGCAAAATAGGAACAAAAAATTTTATTTATATGTATGAAGTTTTACAAATACTCCTGAATAAGTTTCAAACACTTTATTAAACGAAAAACTTAAAGTATTATATTTCTATATTGTCTTCATAGTACTTGCTATTAATGAACACTTTTTTTTGTTTAATATTAACTCGTAATAGTGTTTTTTATGACTGGGAATTATATTTAGTTTATCATTCTTTGGCACCCATTTTTGGTGATTATAATTAGAGTCTTAATTCTAATTAAACATTGAACGAAAGACTAACTTTGAATGAATGAAAAACTTTGGAAGGAAAAAAAACTTTAAAAGAAAAAATATCGAGGCATCGCCTGGAGAGAAACTACTTAAATGTCACAGTGCAATTTGTACAATTGCTCAGTACAAAAGACAACGGTTGTTTTTATTTTTCTCCAAGGTTTCTTCAGACTTCCTCGTTTATACTATTTCGAAGAATCTTTGATATCGACGCTACAGTTTCCACTTTTCTGGTCTTCGCTGGATTGGTCCAAGTTTTCATCGCACTCCTTAGATTTCAAGTTGATCGATGAGGTTATCATTTTTCCAATTCTTCGCTTGTTCTCAACAGAGTCTTCAATATTTCTTCTGCTACTACGTCTGACCATCCACCATGCCTTTTTATTGTTGCTATATTTGCTCCAGAATCAGCAAAAAGTGTTGCTGAAGTTCTTCGCTCGAATTAACTCGAGCGCACAAGTTAAGGTGAAGTGAAACACGTCGAGGAACTTGATCGACGTCGATAAAGAAGATTTTTCTAAATGCCTACGTTGCCGACGTTCGTTTTTATATCGACAGCTGTGTCGAATTATATTGGGTATTGTACCAAATGGCTTATTCCACCTGTCGTTTTCGTACAATAATTATAAAGAAATCGAAGTAAAACTTCAGAAATCTTCTGGATTCGTGCTTTCTTGGGCCCTAATTGATTGCAGAGGGATCCCTTGCGCCATCTGTGATTTCCAGGTCAATTAAATTTTCACTTCGAAAGCTCGTGTTACCATCGTTTTAGCATAGAAGCGCATACAACATTTTTTTTGCCTTTATCCCGTTAAAATGCGAGTTTATCGTTTACCAGAGTGTTCTAAATTGTCGTAAAATTGTCCTGACCCTTTCGATTCTCATATCAGAGCCTTCGATAATTGTACATTGATCGAAATATGAGAGCTCGACGCCATTTTGGTTCTGGCCTCGACTGAGTTAAAAAATTTTTTTGAAAAATCCAAATTTTGAATGTGTCAGGACAATTCTTAGATGATCAGGAGAGATGTGTCAAAGTTTCGGATAGTTTGGTCTAATATCCTTAAAAAAAAGTGTTTTATTAAAATCGACTGATTTGAAGGGTGTTTCACTTCACCTTAACAGTAACAGGGTCCTACAATTCGTTCTATTACCTTGTAATTGTAGAAGATGAAAATTCCTTTCACGAATTTCAGGTATCGAGAATCAATAAGGGTGAGAATGTTATTGCAGTAGAATGAAAAGCAATTTAACTACAACAGGGAAAAATGATAGTTTAGTTCATTCCAACCGCGGTTACGTAGTAATACATAATTATTGTAAATTGTTTCAAACCTTACGTACAAAACTAAAACGCTAAATCGTTCTATACACGAAGAAGATGCATTAATAATTCCTTCTATTTATATTGCGTTGAGACGTTAGCATAAATTTTGTATTTTCCTGTTTATTGGTCTTTTCAATTTTGAAATTTGCCGCCAAATTCCCGGACTACCCTTCTTGCTCTCGCTCGGGATCGAGGGTAGAAAGTGTAGAGAAAGTGTATCCTCGGGGTAGATGCCCTCGCAAAACGAACAGCGACATCTGCGTCACTTCCGTCAAAACGAACGCCAAAGTGTACCCTTTTCGTAAAAGCGTAGAAAGTGTAGGCAAAACGAACAAACCTCATATCTGCTATGAACCGACCCTTGGCGTTATGTCCCCTTATAATATTTCATGGACGATGACTTTCGGCTCGAAGTTCGGCGTCATCCACGGTCGATGTTTATGTATATACAGTAGGCACCCCCACATCGGAAATATGGAAGGAAACCTATTGGAGAATTTAGTGCTTTATTAGTGGTATTTTAGTGCTACAGCCTAGATTTTAGTGCTCCGCCCCTTATACCGAAAATCGGTGGTGGTGCTGAGTGAACGTTCACTCAGCACCCCCATAGAGCATATTACGTTAAGGGAAAGATTCACGGAAAAAACGAGTGTGCAGCATTTTGGTGCTATTTTAGTGCTCTAGAAATACCCAAGAGACAGATACGAAACATCACCCCCTTCACCCTAAAACTACCCCCGATCATATAGGCTCCAAGAAAGAAGAGGTAGAAATAATAACACATTTTACACGTTCGTCTCTCGCATTATTTTGGTGTTATTTAAGTGCCTTAAGGATATCCAAGAGCCAGATTCTAAAGACCACCCCTTTCACCTCAAAACCACTCCCAATCGTATAGGCTCCAAGACGGAAGAGGTAGAAATATCAAAATTTGCACGTTCTCTTTTCGCATTAGTTTGGTGCTATTTATGTGCTCTGTGGATACCCACGATATCCTTAAAGCACTTAAATAACACCAAAATAATGAGAGAGAAGAACGTGCAAAATGTGTTATTACTTCTACCTTTTCTACCTTGGAGTCTATACGATCGGGGGTAGTTTTAGGGTGAAGGGGATGATGTTTCGGATCTGTCTCTTGGGTATTCCTAAAGCACTTAAATAGCACCAAAATGCTGCATACTCGTTTTTCCCGTGAATCTTTCCCTTAACGCAATATGCACTGTGGGGGTGTTAAGTGAACGTTCACTCAACACCACCACCGATTTTCGGTATAAGGGGCGGAGCACTAAAATCTAGGCTGTAGCACTAAAATACCACTAAAAAAGCACTAAATTCTCCAATAGGTTTCATTCCATATTTCCGATGTGGGGGTGCCTACTGTCCATACATTCGATGTTTTGCTATTCACATCGAGGCTTCGTCGCTTGTTCTTGCAGTTGCGGCGACTCGAGTTTTTCTATCGAGCTTTGGAGATTAGTCAGTGAGAGCCTGAAAGAAAAGGAAGCCTGCCTATTTGTTGAAATGTAAAATTGTAATAATTTGAAGTCAGTGTACCTTAGAGCTGTTGCGTTGTACTTTCCTTGGCGTTGAGCATCCGACACGTGGCGCTCGAATTGTGCCAGCGAGGCCTTTGCTACTTCAAGGTTTACAGTGGCCACCAATCGGCAGAGCTCTACGGATATGTGGAAGTGGACGGGAAGATGTCGCTGCAGACAACGGCAAATGATTTCTTCAAATTTCTTTCTGAAACAATGAAAAATCGATAGTTGCTTTCCGAGTAAATGTAATTCAGCCTGGAGGTTGGTTAACCTTAAGGGGATGTGAAACACGTCGAGGAACTTGCTCGATGTCGATAAAGAAGATTTTTCTAAATGCCTACGTTGCCGACGTTCGTTTTTATATCGACAGCTGGGTCGAATTATATTGGGTATTGTACCAAATGGCATATTCCACCTGTCGTTTTCGTACAATAATTATAAAGAAATCGAAGTGAAACTCCAGAAATCCTCTGGATTCATGCTTTCTGGGACTCTAACCGACTGCAGAGGGACCCCTTGCGCCATCTGTGATTTCCAAGTCAATTAAATTTTCACTCCGAGACCTCGTATTCCCATTGTTTTAGCATAGAAGCGCATACAACACTTTTTTTGCCTTTACCCCGTTCAAATGCGAGTTTATCGATTACCAAAGTGTTCTACATTGTCGTAAAATTGTCCTGACCCTTTCGATTCTCATATCAGAGCCTTCGATAATTGTATATTGATCGAAATATGAGAGCTCGACGCCATTTTGGTTCTGGTCTGGACTGAGTTAAACAATTTTTTTGAAAAATCCAAATTTTTAATGTGTCAGGACAATTCTTAGATGATCAGGAGTGACGTGTCAAAGTTTCGGACAGTTTGGTCCAATACCCTTAAAAAAAAAGTGTTGTATTCGAATCCACTGATTTGAAGGGGGTTTCACTTCACCTTAAAAGCAAAAATTTAGTTGCAGCGAAACATCACAGATGGCGACGTTGGTCCGTCAAAATATAAACAGTCATGAATTCACGGGATTTCGACGGTTTTACATCGATCTTTTCATAATTACATTACCGAAATGACATATGGAATGCTTCAGTTCGTATAATTCTCAACGTAGGCTGCAAAGGACTTCAACATAAATATAAATGTCGATAATGGGACGCGCCAGCTTATGTTACCACTTGAGTATTCAAAATGGCATTACCACCAAAAAGGGTAAAGATGAATTTTAATTTGTCGACGTCGATTAAATCTCTCAGCGCCTTTCATATCACATTAAAGCAGAGAGAGGCGTAGTTTTACACCAAAAAGAAGTAATTTTCGACGCAATGACCTCTCTGTTGCCTCCAACCTTAATCGAGAATCCTCCTTGTAGTGGACATTGGCGGTAAGATCGTTGAGGAGGCGCGAGGTTAGCCTTTTATGTGGATGGTAGTCGTGGACCTTGACGTAACATCCTATGGCCTGTGGCAAACACGCCGAGATGATGGTTTCGATGATGTGGCGGTTGTAGATCCTCCCGCTCTTTAGGAGTTCTCCGAGGAAGAGCATGACCTAACGTCCAATACATGAGAGATTTTGTTTATCATGAAGTGAAACCCGCGTCAAACCAGTTGATTCGAATATGGTGAAGTGAAACACGTCGAGGAACTTGATCGACTTCGGTAAAGAAGATTTTTCTAAATGCCTACGTTGCCGACGTTCGTTTTTATATTGACAGCTGGGTCGAATTATATTGGGTATTGTACCAAATGGCATACTCCTGTCGTTTTTGTACAATAATAATAAAGAAATCGAAGTAAAACTCCAAAAATCCCCTACACTCATGGTTTTTGAGGCCCTAATTGACTGCGCCATCTGTGATTTCCATGTCAACTAAATTTTCTCTCCGAGATCTCGTATTACCATCGTTTTAGCATAGAAGCACATAAGACACTTTTTTTTGCCTTATTCCGTTCAAATTCGAGTTTATCGATACCAGAGTGTTCTAAATTGTCGTAAAATTGTCCTGACCCTTTGGTTTCGCATATCATAGCCTTCAATAAGTTTATATTGATCGAAATTTGAGAGGTCTATGCCATTTTGGTTCTGTTCTGGGCTGTTAAAGCGTTTTGTTAAAAAATCCAAATTTTGATAATGTCTGGATAATTCCTCCTTGCTCACGTGTCATGTGTCAACGTTTCAGACAGTTCTATCCAATACCCTTAAAAAAGAGTGTCTTATTCGAGTCGACTGATTTGAGGAGGGTGTCACTTCACCTTAAGGTCGATTCGAATACACTTTTTTTAAGGGTATTAGACCAAACTGTCCGAAACTTTGACACATCACTCCTGATTATCTAAGAATTGTCCTGATACATTCAAAATTTGGATTTTTGGAAAAAAATTGTTAACAGCCCAGACTAGAACCAAAATGGCGTCCAGCTCTTATATTTCGATCAATGTACAATTATCGAAGGCTCTGATATGAGAATCGAAAGCGTCAGGACAATTTTACGACAATTTAGAACACTCTGGTAGTCGATAAACTCGCATTTGAACGGGATAAAGGTAAAAAAAGTGTCGTATGCGCTTCTATGCTAAAACGATGGGAATACGAGGTCTCGGAGTGAAAATTTAATTGACGTGGAAATCACAGATGGCGCAGGGGGTCCCTCTGCAGTCAATTAGGGCCTCAGAAAGCATGAATCCAGAGGATTTTGGGAGTTTTACTTCGATTTCTTTATAATTATTGTACGAAAACGACAGGTACAGTATGCCATTTGGTACAGTACCCAATATAATTCGACACAGCTGTCGATATAAAACCGAACGTCGGCAACGTAGGTATTTAGAGAAATCTTCTTTATCGACGTCGACCAAGTTCCCCGACGTGTTTCACTTCACCTTAATGAGTGCGGAAAGATGCAAAAATACGCGAAAGAACGCCGACCAACCAGATAGGAACATCGGTGGGTATTTGTGCCATCCACCACGATGATGAAATCGGCGGCCATTTTCTCCAGGAGCCATCTCGCGTAGGACTCCGACGCGCTGCGAAACGGTCGGGAAAGAGCGTCGGCGACGCTGCAAGCTCCGGTAGTCTCCACGTCGGTCACCAGGAGAGGTAAGTAGCGCTCCAGTAGGTTCTTCGTCAGGGTTTGCAATGATTGATCGCTTCTTGGATCGAGCTTTTCCAGGCCGAGAAGGATGAATGCGAAGATCTTCTTGGCCAGGTGCACCAGAAAGGTGCGCGGTTCACCTTCTGCTGGTAATACCGCTTTGGTGATGAGGAGTCTCAGAGGGCTGTTGGGTCGAGTCTAAAAGATCAAAGAGAACTTCGTAATTTGTCGGGTAAGAACGAGAACCATAGATATAGGTCCTGACTCATGTTTTTAGCGTTAGAAGATGTGTTTTAGAGCACTGTTAAAAGCGACCCTATTCATGTTTCGCTTTTAAACCACTTTTATAGAAAATCCTTTAAAAAAGCAATAAAGGACGTATTTTAGCAGCAATACCTCTTCATACCCCCTTTTAAGCTTCTTTATGAGCGCTTTTAGGATACCTCTTCACACATATCTCACTTTTAGCGTTAAAATACGTATTTTAGAGCAATGTTAAAAGCGACCCTATTCAGGTTTCGCTTTTAAACCACTTTTATAGAAAATCCTTAAGGTGAAGTGAAACACCCTTCAAATCAGTCGATTCGAATACAACACTTTTTTTAAGGGTATTAGACCAAACTGTCCGAAACTCTGACACACTCAGCCCAGACCAGAACCAAAATGGCGTCGAGCTCTCATATTTCGATCAATATACAATTATNAATGTATGCATATATCTGCACTTAACGTTTGTTTATAACGACTGATAACGGCTATTTGAAGTCGTAAGATCCGTAACCAATATTTGTATGAAACTGTATAAAAGTGGAAGATCAAAAAGTAAATTATTGGATGAAACAAATGGACAAGATGGACGTTTATAACCTAGCGGATACCGTTTGCCCTACGTCTGTCTTGTCCGCCATATTTGTATTTATTGTACGAAAACGACAGGTCGAGTATGCCATTTGGTACAATATCCAATATAATTCGATACAGCTGTCAATATAACAACGAACGTCGGCAACGTAGGTATTTAGAAAAATCTTCTTTATCGACGTCGATCAAGTTCCTCGACGTGTTTCACTTCACCTTAAGGTGCGTACCTTGGAATGGAGCATCGGAGAGCAGTGAAGGATTAAGACACCGATACATTGATAGATCCAGAGGGCGCGTTCCGAGTCGTCAGGTCTGTCCGCTATCGACGCCAGCGCCCATTTGTGTACCTGGCCCACGTAGGCCCGAAACCTGGCCTCGAAATTGCCGCGTTCCTCTTTCTGCAGTTTTTGCCACTTCCGCGAGAGGGCCGACAAGAAGAGGCATACAGCTTCCTCACTCTTCTCGAAATCCCGTAGCTCCGACTCACTCGAGAAGAGGTCCTTGATTTCTTCCAGACCAGCTACGTAGCTCTGTAGGTAGCCGACGCGGTCGCGGCCGGGATGGGTTAGGACACAGCACTTCACCCACGCCTAAAAGGAAGGTTCGTGGCAGAATTAGCTTGACATCTTGAAAAACTCGTAGCATACCTAGGCGCAGGGTTGGGTAAGTATAATATGTCAAGTAATATATGTGGTTTTCTACGGGCATAGTACAACGTATAATGCGTAGAGTTCTAAATCCAGTAAGTTACGTAAGAAACGAAGAGAAATTCCCGGTAACTTATCGGTAATTTCTCCAAAGCCGTTTTTATCGAGAAATGATGAGAATTTGAATTTTTCAACAGAGCGAACGAGAGGTTTCGATTAGCTATAGAGAAACATCGTAGAGGGGAATTTCCGTTGTACGTTCTCCGTA